>NW_028135914.1:0-375775 GCF_964662115.1 Mustela nivalis
TCTGCTTGGTTTTAGTTTGTGCACTGGTTTCTGTCCTCTTGCATTTGATCTTTTTTTAAGAACATCAGAGAAACAGCTTTGGTTAATTTCCTAATTCAATTGAAGAGTTCTGTCCATTCATAGATGATTTGACTTATGGTTTAACTACCCACATTTGTTGTGATGGCTTATATAGGTAGAGTTATTTCTACCGTATGATTTTTACTTTTCTATTGATCATGCTTTTTTTTTTTTTTTTTGTCAGAGAGAGTGAGCAGAGGAAGGCAGAGGCAGAGGGAGAAGCAGGCTTCCTGCTGAGCAAGGAGCCTGATGTGGGACTCAATCCCTGGATGCTGGGATCATGACCTGAGCCGAAGGCAGCTGCTTAACCAACTGAGCCAACCAGGCGTCCCTGATCTTGCATTTTTTTAAAATGATTTTATTTATTTATTTGACAGAGAGAGATCACAAGTAGGCAGAGAGGCAGGCAGAAAGGGAGAAGGAAGCTGGCTTCCCACCGAGCAGAAAGCCCGATGTGGGGCTCGATCCCAGGACCCTGAGACCATGACCTGAGACCTCAAACCTCTGAGCCACCCAGGTGTCCCGATCATTCATTTTTAATGTTTCTTTCTTCTCATTTGTTCCCTGTCAAGGAGTTGACATACTTTCTTTATTCTCTTATTTCATCTTTTAGTTTGAAAAAACATATACTTGATTTCTATGATTTTTGGGTTATCTTTAAACTCTTTTTTTAAAAAAAAGATTTTATTTATTTATTAGAGAGACACAGAATGAGAGAGCAAGAGAGAGAGTATAGGGGGAGAGGTCAGAGGGAGCAGCAGACTCCCTGCCGAGCAGGGAGCCTGATGTGGGACCTGGGACTCCAGGATCATGACTTGAGCCGAAGGCAGTTCCTTAACCAACGGAGACACCCAGCTGCCCCACCTTTAAAACTCTTAAGCCCATGTAGGGACGCCTACGTAGCTCAGTCTCTTAGGCATCTGCCTTCGGCTCAGGCCATGATACTGGGAACCTGGGATTGAGTCCTGCATCAAGCTGCTTGCTCAGCCCAGAGCCCACTTCTTCCTCTGCCTGCTGCTCCCCCTGCTTGTGCACTCTCACACTCTTGCTGACAAATAAATAAATAAATAAATGAAATCTTTAAAAAACCCAAAATCTTAAGCACGTGTAACTTACGCCTGAACTGAGTCTATTACCCCTCTTAGAGCACAAAATGAGAATCTCAGAATCCTTTAATGCTAAGTACCTTCAGTTGTTCTAACAATGTGCATTATCATGTCATTCCAACTTGTCACTAACATCTCCCGAAATGGCTTTTTCATGTGTTTTACAGCTAATGGTAATTCAGATTTCCCGACATGTTGGCTAACTACTTACCCACCGGGCTCTTTGTTTCCCACTCACTCCTGCAGGTCTGACTTCCTGTGCTAAAATAATCCTTCAGTTGTCCTTCCAGTAGCTGTTCTGGAGGAACCATTTCTCCATCCTTATGTCAAAAAATGTTTCTCTAGCACCTTAAAACCTGGGCATAATCCACAGGTACGAAATTCTGGTGTACAGTCCATTTCTTCATTGCAACCAGAATGGAATAAGATGGTGTCTGGGCCCAGCTTGCTTCCCAGAGCAGAAAGCCGGGACCTAGCTTCCTGGTTTTCAGCCATCCTCCCTAACTGGTGTCTGGGAACTCGGAAGCATTCGGGCCCCAGCTGGTCTTCTGGGGACCCCCGGGATCCTGAGATCATGCTGTCACACCTGGGATATTGCCCCGCTTCACCGCTTGAACACTTTTAAGCCAGGAATGTCCCCCACGGGGGAAGACCCCTAAGTCTTTCAATCATGCACCTGGTTGTCCATAGAAACTTTGCAGTAGGCTCCTTCAGGTAGGTGCCTCCCCTCGGCTGTATCCATAGCTGTATCACACTCACAACTGGTTCCCATCCAGGCCCCTCAGGCTCTGAAGCTGCGGCAGGCACCACAGTGGGAGCTAGAGGTAGCTCTTGAGGTGGTTCAGCATCTTCTTCTGAGGTTGGGGCTGTCGGTCCAAGAAGAGAAAGTATCAATCCAATGATTGACTTTTTATGTCCCTCGTAAATCAAGGAAAATTTCCCCACCATTCAATGTTCTCTGAGTCCAGGAAGCAATCCCTAGAGGGTCTCCCCTGATAGCAGGTCATGGGCACAGAGATCTGAGGCTACTCCTTATTCCCGGCACACCAGATGACAGAGGCTAGCTTAGGGCGGCCTCCACTGGTCCCTGCACAGGTCTATATCAGCCACCCCCTGTCCTCCTCAGATCAGCATCTCTCTGGTTCTCCTCCCTCTACCCCTCCCCCTGCTTGTGCTCTTTTCCCTCTAATAAAGAAATAAAATCCTAAAATAAAACATAAAAGATTGAGCATCAAAGTGAACCTTGAGGCCTTCAAGACCTGGCCGGAAACACCCTCCTGTGTGTATTTCCTTGTCATCTTTCTTCTTGTGCTGATGGCATCAGAGGTGCATGTCATCCCAAGGAGGGAGAAGGCCGATGAGGAGAGACTCTGGGCTCCTGAAAAACACAGAAAGGATTTCAGTCTCCAATCTGAAGATCCACTCAGCACTGTCATGGGGGGGAACTCTGTGGTGACAGGCTACCAAAACCTGGGGAGTTACATGGTCATTCAGCGTAATGTAATATAGCTCCGTACAGCATGTTGAAATGACCAAGTTCACTTGAATAGTGATCAGCCTAAAACCTTTAAAGAGGACCATAGAGACACCTGGCTTCCTCAGGCACTAGGATCCTTGATCTCAAGGTTATGAGTTCGAGGTCCACATCAGGCACAGTTAACTTAAAAATCAAAACAAAAGGCTTACACAGGACTAAAATGAGTGAGGCTCAAACAACGAAGATGGTCTGTGCTGGGACAGATCCTGTCTCCCGTTCATTCATCCACTGGGCACTGCGCACTCAGATGGTGCCAGGGCTTATCAGCCCAGCGGGTTCTCCTCGTGAGAGCTCAGGGTCTAGAGCAGAAGATGGACAAACGAGAAACCAAAATGTGAATGGGAAAAACGATTGCTCCACAGCAAAAGAGCAAGGGACACAACTAAGGCCCGAACTCCACCCGGTGAGGGGTATGACACGTCTGTGCTGATATGACACAGAGAATTCCTGCGGGAGGAAAAGAAGGAGACAGCCCTGCACAAATGCGAGTGCATTCCACCTGGCGGAGGGCACCATGGAGCAGAGGACTGGAGGTTAGAAAGTGGGCCAGGGTGGCCAGAGAAGCTGAGGAAGGACCAGAGTGGGAGGGGAGGAGGGCCAGGGCCTGGGAAGTTGGTCAGTATCAGTGCCCTTCTCCCAGGGCTGTGTGACCACACTTCCCCACACTCAGTGGCTGAACCAACAAATGCTGCCTCGTGGTCTCAGGGGATCAGGAATCCAGCAGTGCTCTGCTGGGGGCTCCTGCCAGAGACTCTCCTTCAACTGGGCTGCTGACAATGCAAGGGAGGACCTGCTTCACCGAGAACCTGAGCGCACTCAGGGGCATGGGCCAGATACAGCCCATCTCAAAGATCTGACTTCTGTCTTTTGTGGGCCCACAGGGCTGGGCCATGTGCGTATGTCTGGGTCATGGTTCAACCTAGGGGCTTGTGCTCCAGTATGAAGATTGGAGAGAGAACATGGATCCGAGTCAACATGGGGCTGGGCAATGAGTTTTCGAACGAAATCTCAGAAGGGCCTTTGGGTGACGTTGCCACGTTCTGTGACATGGAAGTGAATCACCAAGTCCGCACCACACTCTGGGGAGGGGTCACACAAACATGTCTACAGAGGAGTTCTGGAACCAATGGAGCCCCTGAAGGGAGACGGTGAAGATCCCTGAAGGGTCCGGGCATTGCCCAGAATCAGACTGGTAGGGATGCTTAGCCGGCTTGAACCCAGCTCTTTGAGTATCCTCAAAGTTGGGGTCCTGGATGCAACGTAGCCATTCACTGGGGGCTCTGGAAAAGTTTTTCTGGAAGGAAGTGGCTGTTGGCCTGGAAATGTTATCGGGCTGAGGGTGATTATTGGTCTCCTAGACAGGAGACATATGCCCAGGTTCTTGTCTGAGGAGGATCCCGGGTCATGGCGACCCACTGGATGGACCCCTATCTGCATCACACCCTTTGGAAAGGAGAGAATGGCCTGCATCCCGGGACAGGCGGTCTCTAGGGCTAAGGGCACATTCTGACCATCAAGGGCCAAGGCTCCAGTCCCTTCTTTAGAGTTTGCATTGAAAAGAAAAAGCCTAAGACCTTGGGAAGCTATTACCCAGCCCTCTGTAAGTGGGGATGTCCTCTTCTGGGACTCCAGAATGTGAGCACCGATGAACACATGTGTGCACACAGGAGCTTGTGTGCTGGTGCACACAAACACACACCCCAGGAGGGACTGTGGGGTGGGATCTGATGAGTAGCAGATTCCAAGAAGTTGACAGGAGGGAGGAAATTGGGTGGGAGGTATTTCCTACATGTGACAGCACTCCTCTAACATCATAGCTATTATCCAACCTATGCCTGTGGACATCTGATAGAAAGACATGCTGGACTCATCCATATTTGGCAAGAAGACCATCCTTGTCTGCCACAATGGCTTATCTAGGGTCTGAACCAGGTAAGAATAGAGACTTGTGTCTGAAACCAGGTGTGTTTGCAAGCTGGGGCCCTGGCTGCTCCCAGACCTTCCCTGGGGGCCTGTGGAGAGGGGTGTGTTGGGGTCACTGTGTACAGATAAGATGTGGCCTTCCATGCAGAAGGAGGAAGAGGAGATGGCAGACAGGAGCACTGTTCATGTAGGGGTCCAATCAGGAGTGGGCCCCGATAGGGCATCTCAGGAAGTGATGTCACTGCCTGGATCACAAAGGCCTTCAGAACTTGGAACCCCTGCAACCAGGCAGCCAGTCTAGTCCAGTAGCAGGGTTACTGGAGTCAGGACCAAGACACAGAAAGATGTTTTCCTGTTGTGTACCTAGTTTCTTGGGCTCTGGGTACCAGAACCCCCAAGAAAATGACTTGTTCCCATGCTGCAGACATTGGCTAAAACCACCCCCCCAATGCCGCAGGTCCTTTCGAGGGAGACGCCATAAGGTACTTAATACTTGAGGAGACTAGGCGATGCCCACCCCTCTGAACCGTCCTAGGGAAGCCCCATCCCTTCCTCTGGAGTTTGAGGGGAGGAGGGATATGTGGGGGTTCCTGCCCATGGGCTGGAGGAGGGTGAGCACAGTGGATACCCTGGTGATCCCTTCTTGTTCACACCAATGTCAGGGTGGGCAGGGTGCACAGGGGATTCCTGAGGTGACTCTGAGCTGTGCCAGAGCACATCCAAGGCCCTGAAGCTGGGCCACGTTTCTCTCCTTGGGGGAGGGCTCTGCCACCTGGGCTGTGGTGTGTCTGGAATGGAGCGCCCTGGGTCTGAAGACCAGCAAAGGCCTCCAGACAGGGCTCTAAGTCCTCCTGCCTGCCTTCCGGGCACTGTATTTACAGAATGCCCCAGAGGACATGGTGCAGGAGGTGACCGAGGAGATTGCCTGCTCTCCTTCCTCCAAGGAGAAGAAGCCGCACACGGCCAACAGAGTCTGGCGCTGGCTCAGGGTGAGTGCAGGTGCTGTGGAGACCCGACCCCGGGGAGCCCATGCAGCACCAAGGGACCCATTTCCTAGAAGCCAACCTGGCCTCCTAGAGTCCTGTACTCCCGTGAATCTGCATCCCATCTCTTCCCCAAACTGGCCCACATGGTCCTGCCCACGCCTTGGACAGAAGCACTGCCATTGTCCACATACTTATAGGAGTATCATTAAAGAGACTTTAGACCAGGTTTCATCCCATTGATCTAGACTCCTTTTGCCCTGGCCTAGGCATTTTCCTAACTCGTGCTCCCAGGTGCCCCCACTGGCCCAACAGTCCTTCCTCAGCTTCTGCAAGTCTGGATTGGGAGACTTTGATCCAAAGGGACATGGGGCCCATGGTACTCTGTCTCTTGCTCTGCGCTTTGGTATTGATGGAACACATTGTTGCCCCCCCACACACCCCAAGGAAAAGGAACAGGGGCCTCACTGCACTGCACTGCACGGCAGTCCGGAAGGCCAGTCATTGATCACAGCCATGGAGCCCTTTACTGGGGCAGGACTGGATGTAATCCCCTTCTCTAGCCAAGGCACAGTGCTTCATCCTACAGCCTCCGTTCCTTCTTATCCTAAGCCCTCTCGCCTTAAACATCTCTGTGTTCTCGTCTCAAGAATAGGATATGTTGGGTGCCGGGGTGGCTCAGGGGTTTCAGCCTCTGCCTGCAGCTCAGGTCATGGTTCCTGGGTATCACAGTCCTGGGATCGAGGCCCACGTCGGGGGCGTGGGGTCCTCTGCTCAGCGGGGAGCCTGCTTCCCCCTTTATGTCTGGCTGCCTCTCTGCCTACTTGTCACCTCTCTCTCTGTCAAATAAATAAATAACAAGTCTTTCAAAAAAGTAAAAAGAATGGGCTATGTTATCAGAAATCACAGGATCCATGCCACTCATGCAGGGACGTGCTATCCATACTCCGCTCACAAAGGGACCTCAGATACTAGCAAGTTCAGACATCATTTCTTTCAATTCTTTGTATGGATACCAAGAACATTTTCTCATTGCCTTAAAGGCTTCTTAACTGATTGGCTGATTGATGGATTTGAGAGAGAGACAGGGGGAGAGTGGGGAGAAGCAGACGGAGAGACAGAATCCTCAAGCAGACACTGCCCTATGGACACAGCCCTACGAGGAGCCCAGCCTCAGAATACGGAGACCATGACCTGAAGCAAAACCAAGAGCCTTAGGCTGAACCCAATGAGACACTGAGTCACCCGATTCTTTTTCGGACTCTGGGCTCTCTTGTCCCACCTCTTGCCGAAGTCCCTGAGATCTGGGGGCTCATTCTGCCCTCCAAGCCCCAACCCTCCTGGTGGCCACAGCACTGACTCATGTCTCCTCTGATTCACCTCAGGGGAAAAATCGTTCAACCAGGAAGAGGAGGAAGACCTCGGTGCTGATGGCCAAGCAGGCCGACAAGCTGCAGGCTGCAATAGATCACCTGGTGCCTGCCATCATCAGACAAGATCTACACTGTGTCCACACCTTTCTGGACACATACCGTCACTTGGCCACCACCCAGGAGGTGCTGGACCTCCTCTTTGCAAGGTGAGCACGCTCCCCTGCCCCTAACTGCTCTGTGAGATTTGGCCAATTCCTGTTCTGAGACTCTGGCAGGTCCCCAAGCTTCCCCAAGCTTCCCTTGCTCCTAACTGGGGCAGAGGTATTATAGGGACTCAGTGGGGTCTTGTAGGGAAAGGACACCTGGGAGCCTGCGCCAGTGGAAAATTCTACTGGAGGGCCTGTGGGCATGCTCTTTGCTCATTCCTGTGCCCCTCATGATGAAGCCTCTGCCTCATCCCTGACTCTCACTATGATCTTGAGCTGGGCTCCTTGCCACTGAAAGGGAGATCTTAGACTCCTGGGGCCTGTGTCTGGCTGAATCCAGAGCAAGCATCCCTGGGGGTGAGCAGGGACCAGGCCCACTCAGATGTCGGAGATGGGCTGGTTGGGGCCCTTTTATTCAGCAAGCATTCAGGAAGCCCCGGTAGGTGGAGGCGATTATCCAGGAGCTGAATGGGATTCCTGCACAGAACAGAGAGCACCCCAGGGCTGCAGGCTAGTCGAGGGTCTGGCGGTGAAAGCCAATATCCACAGACATCTCATGCGATGCCCCCTGGTCTCCTCTAGATTCGGATGTGTTTATTCCAGCTATGATGAGGTCGGCGGACCCCAGGAGCAGCGCAACATGTGAGTAAGCTTTGGCGGCTTTAGGAGGGCCTTCCCTCTCCACCAGGTTAGTGAGGGTCCTGTGAGTTTGAGGGGCTGCCGGACCTTCAGACTCACCTCGTTATTCTGCTTTATGGTAAATGTCTGAGAGCTTCTACTGGAAATTGGGAAGGTGCCCTCTGGAACTGGGGTAGGTGTGTGAGCACTGTGGGAGAGCAGAGGGGGATGGAGGACAGCTTCCACCCCTGAGAGGGTCATGCTCCATCCCTGCCCCCTCCCAGCCCTCTCTCTGCCCCAATTCTGGGACCCAGAACGCAGGATTTAGGAACCATCGCATAGCAGTGTTGGCACCTGCACGCTGGGTGCTCAGAGGGGGCTCAGGGAGAGTGGTGACCCAGTAGAGCCCAGGGAGCAGCAGACATCCCACACCCTGTGGGAGGTGAGTGTCAGTGGAAACAGACCCACTCTCATGGCACCTAGTGACTGGGCAGAGGAGGTAACGGTGGAGGTATGGGGAGGGTCCTGGGAAGGCCTGGCTAGAGACAGAGTCCCTTTGTTCCCTCCTCGGTTGGATCTTCACGGAGCAGAGGCAAGTGCAGTGAGGGTAATTAAGAGGTCAGACACCACCCCTCCCCAGGCACAAGCAGTTGAATTCAAGTGGCTTGTGGGCAAGGAGAGAGACTGAGGAGTGTGTCCAGCTCCCCTAAGAAGTCCAGAAATGCTCCCCCCATTGACCAAGGACTCCCACTCCTAGCGGCTTTCGCCAGCCTGCGGTGTGGGAGTAGGCCTTTCTCGGGCAGGACTGCCAGGTCACAGGTGGACAAGGAGTCCGACTGGTCTCAGACAGGAGCTGACAGCCCAGGGGCCCAGGTTCCCACATAGGTTCCCTGGGATTTTGGTTTGGATGCGTACCCTATTCTCTGACTTCTCTGCCTCCATGTCTGTCCCCAGGGCCGTCTATACCATCCTTAACACCTGGGTGGAAAAGTATCCAGGGGATTTTGTGCAGCCTCCGGAGTTTCCCAGCTTGCACACGCTGCTGGCCTACCTGCAGGTCAATGTGCCGGGCTCGGACCTGCAGCGCCGTGCCCAGCTTCTGCTTCCAGAAAGGCAATGCGCTCCTGAAAAGAACACGGAGCCAGAGGCTGGGGGTGAGGAGGACTGGGGGTGAGTGGTGTGGGCCTGAGGCGGAGGCAGGGTGGGCCACCCTGAGGAAGCCTCCGTAGATTGTAGTTGGGCTGAAGAGAGTGAGGCGTCTCAGATCCCTGTCCCCATGGGCTTCCATCGGGGACACCTTCCGGGGGCTGGGTCTTGAACGCAGGCCACGCTGAGTGGTGGGGAAAGGGAAAGGCAAAAGGGAAGTCAATCAAGCTGATGATGCTTTCTCTTCTTGGAGCTACAGCACCGGCCCCAGAGCCAGATCAGGATGTGTCTCGGGAAGTTGTTCCACCAGCCACTCTGGCACCTGCTGCACCTCTGGGGCCTGAGCTGGCCCCCGCCATCCCTGCTATGGCTGCTCACTATGGGTTAGGAAGACCAGTGACCCCCCCTGACCCATTGGGGCCAGGGCAGATGGTCGTCAGGGCCCTCGTTCACTTCTCTGCCACGGAAGAGCCACCAGGCCTTTTGACTTTCCTGGATGACCAGCAGGGTCCTGCCACCAAGCTGCCGCCCCCTGCCTCCGTGGAGCAAGCAGGCTCGGCCCCCGAGTAGCAGCTTGTGCTGGCTGCAGCTCCAGAGCATGACTCCCCCTCCCCCATCATTTCCTTCTTTATCGTATTTGTGTTCTGTGCTCACCTCTATAATTACTTCATAGATTTAATTTATTAAATAAAGTAGAATTTGAGTTTATATAACATTTTACTTGCATCCTTTGCAGTGGGATATGGAGGTCTCATTAGGTCTATCCAGAGTGTTGCACAACCATGTCGTTCTACGACGTTTCTGTCAAAGAGACACCCACGCTCCTCATCGCTCACTGCTCTGTCCCTCCCCCAGTCCCTGCAACCACTGCTCTTCTCTCTGTCTCGGCCACTTCACCTCAACTTGGATTTTACTCTGCCTGGAAAACTACAATATGGCCTTTTGTGTGTGTCTGCAGAACATAAGAGTGATTCCCCTCTTTTCAAACTTTTTTAGAGACGATATAGGTATTTTCGTTTTTCTGAATCTTCTGCCAAAACAAACAATGAAACAGCACAACACAAAACAAATAACTCTTTTGTCTGGTACACCGCCAGCTAACTGCAGAGAAAGACCCTCCCTTTTGATAAAGAGCAGAGCTGCTACCCTGTGTGGTGTGCGACATCCTGGAAAGAGCCGCCGGTACCCACAGTGCAGTGGCCCTCCCAATACCTGGTTGTGTATACTGGTCTGCACACAACACACAACCCCAGGAGTCCACAGAATAGTGACCTTGGACTGATAGACACCCTTTCGATACAGGCAGACCCCCCACATAGATTTCATTATCCCGTGTACTGTTCATCTGAAATATCATTGTTCTTTGTGATTCACCTGAAAATGCTCCGCCCTGGGGACAGATATGGAGGCAGAGAAGTTAGAGGACAGGGTACGCATCCAAACAAAAATCCCAAGGAACCCATGTGGGAACCTGGGTCCTGGGCTGCCAGCTCCTGTCCGAGACCAGTCAGACTCCTTGTCCACCTGCGACCTGGCAGTGCTGCCCAAGACAGGCCTGCTCCCACACTGCAGGCTGGCCAAAAGCCACTAGGAGTGGGAGTCCTTGATCAATGGGGTGAGCATTTCTGGACTTCTTAGGGGAGCTGGACACCCGGAACAACAGGTAACAAGAACTAAAGGAGCGCCAGCATGGCCTTGCCACCAGCAGTGGTGTGCACACGCTCGGCTCCTGCGCCGCTGAGGAGACCACTTTTCCCCCAGTGGGACCGGGCCTTTCTGACATGCTGGGTTTCAAGTGACAGGTCAGTGTATCAGGCTGAGTACTCAAGAGGATAAATGAGTTCCCTCTGCTGGCTGAGCCCTCACCATTAGGTAGAACGGCCATGGTTTCATAGCAACCATTCCAATCTATGCCTACAGGGCCCTGAGATACGAATTCTGTTACTGTTTCAGGCCTTTTTGGTCTTTTTCACTACCACAAGGACAAGTCAGTAAGTTAGATGATAGACAAATGAATTCCATTCATCCTGGATTTTTCTGGTATTCTTTACGTGAAAGTACTTTTAAAATATATATCTATATCTATATCTATAGATATAGATATTTATCTCACATAGCAATATACAAATGCTAGTTATTACAAATTACATCCAAATGAAGCTAGATGTCTCAGAAACTGGCATTCTTATTGTTTATTTTTATTTAAAAAAAATCAGTCATTTTCCTACTTGGCTCAGAATCAGAAAGTTTCATCATAGTTCAGTTTTAGGATTCCTCTAAAGTGATCTAGAAACAAAGACAGTAATACACATTCTTCCTAATTCAAAACCGAAGTATATACAACACTCATCAGGAGCTGAAACACTTTCATGAGCAGACAATGACCAACTACAGAATGTCTTGGTGGGTTACAGTCACGAAGGTGGTGAGAAGACCTACTCTCGGACACCAGTGGTTTGGCTTAAAGAGTCTCTCATGTCCAATGAAAACTGAGTTCTGACATCCTGCCTTTTTAGAGAGAGTTAACAAGATTAAGAAAGGGGTTTTAGAAAAGCTTTTCAAAAGGCCCCACACTTTGACCTGTTTTTTCTGCTGAAAAGTGCACACGAAGTCTAAGCATGTACACATGTGGTAAATGACAGCTTTTCTAAAGCAAGAGCATGAACATCCAAATCTCATGGCTGGTCCACTTGAGAACCTTCTTAATAGTCATGGACAGAATGGCTTTATTCATTTTTATAAACAGATACACCAAGTCTTTTTAGCTTAGTTCTTACTATTAAATTTACCTTTAATAAGGTAAAGGGTTTATTTTTTAAGAATGTTTTAATTTTTTAAGAATTAAAAAAAATCTTTTTTACAAACTCATGGCCCGGAGACAAGACCTGAGCTGAGATCCAGAGTTGGATGCTTAACCGACTGAGCCACCTAGAGGCCCCTTAAATTTATCTTTTAAAATATAATAATCTAAGGAAAAAAATACCCTTTTCTTCTATAACTTAATATGCCATTGCCACTTCATCTCTGACAAGGACCTTCCCCCTCACACCCTGGACGAATGAATTTACTGTGTTCCATACTGAGAAATGTTGTCACTATGATTATTCCATGAAACTGCTGAAATGCTGTCAGTACCTTGGAAGCCCAAGCCACATGACCCACGACGGGGACCAGCTGGAGTCCTACTCATATTCACTGAAGGTGCCTGGCTGCTCTTCGGTAGCCTGGGCTGCCTCCTCGACAGTCTGGACCTCAAGTGCTTTCAGGACAATAGCAGGGGACGCGGCGCTGGCTTTTAGCATAGCCATGGCCTCACTGTGACTTCAATTGTTCAAATCAATGCCATTGATATTCAGCAATATATCACCTGTCCAAAGGAATAAACAAGAAAATGAGATGAGCTACCAAGTCATTATCTTCCCTATACATCCTGTGATTTGTAATTTTTTCACATCTCTGTCATTCTTACGATATCGAGGGAAAAATCCAATTCATGGAAAACATTCCAAAACAACTCAAAACTTTAAGATAATTTCATCATATATAGGAAAAAATGTGGCTTGAGGCACTGTGATTTGACTGGATGTCCAAGTCATTAGACCTGGTTTTGCTAATGTGCAGGACCTGGGCATGTTCATTTCTCTTCTTTGGGCTTCAGTGATCTCTATAGTTCTTTCCTGCTCAAAAATAATTTGATCTTTTGCTCTTAGAAATGAATTTTTAACATATCCTGTTTTAGAGTTACACAGTTTTATAGATATAGTCCTACAGAGTTTGTTCAGCGTGGATGTATCAGAATACTTAAAGAGAAGAGATCCTTGGGTCTACACAAAGAAATGAAACTTGTGATTTGAGCATCTTTTGCTTAAGGAAGAAAAAAAGTGTTTGTTGCCCTGCCAAGTAATATAATAAAAAAAGGGCAACGAGGATTATATAAAAGGTTAGGAAGGAAAAGATGAGTGTTCTATTTTTTAGAGGGTTTTTTCCAACATAAAATAATGCAAAGATCTAAATAAACATTAGAAAATAATGGAAAGGGTGCCTGGGTGGCTCAGTGGGTTAAAGCCTCTGCCTGCAGCTCAGGTCATGATCCCAGGTCCTAGGATCGAGCCCGCATCGGGCTCTGCTCAGCCGGAAGCCTGCTTCCCCTCCACCCACCCCCCGCCTGCCTCTCTGCCTACTTGTAATCTGTGTCCGTCAGATAAATAAAAAAATTCTTAAAAAAAAAAAAAAAAAAGAACGGAAACATCATCAAACTGCAGCAATTTTCCTTCCCATTAGGCATTTTTCTAACCTTAGAGAGAGGTTTTACACTTTTATATAGAAGAGACACTTTAGAAGATTTTTAAAAAATCATATTTAATAGAAAATTTGGGGAATATTTGTTACTTTTTTCAAACATGAGTTGCATGCAGGGAGAAGATGGGAAGAGTTTCACTGTTCCCAGCCCTGCCTATCTTACCTCTTTTGATGCGGCCATCACGTGCCAGACAGCCATGAGCTGGCACACTGGTTACAAGGATGAGCAGTTCACCACTCTTGCTTCCTCTGCCCCCTGCCACTGTCATTCCCAGGGACTCAGGTGGTTCCTTCTTTACAGTAATGTGTTTTTCTTGGCATGTAACACACTGGGTAAGATCCTAACACAGGAGAAGAAAATTCATTGCAAAATAAATAATACATAGCTGAAGTAAAGTAAGGAAACTGAAGGAAAAAATACCATGGCAATGATAAAGTCACTATTAAAATCAGTTACTGTAGAAATAATACACAGTTCCTCATGGTACAAACATGACACTGAACACTGGGGATCACAATGTCAGACTTTGGATGGCTGTATTTTCATATGACTATGTATGGAACACAAAAAACTCAGGACTGTTGACATATGGAAGTCAAAATAGGGCCAATTCTACAAAGGTAAATAATGCACTTGAGTTTTAAGATTCTGAAGACAAGCTAATTAATTTTATTTCTCTCTCTCTCCTCTATTCTTTGAGAGAAATGGTGACAGAATAGTACAAAAGTAAAGTGCGGATTTTGGTAACTGCCAGAAAAAAGCTATAGATCTATCTTCTGTTTCTTACTCATGAGAATGCTCGGTCATGAAATGGGTGCAAACTCATCTTCACAACCTTCACGGAAAGCTAGAAGGATATGAAATAACTGAATTTTGAAAAAGTTACGGAAGAGAAAAATTTTCCAACAAAGTGTGTTCTCAGGAAAAAGCAATTTTTACCGATATTGATTGTTTCTATTTATGGGGACAATCCTAGAAGAAAAGGAAAATTTAAAACATCACCTTTTTTTAAATTAGAATGCTATAAAAAACACTGGGTACCTATGCAATATTAATATTAAAATAGCAATAGTAACTATATTTATTGAAGATTTACTATGTGTAAAGCAAATGGCTTCACATGTATTATTTCATTTTCATGGTTTCATTACATTTCATTACAATGGTCCTGAGTATAAATCCTATGGTTGGCCCCATTTTATAAACAAGGGAATAGCCTTATTAGAAAGGTCATGTAGGGGCACCTGGGTGGCTCAGTGGGGTAAGCCACTGCCTTCGGCTCAGGTCATGATCTCAGAGTCCTGGGATTGAGCCCCGCATCAGGCTCTCTGCTCAGCGGGGGGCCTGCTTCCTCCTCTCTCTCTGCCTGCCTCTCTGCCTACTTGTGATCTCTGTCTGTCAAATAAATAAATAAAATCTTAAAAAAAAAAAAAAAGAAAGTTCATGTAATTTGCTCCAAATTATATAGCTACGCATGATCACACTGGGATTTGAGGTGATTCAAGTTTAAAAAATATACACATACACACACATAGTGTATATACATAAACATGTATTCATATGTAGTTGTGTATGTTTATACAGCATGATGCTATATGCATCCACACTACAATGGTGCTATCCCATTAAGTGTAATAATGGAAGCTCCTATCTCAAAAGGTTCCTTAACACATATACTGTAACAGCATAGTGTAGATAACAAGATAACTATTACCACGACTAACAATATCAACAGCAGAACTAGATGAGTTCTTTTGCTAGAACTGTAACATTTCCTTTAGTGACACTGCTTCAGAGCGGACAGGTACGACGTGTCAGTCAAGCCCTGCACCGGCAGGGGTGTCTGCTCTTCTCTGCTCCTGAAACCAACACTCTGAAATTTTCTTGAGGGCACTACTTAAATAGCCTAGAGTTCCTAGAATTTTGACCTCATAGAAAACCTGTAAACGTCCACAGGTGGTATCATAGCATATGACATCTATGTTCGCATCCTTCAAAACTGGGCAAGACCCACGTGATTATGAAGACAATCCAGGTAAACTCAGCTGGGAGCACATTGACTTCAACGCTTGTGTCTGTCAGGTATAGAGTCAATTAGAGGTGGTTGTTTTATTCCTCCATATGGCTGAGATGTATGCATTTTAGCCAAACTTCACAGATTACTCTTGGTATACTTCATGGAAACTTCTAAGGGCTTAACACTGGATGAATGTTTCCAAGCAGGAGCTACGCAGGGGCTTAGTAATAGAGTAATGTGTGCTTTAATTTTTAACAATGATTATCCTCTGAACAGGTTGTTTTGATGAATTTGTATTTGTTTTCCCTAGGAGACCTTTATTTTTTTAAAGTAGGATTTGACATCACAAATGCTGTATGTTAATGGTAAATTGCTAAATTAATGCTTAAAATTACATTTCATGTGGCTGTTCTAACAAGCAGGTTTACAGAGCACCTAAAGTAAGAATTCAGCATTGCTATTTAAAACACCACCACTTAAAATTAAGGAAGAGGAACTAGTAAAAAGAAAAATATTTGTGCCCAAAACAAAAAAAAGGACATAAATCGTCCACTATATGAACACTGAAATGGTTAAGTAGTTCTTAAAACAGTCTTAAATTTGTAGCGTTGTCTTTGAGCACCCATATTTCCACTTTCTGTAGTATTCATGGATTCAGTTACCAACTTTTGCCTTAATTATGATTCTTTATGAATATGTATATATAGGTAACTTGTAAATCAAGGACCAGCTATATGAACAACTCTATTCAAATTCCTTTTCGAAACAATAACTGCTTTTCGTAGTCATCATTGTGAAAGCAAAATTATAGGTTCCCTTCACACATTTCATTTTCTGTTCAAAAATAAGATGAAGTTTGTGCTTATAATTTCTTAAAAGTTTTAAGTGAACAAAGACCAGTGACAAGTTTATACTTCAGCTCAGAAAACAAGATAAACCTGATGGACCAAAAATACTTGTGCCTTTAAATGATGCTTTCTTGGGGCGCCTGGGTAGCTCAGTGTGTTGAGCCACTGCCTTCGGCTCGGGTCATGATCTCGGGCTCCTGGGATCGAGTCCCGCATCGGGCTCTCTGCTCAGCGAGGAGCCTGCTTCTCTCTCTCTCTCTCTGCCTGCCTCTCTGCCTACTTGTGATCTCTGTGTGTCAAATGAATAAATAAAATCTTAAAAATAAATAAATACAAAAATAAATAATGCTTTCTTGGGCTCCTATGACATTACAGAGTTATTCTCTCAAATTGTACTTACATTAAGAAGCCACTTTAAGCTAAACATGTGTTTCTCAAGTCATTCTCCTTAAGTAAAATTAAATTGCTTTGCTAAATTAAAACTTATTTACTGGTCTACTTAAAAACTATAGGAAGTAAAAACAAACAAACAAACAAAAAATCGATAGGAAGTTTCCGATGTGTGATTTTCACACAGTTGGTAAATAGCATCATTGTAAAAATTCTGGCCTACTAGAAGTTGAGTTCAAATGAAAGATCAAATGAAGTAAATAACAGTGAGAACACAGTAAAGTGCCACTGTTTTTTGACTTCTACTGATTTCTGCATCCAAAGTGAGACAGCATCAGAATTTTTGGCACAGATAAATGACCTACGAATATATTATCAAAGCACTGAAATATGAAAGATGCAGCAAAAAGCTCAACATATGGGAATTTAAAATGATCTAGGGTAGTATTCCTATGAACTGTAACATAAAAAGAAATGCTTTATGTGTTTTGCATGTACGTATCAGAAAGTATGATTTATGCTTCATATTCACATAGGGAATTCTGTTGTTGTAGGCAACCTGCCCAACCGCTAAGTATAGACTTGTTGGTCATTGTCTTTTTTTCAGTTACATAACCTCCTGTTACAACTGAATGAGCAAACCAAGATAAATCCCACTTTCAAGCAGGACCAAACAAAGAAGTCTTTCTAGAAGATCAAACACTTCTCATCAATCTGGCAGAGGGACCTTCTTACTAAGAAACCACCCCTAGTGGCTGAGAAACAGACTGTACAGGGACTCTCAAGGTAGCCAAACACACATTCCACACCCCCAAACACCTTGTGTTCACCTTTTCCAACAGAGTAACAGCCCTCATTTAAATCATACCAAGGATTCCCTGAGGGCAGATGAATGAAAACATGCAAACTCGAGGCCTCACCTTGTGTGAGCTGGGACTGTTGTGGTACAGCGGCTGTGCATGGTGCCGGCTGCTACTCTGAGCTCCTGCGTCCTGGACAGGGTTACCAGGCTGGGATTTCCCCGGCCTAGCAATTGTTAAATCCACCCTCTCGCCACTAGCCTGGAGAAAACACACATATATAATCACCAGTCATTAATGATGCTTCTCACTTAAAAAAATTATAGGGAGGGTCATTTTCAATGCACTTATCATCGCTGTATCAGAGCCTCACCTGAGTGGGGATTGCAGGCCCCTGCTGGGGGTGGGGCAGACGAGGGAGTTCATTTCAGGAGCTAATACTTTAAAACTTCTGCAGGTAAAAGAGCCACACACAGACCTCTTGGGTAAACCTTCCCTAATCCTGGAAATACCAAGGATATAACCAAAGCAAAGCCTGGGTTCTGATCTCCCCATGATTTCTTGAAGGGTAACTGTCTTTTTATACTTCCCTCCCCTGCAAAACTGGCCTTGGCACTGAGAGAAAGAGAGCAAAGAAGATAAAAGGACGAACGGATTCTAAACTAGATTACAATCCTTTGTGATTTCTGAAATAAATTCCAAGATGGCTACTTTGAGACTGATAATCAATGAAACTACGTGTAGCTCTGTTTGCACACACTACAGCTTCGAATCGAAAATAGGGATCAGCTTAAACAGTCCTGAAAAGAATGATAACAAAGGTCCTGTAAAACAGGAATAGTATTTATATACATCACAAATTGTGTGCGTATATATGCCACATGTGCACTCACACATAAATGTAATTTAAGAGGTGATGATAACCACGTTGAATTTAGAGGTCCATTTTCTGTATTTATAGATCTAGATCTGAAACACAGATTCACATCTATTACACTTTTTAAAGCTATTTTAGCTTTGCTTTTAACGTACAGGCCTGGTCTACTTGATGCTGATTCTTGGTCATGACTACAACTTTCCAAGTTTACTATCATTTCTATGGGAAAATTTGACAGCCTGCTTTCAAGAAGCTGTGGTGGAAAGTAGAGCACTCCTCCCCCATGACTGCAGTCAAGTTGGAAAAGGAGTGAAAACCATAATTTTAAAAAAATGATTTTATTTATTTATTTGAGAGCAAAAGCGAGAGAGCAGGGTGGAAGGGCAAAGGAAGAGGGAGAAACCAACTCCTCGCAGAGCAGAGAGCCCGATGTAGGATCTGAGCCGAAGGCAGATGCTGAACCACGGAGCCACCCAGGTGCCTGAGTGATAACCAATTTTAAGGCCCTATTAAAGTCACTTACTTATTCAAGTATTTCATTAAACTAGTTTCAGACAATTCTTCCAATAACTGAAAGAATAACACTTCTGGGGATTTTATCTAACAGGCAAATTCCAAATAGAACGCTTACAATCCAGATATTTGAGATTCTGACACTTCCCAGTATTAGATCACACGGTGTGAAGGGTGAGAAAAACCTGTGATCTCATTTCAATATTAAGAATTGTTTGCTTTACTGCCTAACCCTCCCCACTACCAAATACTCTATAACCACTAATTTAGCTTTATGGGAAGACCCCTGCTCATGCAAACCTATTAACAAACAAATCCCTGATCTTTTCTGATTTCTTAAAAGACAAAATTCTGGGTGTGTGATGGAAGTGGACATATAAGCTTTAAACGATGGGCCAACATTTGGGTTTAGGCCAACTGCCTATCTAACTCTTCAGGGTTTCAAGCACAACAAAAGAATTCTGTTAAAGTCAAGATTTTTAAAAATGCAGGATGCCTAAATGACAATACCTGTATTTCATAAAATAGTGGCATGCCCTTTTGATGGGAGTATATACTGGTATGATCTTTCTAGAGGGAAGTTAAGCAAAATGTCTTAAACTTGAAAACAAAACATTAAAGTCTGTTGACAGGGGAGTGTTTACGTAAGTTTTAGCACAACACACCTACTATACAGCTATATCATGGTGCATCTATTTTTAGGGTAAGAAGGCCACAACATACAGCTGACATAAAGAAAGGGTGGCAAACTCAGAATTTGTAAGCTGACTGCATGTCTAAGTACCTACGTAAATAGGTACCTATTTATTTGTAGGCATATACAGAAAAATGACGATGTTCTTCAAAACTTTAAAGTCACTATCTTATGGACTTTAGACTGACTGTGATTTTGATTTCCTTCTTCATTTTCTGTATTTTGTCTTCCTTAGTCTCCTTTTCAGACACGGAATACATGTTATTCTCAGAATCCAAAACATTAAGATGTTTTTCACAAAGAAACAACTTGAGCAATATATTATATTTGGTATCATATATAAGTATCTGTATTCAATTTTTTTAAATCTCAAGTCTGGGACAAGAGACCAACGCCTGAATCTCCCTCCTAATGCAAGACGGCTACCGGGTGTGTATGTTCCCATAGTTATAATGAACCAAGCATTTGTGAAAAGGAGTAATGAAATGGGATTTAAATTTGAGTTTCCTTACACAGTACTTAAATCTTCATTGTTAATTCTGTTTACTATACACATTTCCCAGTGACTATCAACCTACTTTAATTCCTGATGCTCGATTATGTTACTGCTTGGTTTCCTTTATGCCAGAGTGTTTTCTTGTGCTTACTTAAAACAAAACAAAACAAACAAAATAAAACACCATACACATCTTTGTTTCACCCCTTCATTGTAGGAGATACCCATATCATTAAATGCTCTGGTAGGTTATAGAACCGGAAGGTCTGGCCTGGATTATTTTCTACTTTTTCTATCTTATTTTTTAAAAAAAATTATAAAGCTGTTTTCTTTTTTTAAAGATTTTATTTATTATGTATTTATTTATTTATTTGACAGAGAGCAAGAGAAGGAACACAAGCAGAGGGAGTGGGAGAGGGAGAAGCAGATTCCTGGCTGAGCAGAGAGCCCCGATGTAAAACTGGATGCCAGCACCCTGGGATCATGCCTGACCGAAGGTAGATGCTTAATGACTGAGCCACCCAGGTGCCCCTCTATTTTACCTACCTTAATGTTCTTATTGAAAATTTTTTTTCTCTAATAATAACCATCTTTACTTCACAGGGATACTGTAAGAACACAAGTTATAATGTGTTTGAAATGCTCTGAATGCTTTATAAAAAGGGCACTACAGAGATAATGAGTTCTTTTAATAAAAATTGATTTTCCCCACTTGTATGGAGGTGAAGCGGAGAGTGAACGTTACAAGAGCAGGGAAGTCACAACTTTGGAACCACAGCTCCTTCAAGCTTTGCTTGTCTCACCTGTTAAATGTGGACATAAATGTGTTTTTTATGTGTGGGCTTAGGTAGAGCCCATGGAGCAAATGAAAAACCCATGTGCAAAAATAGAGCCTTCACTCTATAAAGAGCAAGGCTAAATGTTCACAGGGATACAGTTTTCCGGACAGGATTTTATCTGTAATGATAAAATCATCTCTTGTGCATTTTGAAGGATTTGGGGAGCCGTGTTTGATTTCCCCCATGAAATATCAAATATCCCTCAGGTTCTCATGTTACGAAAACATCGACATAAAGGCTGAGCACGTGGAATGAATATCCGCGTGTACCTGAATGATCTGGGCGGCAAGCTCAGGGGTTCCGAGCTTCAGGTCGTGTCCATTGATGGCGAGCACTCGGTCATTGCTGCTCAGCCTTCAATCCTGTGCAGCCAGCCAGGCCCTCTTCCAACAGATCAAGGATAAAAACACCTGGTTCACCGGTCCTTTGAATGGGATAATGCCAAGTTTTTCACCAGAGTCCCGTTTGTGAAAGACAAGGTGGAAGACCTCTTCCCGGGGAGAGCTACCGTCGGGGTGGCTGTAGGTCCGGCCCCCAAAGCACCGCTCTCGCAGCACGCTTAGGTGCAGCGTGGAACAGGGCTGGGAAAGGGCGGCTCTGGCATAGTTGTGAGACACATTGTTGGTGTTACAGTTGTTGACCTGGAAGAAAAGAATTATGACTGAGGTGGGACAATCTTTTATCCTCTCAACTGGTAAACATTTATACGCCATTTCCAAAAGAAACGGACTTTGGAAAATGACATACAGTCATTATTTACAAAGAAAAGCCCTCTGAAGATGTTTTAAAATGCACAGTTCCTAAGCTTCACTCACAATGACTAGCATGAAGTAGAGAATGGCAGTTAGGATCTCAGGCTTCAGCGAGGGTGCTGAATCAGAGTCCCTGGTCCTGCCAGTAGCGGGATGTCTGAGTGTGTCCCCTGAGTGGTGAGATGGGTTTACTCTCCGCTTCAAGGGACCAGGAGGAGAATGCAGAGACAGCAGCAGCATGTGGCAAGTGCCAACAAAATACTAGTTCTAGTGGAATAGAAACTGAAGTTCTACTGGATTGATGTGGCTTTTCCAAATGAAAAACACCTACCCTGGAAAAAATACACCAAGTTTTAATCTAAGAAAAGGGACAGATTCTAGATACACAACCTGATCTCAGTTCAGTCATTTTTACTTTAAAGAAAAGCAGGTAATTACAGTTTCACTCTGTTTAGCACTCAATGTAACATCTATCTAATACAACAAGCTTAACTCAGTACTCACAGCACATTTATTTACTAAACCTTATGGCCCTGAAAGGAATATAGTGACTGATCCTGGGACAGGAACAGGACTAAGAAAATACACCCAGCTTCAGTTATTCACCTAGTCAGAGGAAGAGGTTGGTGCAACTCTGAGTGTTTATCACAATTAGAATTCCTCTCCTCATCTGTCTGCACCAACAGCAAGCAGGAAATCGACATTCTCTTGGATGTGTTATGTGGCACAGGCTCTGGGTTAGGTGCTTGTGATTACCCAAAGCCTTCAATCTTTTTCACATGAGTCTATCTTAAGGAAAACCTTCCCCCTTCCTACTCATCTCGGGATGACAGTTTTGAGCACCACTAACTTGAATTTTATTGATTTGGGCCTGTGGACATCTTTTAAAATTCAGGCATCAAATGCAATAGATCTCACACATAAACTTGCTCTTCACCCAATTTTGCAACATCTGTGCATTTGGTTGCCATCCAGATCCTTGATGAAAAAGTTGAGTAACATAGGGTCAAGAATAGAACTTTAAGGCAGCTTCTAAAAAACCAGCCTGACGTGGATTTATTAGTCAAAACTCATCATTTCTAGTTATTCAGCTAAAAAGCCACTTATCTCTAGGTTCTTATTTTTCCGTCTTAGATTCACATCTATCACAAATGACTTTACAAACATCTGGCTGGAATCCAGCGCTAGCCACGTGCGAGTATGTAGCCTCACACCATTTTTGTGACGTGGGTTGTGGAATATCCTCCAATCGGAGATTTTCCCTTCACAAAAGTGTGGTTGCCAGTGAAACACAGAGAAAGCAGAGACCAAATAAACTACTGTTGCTAGATGTTGTAGAAATAGCACCAACAGAGTAAACTTTACCACATCTTTAGCTAATTATCTTTTGGACCAATGCAGTCAAGACATGACTGCAATTATTTTCCTTAAAAACCAAAAGTGATGGGACACCTAGGTGGCTCAGTTGCTTAAGCAGCTGCCTTCGGCTCAGGTCATGATCCCAGCATCCTGGGATCGAGTCCCGCATTGGGCTCCTTTCTCGGCAGGGAACCTGCTTCTCCCTCGGCCTCTGCCGGCCACTCTGTCTGCCTGTGCTTGCTCTCTCTCTCTGTATAAGCTGCAAAAAAGGGCAATCTGGTTCTTTTTGTCTTGGCCACAAAGGTGTCAAAAGGTCAAAACCAGCTACAAGAGTTCCTCCACGGAGAATCAGTTTAGGAGCTGGGGTAGAAGGAATACAGGGTAAGGTGTCCAGAGAGCTGTGCCAACCTCATGCAACCAGAATACTACTAATATCATAAAAGGACAGCAAACACAGGAATACGGTAAATAGCTAGCTATGGTAGGATCAGAAACTGGATTTTACATAAGCTGGATTAGTTATGTTTCCTGTATTCTCCTATTGCCTCTTTGGATTTAGTCAAGAACAAAACACTGCAAGTTCAGTCTGTGTCAGCCAGGCCAAGTGCAATGAAGGAGGGGTTTTGGGCCCAAGTGTCGAAGTGGAAATCACAAACTACAAGAGGCAGAATACAGATGGGTGTGGAAACCAAAGCCAGGAACCCCCAGTGGAAAGGTCAATCCTTGCTGCTCTTGGAGCCTAGTTTGTCTGTCTTCCCCTCTGGACATTTCTCTTGAAGAACTAAAAATCCTAGAGGTTCTAAGTTTGGTTTTAATGAAGAAGACAGCTATTCCCAACAGGATATCATAACCAAATCCACTCTTTTATTGACTCAGCAAGTTTGTCCTGGGTATCGACTCCAGGCACAGCTCTGTGAGAAGCCTGTCCCATAGTATGTAATAATGGCGGCTGCCATCCCCAAAGGAAGACACTGCATTTGAATAACTCTCTGTGACCAATTATGCATTAAGTGGTGAAGAGAAGGAATGTCTTCAGCACTTAGTGTGAGAAGAGGTCTGAATGGGTGAAAATGGCAGGGCAGGGCTTTCTGGATGAAGGTGGGGAAGCTGTAGCACAATGGGGACAGGCTGGAACGGGGAGGGAATCAAGGAGACTGCTATGTCTGGCTTTTCTGCTACATTATACATTCTATGAGGGCAGGGGTTGCTTTTTGCTCTTAATTATACCCTCAGCTCTGACCACCATGCCTATGATGTTTCAGTAATACACCGATGGCTACAGCTGAAAGAAAAAGCAAGGGTTAAGGCTGAGGGGACAGGTTGTGTAAGAGTTCAAGGAGGACCTGGACTATTAGATTAATCAGTATGGACTTGATTCTCTGGTCCAATCTATCCAGGGAAAGCAGAGTCACAGGTGAATTAACCGGACAATGTCGTACCGGATTTCAGAGCAGAGTAGGGAGGCAGGGGTTTTGATTCTCCTGGGTTAGACATGAAGCAGTGAGGGCACAGACCAGAGAGATGGCAGGGAAAAGAGAAGGGGTGAATACCAACAGATCGTGGGGAAGGACCCAGCAGTGAAATCGAGGAGGCAAGAGTCCTTGAGCTTGGGTTCCTAGAAGACATCTTTTCTCATTCATGCCTATTTCTTCTCTCCTAAATATCCATTCTTTTAGCTTCAAGTACCACATACACTTGTATGGGTCATATATCCAGGTCAATTTTCACATACACTCTAGAATTCACATGAACAGTAGAATTCTGGCCATCTCATGCTCATCAGTATGCCCTCACACACAACATCATCTTGCCCAAAGCAAGTTCATTTGTTGGAGTAGCTCATTCTTTTTAAAGAGAAGAGGGAGAGGGTAGCACCAAGGATTAGTGCAGAGTCAGGCTGTTTGTGGATGAGAGTGCGTTTGAGAGCCAACAAGAGGTGGTCATGATTTCCGAATTCTATCTTAAATTCAATGCTGTAAGTTTTAAGTAACTTGTGCTGTGTGACCTGTCTTTTCTAGATTATAGAAATCCGTGTAGAGAAGGATGAATCAGACAACGAAGGTAACTGATGGATGGTACCCTGGGACTAGGGATAGAGCCAATGGGACAAGAGAATTTAGCAGTGAAGGTGGCCCAGAAATAGACAACCGTGGAGACCAAGCCAGGAGGAATCCAGCTGGCCTGGAGAGCCACACACTGAGGCACATGCGGGATCAAATTTAAGATGGGGGTAAAAATACATTCCATGAGTTTGGGGGGAATCGGAGAAATTACAGATAAATTATGATCTGTTTAGCACTAAAAAAAAAAACAGTAAAACTTACCTTTTTATAAGTCAGATTCCACAGTACCCTAATTTCCTAAGTTTTAAATTGATGAATAAGAGCAACAAAAGAGGCAAGTTAACAAAATAATTTAAAAAATTGATACCTGAAGAATTGGGTCTCCAGCAAGAAGTCTTCCATCTTTGGAGATCACCCCATGCCGACAGACTTCCTGGATAACAAGGTTGATCAGTGGCCTTTCATTGCCGCCCACAATGCTAATTCCTAGCTGAATATAAGGATCAGACTGGTGAATTTCAATTGTACTAATTATAATTATGCTTTCCGGAAAACTAACCAGCTGCTGCATAGCTGCCAAGTTAAAAACAAGAGGGAGAAAAACAGGTGGAAAGAAAAATGTTTTATATTTTGATTATCTTCACGTAAGTAAGTTATCGTCTATCATTAGTGATGACCTTATGTTAATAGATGATTCATAACAAAGCAATACCACGGGATAAGAAAAACAGAATGACCAAAACACCAATAGGTAAGATTAGCAAAACACTTCCTCTTTGAAAGGTGATCAGTAAATAATCAACAAATAACTACTATGCATCAGATCACTAGGGACCACACAGTGATCTGATAAAGAAATATACAGAAAATATCATCTTGTCCTAATTGATCAGATTGACAAAATATCAATATACAAAATATCATCTTGTCAGTTGACCCATGAAACAGCTGTAAACAGTGCAAGGCAGTACATATGAAATAAAAAAGACAAACTCTGTGACATACAATCACCGTAGTGGTTGACAAAATAACCACATTAAGCAAGAAGAGGAGGGTCTTGATCTGAGCAGTAGGAGATAGAAGAATTGTTATAGCCATGGCTGGGAAAACTGGGATTTGTAGAAAAATTGGAATTTTCATAAGAGATAAACCTATTTAAAAGTAAGACAAAGGGCCAACTATTAAGATATGCCCAAGATCTATGACTAGAGGTTTTCTGCCTGTTTCCTGGTGGGTCATGTAGACAGATCAGTGGCTGCTACCAGAAAACAGCAATAGTCAGACACATGGCCTTGGGAGTCAGATACATACCTAGCCATTTCGTGGCTCTCAGACTTTGACCAATGACTCCCTCACTAAGTTTCCTCATCATTAAAAAAAAGCCAGTATTGGTACAAGCATTTAATAAGTTAATATATGTAAAGTGCTTGGCACAGTGCTGACACAGAATAAGCACGTAGGCTGAGGTATTATTTTTGTTCTTCTTGATGCTGTGGATTTCTTAGTCAAGAAGCAATAGGCATCAAAACAAACAAACAAAAGAAGCTTGCTGATGACCAGTGAATTTGTGGACTACAACAGAAGAGGGGGAGGGGGAAGGATAAGCCTCAAGGTAAGACTCCCTTTCTGTTTCTAACCGGCAAACTGTTAGACTTGTACACTTAAAAGGTGAATATGTGATATGTGAAGCATATCTCAGTAAAATTATTTGTTGAAGAGGAAAAACAACAACAACACCCCATGTAGGGAAAGTAATAGGCAGTACTGAGAAGAAAGGAAATATCTCATTTGTAAACAGATGAAAAGCAAATGCAAGGTGGAGAGCACATACTGTCAGTGGCCATGTTCTCCTTGAAGGTGGGGTTGTCCAGGCCAGGCTCCTCAGGCCACGGGGGCAGAGACGCTGATATCAACCTGTGCTCAGCAGGTGCTGTGCCTGTCCCTGAACAGTCCGTTTCGAGGGATAAAGTACCTGGAAGATCTATTACAGTGGTTCCATTTTCATTCTCAATCTCTGTCTGAGCTTTATCAGTTTTCCTCCTTTCTAGGGCAAGTCTCCGATGAAAAGCTCCAGGACATCTAGAGAGAGAGCATTAGGGGGTTCCCAGATGATTTGAAAAGAAAAATGATAGCTTGTGCCCCAACAACAGAATAGCCACTGCTTCAATGCCAAACTCACCTAGAGGTAATCCACAAGTGGTAATCAGGTAATTCTGATTTTAACCTCTGCTCAAACTAAATTCCTACCACACTGTGTAGCAAACTTAAAACAGGCGTTGGCACAAATAGTGGCTTCGTGCATGTGTCAAAAAATACTTCAATAAAAACCTGTATTCGGATACATACTAGTCCCAGAAATACACCAGCACAGTTGACGGTACCCTGCAAATACTATTCTGAGATCCTGATTGCATAACCCCCTTTTCACAGGGATGGCTTAACTCCTTAACAGGAGTGGAAACAGCAGTCTTCTTCCACAATGTGCTCCTGCATCCAGACTTAGACCCTGAGTGACATTGTTCCTTTCCAATCTCAGGGCCAAGAGTACACATTCATTTATTAGTGAGAAACAATACATCTGAGGCTCTGCCACTTGCAGAAAAGCAGAGCAAAGGCTCAAGAGGCTGCGTATGGTGGGTGGCGGTCTTATGTCTAGGACTGCAGACTTCAATGATAGTGTTTTTTAAAATCTCAAATTTCATGAAAAATCAAGTATAGGATAAATTTATTGAAAACTGGAAGCTATCCCTTAGCTGTAAAAGTAATGAATCTCCCCTCACAAACTAAAGATAAGTTGTGGGTTTCAAGTTCTCGAAAAAGATTGCTATGGAATTTCTTTATCCAGCTTTTTCTCATTCCCGGTTTCCTCATCACCTTATTAAGAAAGAGGACAAAGGATTTCCCTTCTGCACTGTTGTGCCGCACTCCAGGAAATGTTCCTGCAAGGACCTGACAAGTAACTTGGAATATTGTATCACTGAGAAAAATTATTTTTGTCAAGTAAGGAGATTGCATGAGAAATGCATTTTAAAACTATTTCATTCAATAAAAAAATGGTGACAAAAAGTGGATCATAAAACAATACTTGAGACTAAAACTATAGGGAAAGATTCAATTCTCCAAATGCATATCACACACTGGTATCCATGTGCGTAACAGCCAGTCTTCGATGGAGAAACAGACTAGGAACAGGAAGTGGGAAGGAAACATAAGCAGAATGTGCACAGCTGGGAAAGAGCCTAGCTAACAACTACAAAATCCTACAAACTAAGTAACTGTAAAGCAGAATAAATTGTTTTTTCTTTTCTTTTCTTTTTTTTGTTTTGTCAGAGAGAGTGAGCACAGGCAGAGACAGAAAGAGAAGCAGGCCTCCTGCTGAGCAAGGAGCCCGATGTGGGACTCGATCCCAGGACTCTGGGATCATGACCCGAGTGGAAGGCAGCCTCTTAACCAACTGAGCCACCCAGGTGTCCCCAAGAATAAATTTAAAACTGGAACCCTGAAGTTGTTAGAGAGGTAAAGAACCAGGTATACTTACATCCCAATGGGACAGCAAATTGCTAAGAGGGACTAAAGACAGGTATTTTGTGTGATATCACCGAGAACTATGGAAGAACGCATTCACCTAGCACTCAGGAAGGTTACAGAAGACTACGCAACACCCACCTTTAAACAGATGGGGAGCTGGGCACACAGAGACGGAACAACTAGCCAGGAGGAGACGATGAAAGACTTCAAACTACACAAGGGAGGCAAGAGTGACAACAATGAAAAAATGACATAGATTATACCATAGAAAGAAAAAACAAGTACAGGGGCGCCTGGATGGCTCAGTGGGTTAAGCCACTGCCTTCGGCTCAGGTCATGATCTCAGAGTCCTGGGATTGAGCCCCGCATCGGGCTCTCTGCTCAGCAGGGAGCCTGCTTCCTCCTGTCTCCGTGCCTGCCTCTCTGCCTGCTTGTGATTTCTGTCTGTCAAATAAATAAATAAAATCTTTAAAAAAAAAAAAAGAAAAAACAAGTACATATGAATGGCAAAAATCATGAGCCTCATTAACATTTATAACTAAGACATAAGACTGGCAAGTCATCAGAATTTTTAATAGTTAAAAAGCTTAATATGGTTTTTATTTAATGGATGACAGATTTTTAAAAACATATTTTTCTGCCTTGCTTGTACGATAGAGCAATTTAGCCAGCAAGTACTCTTAGGAAACAAACTAGTTAAGAGTATCAGCTCTTCCACTTATTGACAACCTCTTTCATTTATTAACAACCTCTCTGCCCATATTCTTCTTTATATAACAAAGATAAGACGGCCTAACTCATAGAGCTGTCATGAAAACTAAACTGGACTAATATAAATTGTGTAAAATACTGCCTCATAAATAATCAGAACTCAATACAAACTAGTGACTGCTAGTATCATAGCAACTTAAAAGTACTCAAGCTAGGGCTCCTGGGTGTCAGTTGGTAAAGCGACTGCCTTCGGCTCAGGTCATGATCCTGAAACCCAAGACTGAGTCCTGCAACTCACTCCCTGCTCAGCAAGGGGTCAGCTTCTCCCTTTGACCCTCCCCCCCTCATCCTCTCTTTCTCTCTCGCTCAAATAAATCTTTTTTTAAAAAGCACACATGCTATACAGTTTTCTTACAGTACATCTGTATCAAGTCTTATAACCTATAAGACTTAAATAAAATGAAACAAAACCCTACAATAAAATTACTTTAAGTTAGTTTACCTGAGCAGTTTCTATTTTCAACTTGTCAATACTGAGGGTGTTCCTCTGTAATCCACTGGCAGCCAGTGACAGAAGCTGTTACAGAGCTTTAATATCTTCTTCTACTTTAAGCATGGCTTTTGAAGACATTCTACTAATTTCTTCTTGTACATGTTTCTGTTCCTTCACAAATTTCCTAAAAAGATACATAAAACTGAATTCCAAAAAATACACCTTTGGTTTCCTATAGGAAAAAAGCATATTTACTATAGGCTGGTCAGAGTCCTAGTGTTTTTTAAAAAGGAAATATTAAAAATTCATGCACAGTTCACATGCTTTTTAAAGACTGACAATAACAGAATTTTAATTCCCATTATTCTGCTTTGTTTATAAAAATATTAAAATTTTTACCAACACCCAAGTTAAAATGTTTAAGAGGAAGAAGAGATGTTCCCCTTAAAATAGATTCTAACATTCTTCAACATGATATATCTAATTACATATGACACACTTACTGGAGGTTTTCAACATCCTGGCAGATGACAGGAGGGAGATTTTCATCCTTCAGTGCTTTACTATCCCTGAGAAAAATGCCACAGATAGATTAAAGCCATTGAGGTTCTAAAAAGCTGACAGCTGAGTTCCACTACATAAGGGTTAAAGGGGAGGAGGTAAAACAAATATTCCCCATTTATAGCTCTTATGGTTGATTTCAAATCTCTTTATAAAAAAATGTTGTTTCCTGACCTTTAAAATAGCTTTGACAATTCATCTGACAGGGAGATTTCTCTTCTAATTTCCCTTTTAGAAGGACTGGCACCTATCATAAGTACATATAAATGCATCTGACCAAATGTTTAAGAAAAAAAATTAGAAAATACAAGAGATTAAATATTGAACTAAGTTCCCCTGGCTCAAAAACTCTATGACTAACCTTTTATTTCATTCAAATATATTAAAGCATTCATTAAAGTCCACAAACTTCTCATAATGAGATGCTCATTATATTTTACTTGATTTTTAGAATTTCAATTTATTCTTCAACAAAATAAAACCTAGGGATAGACTAAGGGAATCATAAATATTTAATGAGAATAGGAAGAGGTGAAATGTGGCATGCTGTAATGGAATTATGAGTTAAAACTCAGTCACAGATCTGCTACTACTTCCTTGATAGAACCTGAAGCAAACCTCAGTCTCCTACAGCTTTCTCATTTATGCAATAGGGCTAAAGTATACAGAAGATATTTTGGAGGCATGAACTTGATCATTTATTTACAAATGTTTTATCTAATATAATACAAATTACGTGAGAAAATGTAAGTGCTAGTAAAAATAGTGATCTTCAAACCTATCTGATGTATATTATAGATAGAGGCTTATCTCCCTCTTCATCATCAGAAAATAAATGGGACTGGTATAGTAGTTTATATAGAAAAGGTATATATACCTAAAACTGATCATAAAGTATTCCAGAAAGAATTGGTTATAACTTTCCTAATGATTAAAAATTAAAGACCTGACCTGCCAAAATCTTTCCAGAGCATATGTTTATTATTTTACTTTAGACAAAAACTGATTCAAAGAATTTTTCTTCTAAATGTCTATGTAGTTTCTTTTACTTCCGATGAGACCACCTGCCTATAAATTAACAAATAAAATTCTTCAAATAAAATACTTTAAAAGTTAAATTGTAAACCTACTCTGGTCTTGTTCCTGTTTTATCACTTAGAAAATTCAAGAAGCTTTATATAAAAACAGGTCATTTAACAATGTATTCCAAATTCAAGTTTCAATTTAACACAAACTTAGGTATAAACAGAAACTTCTAAGCATTTTTCGGACAGCCTCGTAGACATCATGTGAGGTCACTTGTCACAAACTCCAAACTACATACTATGGGGACATGTTTGTATACACATAAACAGATAGTTACGTAGGTGATTTGTATCTATTTCTTTCAAGGGCAAGATTCTTCCTCTTTCAACTATCTTCTATGAAAAATATTCTTGCTTAGCACAGTTGACCTCCTGGCAAGTTCTACTGGATGCTTTCTTAGGTTCTATCAGTTCAGAATACTAAAATATGTCAGACTACCCGGATGTCTCTAAATATTTTACAAAAGCAGCAATTTTTTAAGATGATGTTTTTAATGTGTGCAGATAGATCAACATGAGAAAGCTTTCTCATGAACACTTATTTAGTGGTTATCATTAATAGTGTATGTCTAAAAGTAGAAAAGTAAAAATGCTCCATCAGCAAAATGCAGTGACTCACTTTCTGCTTTTCCAGAATTTACTTCACACTGCAAAATAAGACCTGCTTAATGAAGAAAATACAGGAACACACAAAACTTCATCCCATAAGAGAACCTTAATGGTTCCTCTTTCAACCTCTTTTGGCACTTACACACACATTTTTAAATGTGATCGGGATGACCATAAGTTATGTGCACATATTTTCTCAGGATGCTGAAATTAAGTCTTTTTCATGTCACTTAATATGGTTTTAAATGACCACAGAATATTGATGACATAGCTGTATCAGAACCTTTATGCCCAACCCTCTTCTTAACATATACGCCTTTACTATATAAACGATGCTGCTACAGTGAATGCCTTTATCTCCAAATACTTGTGCATGACTTTATTTGTATTCCACAGAAAGAGGAATTTATAGGTCAAAGATTACATCAAGGAAAACCTTCGTATTATCAAACTGATCCTTTAAAACAACTGTTCCAATTTATCTTCCCACCTACTACGAATAAGTAATTTTTCTGTCACACCATCTACAACAATGTACATTTTTATGAAACAATCACTGCCAGTACATAGGTGAGAAATGCCACTTCATTATCATCTAAATTCATATTTCTGACAGTACTACGTAAAACATTTCAAATATTAATTAGACAAGTCTTTTTCTCCTTGAGTGAATGGTCTATTCAGGCGATTTGAGGTATATCTGAGGTATGTTTCTCACTGACTTCTCAGAGCTATTTCAACATTAAGCATATTAATTATCTCATACATATACTTTATGTGTCTATTTCTAAAATGAGAACTTCATTTCAAGATACATCTCAATTTCGGATGTTAAAATGTGAAGGAAAAAAGCATCGAAACAGCAGTATTTTACTTCCAACCTGTCCTTTACCTTTTGCCTTTGTCCATAGAGTTTCTTTTGTTTACCTTTTTAATCTAACTACAATTTATTTTTCCTTACTTTGTATGTTGATATTTCTCTTTCATAGTTTAACATTTCTGAAATTGATATCCATGTTCTACCGATGCAAGCCTTTGACTGGGTGAGACACAGTAAGATAAAGGAGGGATTTAATTTTTTTCCCACAGACTTCAACTTTTTTATTCATTAGCGTCCTATTTTGCTCTCTCTTTGATATTCCATTTTTATTATATTTCCAGAAGTCTCTATACACACAAACCTGCATATAGAAAACTTAGGCCTGTTTTTGGCCGACCGTGGGCCCTGACTAGTCCATCTAGCTTGGCATCTGTAATACCTGTGGACTGCTGTCAAAGCTCACTGTCAGCACTCCACCTCTGTTCCTGCCCTCCTGCACATTATCTTCCACATGGCTGCCAGAATGCTCTTCTTCAAACACGTATCTCATGTCATATTATTCACATCAAACCCCTAGTGGGTCTCAACTGTCCTCCGTGTAATTACAAAACTCTTTAAGATGACATACACGGCCCTTCCCTTTATGACATCTGGAATCTGATCTTCCCATGCTGCCGCTCGCCGGTTTTCCAGCAGTTCTTCAAAAGAGTAAAGATCATCCTTGTCTCTAGATCTTACTCCATGCTGCCCCCACTTATAGACCACTGCTTCCTACCCCTCTTCATCTATCAAACCCAATACAGCAGGTCCAGGCTAACTGATGCAGCTGCTAGGGAAACAGAGAAATCCTTTAGATTAATAAAGAACCCCTGGACACGTATAGCAGGTTAAAAGGAACTGGATGTGCTATATCAGGTCATGTGCACTTATTCTACATACTCCTTTGGTTCAACTCTGAGGCACAACACAAGAGGAAGACAATGGGGGAAGGTGGAGTGGAGCGGGGGGTGGGGGAGGAGGGCGTGAAGGGAGATTAACTCCTTATATTTCTCTTACTCCTTTGCCTCAATCAAGTCTTTCACGTGGAGCCTAAAAGCAATTACAATAAAGAGAGAACCAGTTTCATAATTAAAATCAAAGTAGTTCAAGGGTACCAGACTGCTTCAGCTGATTAAAAAATAAGCTGCTAAAACCTCTAAGATAATTCCTTCTAATTTTGATGCGGCTACAAAGAAAACTAAGTAAAAACAAGAGACAGACCCCTATGTTTAAAAATCAATTTTCGGGGCGCCTGAGTGGCTCAGTTGTTAAGCATCTCCCACAGCTCAGGTCATGATCCAGGGTCCTGGGATCAAGCCCTGCATCAGGCTCCTGGCTCAGCAGGAAGCCTGCTTCTCCCTCTCCCACTCCCCACTTGTATTCCCTCTCTAGCTGTCTCTTCTTCTCTGTCAAATAAAGTTTAAAAAAAAAGTAAAATAAAATAAAAATCAATTCTCATTCAAAGTTATCCTACATTTTCTAAGTTTAAAAGGATTTTAGGATAGCCAGCTTTTAAAACAGTATGTCACCCTAGAATCGTCTACATAATAAAAACCACATCCAAATAAAAAATTCCTACACAGATATATGGACTCCTTCATCTGTTACTCATTCTAGGTTTTTCAGAGGATTCAAAGCAATACGTGAAACATGCTTTCATCAGAGGCAGAAGAGGCAATGCAAGACAAAACAAAAAATCATACACAGGGAATCGACAAAACAAAAAATCATGTACAGGGAATCAACAAAACTAAAACATCTTTCAAAATGAATCTGGATTGGTAATTTTTTAACAAGAATATTCAGCATTGCAAGAGCACAGTAAGAACGGCATTTTCATACTGGCTGGTGGGTAATCAATTGGTAAATTCTTTCTAGAAAGTAATTTTACAATATTTACCAAGAGTCTCCAAAACTCTCCCCTCTCTTTAAGCCAGTGATTCAGTTTCTAGGTTGTCTTTAAAAAATAATAAAAAAATATGAATGAAAATTTATAAGAAAAACAAACACATAGAGAGCATTTATTATGTGCCTGGCTCTACTGAAGTCTTATAAACTATAATCCTTGGACCAACAATGTCAAGTAGTTACTGTTCTTTTCCCCCACTTTACAGATAAAGAAACTAAACACAGAGGGATAAATAACTTGAACAAGCTCGCAGAGCTTATCAACAGTGGAGGGGATCTGAAGCCAGATTTCAGCTCAAGTCTATCCCCTTAAGCTACAATACCACATTGCCTCTCCCCATAAAGATGCTCAATATGTTGATACTTCCTAGAATATACGAACTGAATACAAACACTAATAATGGAAGGACGGCTGATTAATGATGTATCGATTCATAAAGCTGTTGTAAGCAGCAATAAAACACTCCTAAAGAATTACTGAACTGACAAATATTGGTGATATAACATATGAGAAAGAACAGGTTACAAAGCAATCCAGTTGACCTTTGAACAATGCAGGAATTAAGGGTCCTAAACACCCAGGCAGTTGAAAATCTACACATAATTTGACTCCCCAAAATCTTTACTAATAGCTTCCTGCTGACCAGAATGTTTCCTGACAATATATAGTCTATTCACACACACTTTGTATGTGATATGTACTACATACTGCAGTCTTACAATAAAGTAAGATAGAGAAAAGAAAATATTAAGAAAATCGTAAGGAAAACACATTTACACGACTCCACTTTTCCTGGAAAAAATTCACATATAAGTGGACCTAACCAGTTCAAAGCATGTTGTTCAAGTATCAACTTATATACCATACATGTGTTCATGATCCCAACTTAAGAACATATATTAATACACACACTGACAGCTACATAACCGTATGCATAAACAAAACTCAGTTTTCTATGAAAATAAAATCTTAAACACATAATACAAAAAAATTTGTGAGATATAAAGTAAATATAAAAGTAAAAACTTTACTACTGAACATGTAACTAAAAATCTTACTGACATAGAAATTTAAGTTACTGTTAGAACAGAACATTATTTACTCTTTTTATCTGATGAGGTACGAAAATATATACCACCAAGACCTTCATTGCCTGCAGTTGAAGTAGCTGCTGTGGTTCCCAAAGTCAAGCCTAAAGCATTCTGTCCAAATCCTACAAATAAACCAAATATAATTTACAAAGTCTTTACAATGATTTTCCCTCAATGGACAAAATTCTCAAATGCTTTCAAGCTGGATCCCATTTTTCTTCATAATTGCTTTAAGCAAATAACATGGAATAAGTCTAAAGCTGGGATTTAATGGTTTATGTAGTCTGGATAATATAATTTTAACTTCTTTACGTTTTAGGTAATTTTTTAAAGTGTACACATACAATGTCACATTAGTATACAACAGTGACTTGAAAACTCTATACATGCTATGTTCACCACAAGTGTCACTACCCTATCTGTCACCATACAACCTTATTACAATACCACGGATTATATCTATCCCTGTGCCTGATTCCATAACTGGAAGATTGTACCAACTCCCCGTCAGCCATTTTGCCTGTCCTCCCTACCCTTTCGGGCAACCATCAGTTCTCTGTATTTATGGGTCTATTAATTTTTCTTTACTAAAAAGGTCAGAGTTTATCTGTTAATTCAATAAATGTGAACATACTACTTGTTTTTTTTTAAATCCTCCTGAAAAAGCAGTTTTAGTTTGTATATTTCCAGGTGAATACTTCTTGTCCTCTAGTCATACTTTGTAATTGGATACTTTTTAAATTATCAAGTATTGGATGTGTTAATTAACTTGATGGGCATTTACAATGTGCATGTATATATGAAATCACTATGCTCTACACTTTAAATATCTTACACTTTTACTTCTCAATTATACCTCAGGAAAGCTGGTAACAGATAAATAAATTACATAATAAAATAATCCGGTAATGATTTATAAGATTTCAGCAAATCTTATAAATCTTATAAAGCCAATAGTTTCATTCTTCATGAAATCTAAAGAACTGAGAGTTAGAAGCCTTACAGTTCAAACATCAAATTTCATACTCACAAGCTTTTTCAAAAAAAATTTAATGAAAGAAATAGACTTCATTTATTTAAATCCTACCTCACTGACAAAAGGAATTGAAGGGGCTAAACTACAGTTAATCTTAAGTCATGAAGGTATGCTTGTAAATCAAGTAGCAAAATTTTAAAGACCACGCATTGGTAAATCATCTAAGTCCATGCATTACCAAGCACACATAACTGTGGTTCTTTTTGGACAGATGCTATTTAATTTAAACAGAGGAAACAGTACAGGTACTGAATAAAAGCAGGGGATATATGAAGAGTGGATTTAAATACTGACAATGTGTGAAAAAAAAATATAGCTAAATGAATGTCCATTAAAAAAAAAAATACAGGGGTATGTTTAGTTAGCACAAACATAAATCAAGCACTGACGTGTGTCTAGAGCCTAAGAAAAATTGTAGCAGGCCTACAAACTCATTAGAAAGACACAAAAACAATCCTCCACCTCCCCTTTCTGTTATTTTTGTGTTTTGCTCTCATAGGACTCTTTAGGAGAGATGTTTAAACACTTATCCTACAAAGAAATGTATGTTACAGTCATCCAGTGATTCAGTTATTAGGAGATATTCTGAATACCTACAAGGTGAGACTACAGTGACAAAGACAAGTATCTGAAAGATAATGCAAACCTGAATGCTACCAATTTTTACAGATTATCTTCACCAACTCCTTTTTTCCCCTTCCACTGACCCAGAGTTTCTTCACTAAATTTAGTACCTGAACGGAGGACATGAAAGAGCTGTTTAATAGAAAACACTAGGTCATTCTCCTTCATCTCTCCCACACGACCAAGTATTAGACACGTACGAGGTGTTGAGTAAAACTTCTGATATAAAATAACCATTATACATGAACCTATGTATTACTGGGAATGCTATGATTTTACTATTTTGGAAAATGAATACCATTAATTACCTGATGGGGCTATATTTGAACTCTGGAAAAGTGAACCTCCCAAACCAGCTAAGGCTCCCCCTAAGGAAATGCTTGTTGATGGGGTAGTAGTTGTAGCTGTTGTTCCGCCCAAATTATTTAGGGTAAATCCTGTAGAACCTATAGAAAGTAAAACGGTAAAGGCTTCAAAAGGAAACATCATTTCTAAGACCATTGGAGAAAATACAAAACATTCCCCACCACCACCAAAACAGACAGCCCTCACGTCCATGACAAAATTCACTCTAGTTTTTCCTAAAAAACTACTTGCTAAAGATAAAGTTACATATACTTAAGAATAAAGAGAAATAAGACCGTAAGGAAACGCTAGTGACACAAATAAGAGTTCTAGGTAACACTAGAATAGTGTAAGGTAACGGATTGCAGAGAATAATAAAGAGTTTTCAATCCAGGATGCCAAATTCACCTTCAAAATGGAATGAATCCTAAGGCAGGCAAGGCTGATGCAAATTCTTTATCCTTTCTTGTCACCAAAATGCTCCTTGAAAACAAAGTGTATATTAATAGTTTTACATTTTACCTCTCACCCTGTCCCTGCTTTGCTCTGTAAACAGAGATCAACTTCCAGGATGGCTCCTGCTGCTTTAAAGCCAATGATGATCTTTGTAGCATCCTAATTGCTGAGTGATTAAAATAAAAACTTTCCAAAACTGAAGTTATCTTGAATAAGGTGGATCCCTATATTCACTAGCCAAAAACAAAATTCAACCACAAAACGTGACTTTTTCCATTCTGCCTCACCTGCTGGAGTTGACATCAGAGCAGACGAAAGAGTAAGACCACGAGCTGAGGTAGAAGTAATAGGGAGAGCAAATGGTGTGGCAGATGCGGCAGGTTTACTGAATCCTAAACTGAAACGTGCTGTAGACGCAGATGTAGTAGCTGGCGTTCCTGTGTCAAACAAACAAACAAATCCTATTTTACCATGACTGTATAAGTATTACACCGGTTTCAATCAGGATCCCTAAAAGTTCGTGACCCTACTTTTGTAGCCAGAAGGATACGTGGGTAGGTATGAAAAAGGAAAATATAGAAGTTGGAGCCAAATCATGGTGAATAATTAAAAGAGGATGCTATGATCTTAGGAAAAGCAAGAAAAAGTCCCATCAATGTGGTCATATTGAAATCCAATTTCAGTTCTACCCCTGGATTTACCTAAAACAGCACTTACCCTTCCTTTGCTCTATACTCAACAGAAAAATATTCCTCCCCTCCAATGCTATATAAACCACCATTCTCTACTGTTTCCTCTTCCTTTACTTCTGTCAACTCTGGCTACTCCTTCCAGTCTGCTTTTGTCCATCTCCTTCCTCTGTTCAGTTCTTAAATGATACTGCCTATGGCTCCAGGCCTGCTCCCATACTTCCCAAGTACAGAATCTCAGCTAGGGCAACACGGGTCTAACTACCTACCAGAGTCTCCACTGGTTAGCTCTACTGGGATGTCCCTTAACTTTCCACCTCTACGCCTCCCTACACAAAACGTTTCCTAAACCCCCTGCCGTGGTCCACTCAGTTGCTCAAGCCAGAAACCATAATCACCCCTGACATCCCTTCTCTCTCCTGAATTCTACTAGCCATGAATCCTGCTGATTCTACTGCAGAAATAGCTCTGGATTACAAGCATCCTCAAAACCCTTAGCTCAGGTCATCTTCCACTCAAGAAGAATTATAACCTCTTAATTTGTTTCTGTGCTATCAGTCCCTCTAAACTTTAATCTATTTTTGGAATTATTTCAGTTACTTTAAAAAAGAAGACGCGAGAACACCAACAAATATAATACCCTGGTGATTCTCTCTGACTGAGGCTCTTATTAGCTCTATATTATCTGTACACTAGAGTCAAAAGGCATGGCACACAACCACCTTTCCTATCTACTTCCAATCTGCTCTTCACACCCCCTCTCTCCCTACCATTCCCACTTCTGAATCCTAAATTCTAACCAAGTACTTTTCCTACTTCCCTGAGTCCCCTTATGACTGGGCAGTTGCACGTCTCCATCAGGAATGATGTTTCCTGCCCCCAAATAAACTTCTACTCTTATCTTCCTCTACTTCCCTTGGTGCCTTTCATACATGTTAGAGCACTTATCAGGTCATACAAGAACATGTTACTATACCTGCCAGTCAGCTTCACCTCATCACCCACTGAATGCCTTACTCATACTCATGCTGATGCTCTTGACATCATTAGTACCACCTGCACCACCAGTACCACACCACACCACAGCTAATACTAAATGTTCAAAGCATTATGTATACTCAAGGCCACAGAGTTAGGAAGTAGTAGCTATTCCAAACTATTAAATGAGGAAATACATAATGACCTGCATTTTGGCTTTCCCTAAAGGCACTGAGAGAAGCAGCTGCCAGAAATTAAACTTCTGGATTGCCCTTACCACAACCAGAAATTCCTGCCCGGGTACAGTGCTTTGAAATCCTGTATGGGTTCTAAAATCTCAGAAAAGAAGAGAATCCAACTGCTTGCCCCAAAGCCAATGCTGTCCAAAACTCTGGTAGTGAACAGATGGGTTACACTTTCTGCTGGTCACAGGTGAGTAGCATCCAAATGAACAAAGTCCACCAATCTTTAGTCTACTTCAAATGTTAATTAAATTAATAAATTTAACTTTAACTGAGTTTCCATACTATCTTTTCATTCATTCATTTCCTTTGACATTATTAACTGTCATACTACTTACTCACATTCCCTTTGGCGTATCGCTACAGAGAACCATGGCGTTTTTCAGCTGGAAGAAATACAAAAACTTTTCAGTCCTACCCTTGTTTTACAGATAACCAAAAGCTGCCAGATACTACATGACTACCTAAGACCTCAAAATGATTTGGAATTACAACCAGGGCTTACTTCTAAGACTTCTGGTCTAGAGTTTATTGCTTTTTTTTTTTTTTTTTTCCCACTAACAGGGTTTAAATGACTATAAAAATACAATGTAAAATAACCTCAAGAGGAAAAAAACCATTGCTGTATTTAAAGGTTTTTTTCTGAATTCAACAGTCATTGACTTTTTTAAAAACTCCAGTACTGAAAGGCTGTATAATGAGTCAGTGTCTGTGATCTATTAGGTTCCTTACATGCTTCCTTCTATACCCCAGCTCTGTGAGATAATAAAGAGAAGAGAAGAAAACCACAGATCTGGGATCTTTCCTCAAAAAATTCTTACCCAGAGTTAATCCTGTAGTTATACTTGTTGCTATTCCTGGGGACAAAAAGAGAAATAAAATTTAATCATCAATGGCAGATGACATTTTGGGGGGGTTATTACAAGGGCAAGACTTAGAGTCATCCTCAGGATATGATACTACAACAACCAGTATCTTCTACCATGACCGCTAATAGAAACGTTCTTCCTAGAGCACTGGTTTTCATATTACCGGCTATATATAATTATATGGGGAATAAGATTTATAAATGCAAACAACTACTGCTTATAACATTAGGCAAGGAGAAAAAAAGCTACTTTAAGCCAACACTGGCACACAAAGTCGTTTCAAGGAGCTCACTGGAGGCTCCCGCATTCCTGCAGTTCTTACATTTTCTATGTGTGGCTGTGAAAAGTTTCAATCAAAGCTGCAATGTCAATGCATAAAGTGGTAACAGAGACCAAGAGGCCCTGCGGGTACAGAATAAAGAGTAAATAAAGAAATAAGCTTTTGAAATGGCAGCATTACTGACACATATTTTTAATAACCAAATATCTTTAAGTATTAAAAAACAGATTTTTATTATCGAAATGTCTACCAGAAACCTTGACCTCTTGCCCTTTTCCCATCGAAACAACTCTTTTAATAATATAAAAACTTAAAACGTCTCTTAGGAAGGTAAATTATAATGTTATAGCAAGAAAGGATGCTGACTGCCCCATATATGCTTAATTAAATGAACACCCAAATTGGTAAACTTGATTTATCTTCACTAAGGTGAAACACTGCATTATATACTCTCATGTGAAAATTAAATTAATTCTTTATATTTCAAGAGGTATATCTTTTTTGTGTCAAGTATACCAAAAAAGAAGTTATTTTGAAAAGACATCTTGGGATGCCTCAGTGTCTCAGTTGGTTAAGCAGCTGCCTTCAGCTCAGATCATGATCCCAGGGTCCTGGAATCAAGTTCTGCAATGGGCTCCTTGCTCGGTGAGGAGCCTGCCTCTCCCTCTGCCACCTGCGCCCCCTGCTTATTCTTGCTCTCTCTGATGAATAAATAAAATCTTTCTTTAAAAAATCGCATTTCTTCAACTTTGTTTCTCTTCTTTTTTGAAGATTTATTTATTTTTGAGAAAGAGCTTGGGGGAGAGGGGTGCAGTATGCAACAGGAGGATAGGGAAATAGAGAATCTCAAGCCGACTCCCCAAGGAGCTTAAAGCCCAAAGAAGGTCTCATTCTGCAAGCATGAGATCATGACGCGAGTGGAAATCAAGAGATAGACCCTTAACCAACTGAGCCATCCAAGAACCCCTAAATGGGTGTTTTCGTTTACACTAGAATAGATCATAACCAATGTTAGGCCTACCACTGGCCCTTAAGTCCACATCCCTATATATTTTTTCATCTTAATATTTACCATTTTCTAGGTCTGACACCAATGACAATCCCTATAGAGAGCAGAGATACAAGCCAGAACCTTAAAAAGAATATCCCATAGCTACTCCCTGAAATGTGACAATCCTCCTTACCTGTATTTGTTCCTCCCAGAGTGAACCCAGTGGTAGGTTTCGATCCAAAGAGCCCGGTTCCAAAAGCACCTGAAGGAGCAGATGTCGTGGCAGGAGTTGCAGTGCTTCCAAGAGTTCCAAAATTGAGACCCACTGAAGGGTTGCTTATTTATAAAGAACACAAAATAAAGTCTACTGGAGCCAGTATTTCCTAAAGAAAAATAAAAATTAACTCTTCAAGATTAAACACTTTCTTTCTTTTCCCATATTCAATATATTGCCATAGAACAGAAAAAGAACTAACAATTTATTTTTAACCAACCCAATTCAAATACTCTCCTGTTCTCTTTAAAAATAAGTCACATACAAAAGATTTCAGATCCCAAGAAAATCATAAACAGTATCACATATTCTCCTTCTCTAAGTTTTATTACTTAGAACTTAATAAATTCAACTAAACACATTTTATACAATGTATTACACCAGCCAATCACTGTGAGGAGAACAGAACTTGAAACCAGTCATCAACACAGAGTAGGGGGTCAAAAAAAGGGTCCTGGGATCGTGCCCTGCATCGGGCACTCTGCTCGGCAGGGATTCTGCTTCCTCCTCTCTCTCTCTCTGCCTGCCTCTCTGCCTACTTGTGATCTCTCTATGTCAAATAAATAAATAAAATCTTTCAAAAAAAATGGAGCGGGCCCGGTGTCTTAGTTTATCATTGATTTTAAAATTATCTCTAGGAACATGGGTATGTGAAGTACAGAAGGTTGGCAAAACAGGGTTTAAGGTATTACCAACAAAGCACAAAACTGTGAACACTTAATCAACTGAGCTAAAAAGGTATTTTAATAAATGTTATTGGCAAATTTTGAAGACCTCAAATTAAGGAAATGGTAGTTATGCTGTCCTCCCTCCCAAATAATTCAGTGATCCCATTTGGTTTTACTGCTATTCCATAAATATAGAAAGACGCACAATAAAATTTTTTTTTATTTTTTCTTAAATTATGTATTTTTAGACTAAATATTTAAAATTTTTTGACAACTTAGGATACCTGAAGACACAAGGCACTGTTTCATAATTAAATGTGAAAACATTACCGAAGAAATACATCAAAGTGGTATCTTCTTACTCAAGAAAGCAAAAGAGAAATTTCTCTACAGGAGAGAAATTTATTTAAAAGCTACCCCAAACAGGACCACGTTTTGCCTCAACCCACTATTATCTGCCAATGGCTCATCAGAATGTGTTACTGTTGACTCCAACAGGTCAGGAATATTGTTTTAACTTCTCCAGCATGCCCTAATGTGGACTTAGAAAGTAACATTTAGGGAGCACTTACCAAGTGCCAGATATGATGTTAAGTACTTTATTCATCAGCATCTCTGTTCCAGATGTGGGAACTGAGGCTTGGAGAGTAACTTCCCTAAAATGATTTACCTAAAGAGACCAAATCGGGATGCCTGGGTGGCTCAGTGGTTTAAAGCCTCTGCCTTCGGCTCAGGTCATGATCCCAGGGTCCTGAGATAGAGTCCTGCATCGGACTCTCTGCTCAGGAGGGAGCCTACTTCCTCCTCTCTCTCTGCTTGCCTCTCTGTCTACTTGTGATCTCTGTCTGTCAAATAAACAAATAAATAAAATCTTTTTAAAAAAAAAAGTATATTTTTGACACAGCAATTGCGATTCCATTGAACTAATCTAAGTAGGAGATGATAGGAATAGTTTTCGCCAAATAGGAGAAGGGTTACTGGTTGAAAACCTGGAAGAAAGAGCTGTACCCTTATTTATTTCACCATCTAAAACAGAGTCCATTATATGAAACTGTGTTCAATAAATATCTGTTCCATGAATGACAAGAGCTTGCAACAGGGCGGTGGCACTGGAAGTGAAGCAAATGGAAACGAGGTAATTAAAATTAGCAGGCCTTGCTGATTAAGGGTGCAGAGAGAAAAGGAGGTATTAAGGGAAATTCCCAGACTTTTTCCTTGACTGTGTAGTCTGTACCTCCCCCATTTTTCTTGGTAAATTATGTTTTTTTTTATTTTTTTAAAATATTTTATTTATTATTTGACAGAGAGAGAGAGAGCTCTCCAGTAGGCAGAGAAGCAGGGGGTATGCCCCTTGCTAAGCAGAGAGCCCCATGCGGAGCTCAACCCCAGGATCCTGGGATCATGACCTGAGCAGAAGGCAGAGGCTTAACCCACTGAGCCACCCAGGCGCCCCTGTACCTCCCCTTTTTAATATAAGGAAGATACTTTTGGCTTTTTACTCTACAATGACAACCCTCAAGCTTCAGGAGATAGATACCTTGTAACATTTTCTATGCACACTTCTTGATGTAATGAACTCCTCCCCTTTTACCTTAAAAAGGTAAAGTTCTAAAAATTAAGTCTCTCACCATGAAAATGACCTTTGACTATTATTGTCTCTTTCTAAACCTCTGCTGACTGTATTTCGTCATCGCCTGAAGCGGTGCTTTAGCAGGTTGCACAAAAACGATAAATATGCTACCTACAGTTTTCAGTGTAACTAGAAGACAATGTGAGTCATTCCACCATAACACTCACGAATACTACTACGCACACTGTTCAAAATGACCACCAAGAAATGCTGCAACACGTATTTAAAACAAAAACCTGCAGTAACAAAGGACCATGAGGTACCAAGAGGTGAGCTCGTTTAGAATACCACGAAATCATTAAAGCAGTGGAATGTCCAAAGCCGTATATCCTGCAATGAATTCTGAATTATCAGCGATACAACTGTAACTGTCCCCCTTAAAATTTTTCTATTGTCTTTTTCTGAAACCCCAGAATGACCCACAATGTCGTTCTCCGTTCTGTGCCTCAGACTGCCGCACTGCTAGGGCTCAGCGTGAAACCCCAGGCCCTTTCACCCAGCCAGACCCCACTCGACAGGGACACTGGGTGAACCATTGTGGATTCTGGGGACCTCACAACCCCTGTGACCACCCTCCCGACCAGGCCCCCAAACGGCAGGACTATGAGGCTGGCGCTGCGCAAGTCTGTCTTTCTTTTTCGCAGACCCACTAGAAAGGAACCCAGCGCGAAGGGAGAGGGACGGGCCCACCCACGGGAGTCTCACGGAGAGGACCAGGCCGGGAAGGCGCAGAAGCGCAGTTACCTAGATGCCCCGTCCCGAAGGAGAAACCGCCGCCTGCGCCGGTCCCGCCGGGGGCTACAGGGGTGGAGCCCAGCGTGCCGGTCCCGAAGGAGAACCCCGTGGACATGGCCGCCGGGGTTCACCGCCGAAAGGAAGCAGCAGGGATTCTGGACGTTCCTCTCTCCTCAAAGCCAAGGCGGGCCCAGCAGCATCGCTCTTGCCTAGCCGCGAACTGGCGGGAACTTCAAACCCCAGAGGCTGAACAAACAAGACCGAGGTGGGTGGGGCAACCACCCGAGAGCACAATCCGGCTCCCGCCGCGCGCACGTAACCGGGAGCGAGCTCGCCGCGCAAGGCACCCTGGGATGGGAGCAGTGGATCACGCCGGAGCAGAGCATCCTAGGAGGGGGCGAGCGGCGGGGGGGGGGTGGGGGGAAGGGTGTCGGGCTGTTAGGGTTGGGGGGGGGGGGAAGGGTGTCGGGCTGTCAGGGTTGGGGGGGCGGGCTGCGGAGGGGTGGTTAAGGGGGGGGCTGCGGGGGGCGTGGCCTGGGGGGGCGCGCTTGGTGGGGGTGGGACTCCGGTCCTCTTAAAGGGTAGGCGCTTGGCGTTAAACAGCAAAACCGTTCCCTTAGGTCTGTATTTGCATACGTGTTGATGTAATCTGTACTTCATGGATGTTGAATATTATTGCTTATGTCTTTCCTTACTGGTAAAAGGATGCGTGGAATCCCAAAGTGGGGAGGACCCTATTGAGCAGTCCAAGCCCTGTTAGAGGAAAGGAGGCGCGCTCAGTCCATGGTAGGCTGCCATCCCTTCCCGGAGGAGGAGGGGTAGCTTGTCTTTCCCTGACAGTTCGGAAATGAACTGAGAGCAATTCATTCATCCGCTCCACAGCTTTTGAAGCCCGATAAGCGCAGTCATTGCGAGTTGCCAGCCAGGAAGCTCAGAGAGCGTCCTTTGGTGGGGGGTGGCCGATCCCGTTGGAGGCGCTGAGCAAACCCCCTGGACGTCAAGCGATGTGGTCAAGTCCACGAAGTTTTTTTTTTTTTTTAAGATTTTATTTATTTATTTGACAGACAGAGATCACAAGTAGGCAGAAAGGCAGGCAGAGAGAGAGGGGGGAGGAAGCAGGCTCCCTGCCAAGCAGAGAGCCCGATATGGGGCTCGATCCCAGGACCCTGGGATCATGACCTGAGCCAAAGGCAGAGGCTTTAACCCACTGAGCCACCCAGGCGCCCCAAGTCCACGAAGTTTTTGCAGCGTATCCTGCTGGGTAGGAGTCTGGTTCTCCAGGCCCATCGTGGCGATGGCTGCCTTCTGGCTTTGGGTTTTGCATTGCTCTGACGCCTCTTTGCTACCTACCAGAGGAACTGCCAGGTGGAAGGGCTAAGTACAGAAACAAGCACAATATAGTGCGGAATTTAAGAGTTCCAAGAGCAACCCCTAAACATAAGAAAAATGTAGATTTAAGGAAGAGATCCCCTCTTGTAGAAGCATCAGGAGAAGCTTCATGTCTGGTGCATTTAAGGTGCTGTCATCATAATATGGGTCTTTATTCAGAGATTGTTACATTACTCCCGCAAATGCTTTTCCTACTTGTGATTTCTTCCAGTAAAATTCATCCCAATAGCAAGCACCAGATTTGCTCTCCTTAAACACCATTTTCACCCCTGCACTGCCTTGATGAAACACCCAGTGGCCCTTTAGGCTAGCATTCGTCCTCCATAAGACAAATCTAAGCTCGGGCCTCACAATTCCTCTAAATGCAGCACTTTCTCTAGTGTTGAGGTTGGGCATTGCTGCCTCCTGTGGACTGAATCCTGTCCCTCTAAAATTCATGTGTTAAAGCCTTCACCTCCAATGGGATGGTGTTTGAAAATAGGGCCTGTGGAAGGTCTTAGGTTTAGATGCGGTCACGAGGGTGGGGCCCTCATGATGGGATTGATTCCCTCATAAGAAGAAACATTAGAGACCTCTTTCTCCATTTCTTGAGGATACAGCTAAAAGGCAGCCTTCTTAGGCAAGAGGAGAGCTGATGGGCACCTTGATCTTGAACTTCTCAGCCTCCAAATCTCTGAGAAATTTCGGTTGCCACCCAGACTGTAGTTTTTTGTTATAGCAGCCTGAGCGCTTACACATTACCTCTGTGGGTGTTTAATTAAAAAACCTAAATAGCATTTTAGATATGATAGATATCACTATAAGAATAATTAAAAAGTGATGCATTTGAACTGTAATTTAAAGAAAAATTTCATAGTGACTGAACAGGAGGAGGAAAAAATGAAATATCAAGGATTTTAGAGCTTCAGTGATCTAGAAAATGCTATTATCAGTGATAACTTATAAGATGGTTAATAAGAGGACTATGAGGAAAAAAATGTAGGGTATTTAGACTGGAAAAAAAAGATCCGGATGATTTTTGGAGGAAGATAGAATGTGGCTCCCTACATCTTTTAATTCCATTGTGTACTCTTTCCACAACTTTTGAAGACTATCAACATAAAATTAGTAAGTTCAAAAGGCTTGGCCTAGGAGTACCTGGGTGGCTCAGTCAGTTAAGTGTCTGCCTTCCACTCAGGTCACGATCCCAGGGTTCTGGGATGGAGCCCAGCACCAGCCTCCTTGCTCAGCGGGGAGCCTACTTCTCACTCTCCTTCTGCCTGCCGCTCCCCCTGCTGGTGCTCTCTCTCAGGATCTCTCTGTCATTTAAATAAATAAATAAAATATTGTAAAAAAATGCTTGGCACATACAGTTTATATGTTGATTAATAAAACATGTAAGGTTAGCTGGAAGGAAAGTGCATGTAAAAATGTAGTAGGGAGTAATATATATTCATAATAAGGGAAACTGATGTGGGCCATATCGGAATTAACTTCTCAATCATTCTGTAAATCTTAAACAGTTTTAAAAATAAGTTTATCAAGGGCACCTGGATGGATTAGTTGGTAAAGCATGCAGCTCTTGATTCTCAGGGTTGTGAATTCAAGCCCATGTTGGGTGTGAAGTCTAATTTGAAAAACACTAAATAAATAAAATATAAGTTTATAAAAGAAAGTGAGAAGTTTGAGTTAGATAAAAGTTTGAGTTTAGGGGGAGCCATTCAAATTGATAAAGTATTCCTTTAACTTCATAAAAGTTTTAGTATGGCATTTTTGTCTTGCATCTGGCAGAGTAGTTTAACTTGTGCAGAAGTAACCCCTGAGCTGCCACGGAGAGGAGGGCCGCAGGGATGGAAAGCAGACTACTTAATGAACAGCAGTATTACAATCTATAACATGGCTCCAGATACACCGAGTGTAAGACTGGACCTCAAAGACCTTTTCTCATAGAAATTCTTCTGCTTGTCATACTAGCAAAAAGAAAACACTTTACCTCCTTCATTCTACAGAACTAGAACTCCAAAGAAATATACCTATTTTACTGTTGCTATTGTTTACAGTTTGGGGCTATTAGAATGGGGTTGCTATAAACATTAGACATGTATCTTATTGCATATGTTTAAAATTCTCTAGCATCCACATTTAGGAGTGAGTTGATGGTTCCTAGGCTATGTATGTGTTCCACTGGATAAGAGGAAGATAAATTGTTCTTGAAAGGTTTTGTAACAAATTACACCCCAACAGCAACCATGGTCTGAGAGTCCATGCTGTTATCCATCCTTGCCAAAACATGTTAGTGTCAACGTTTTTGAATTTTCCTGATTAAAAATAAAGTTAACTACTTTCATATATGCTTACTGAACTTTTGTCTGTCTTATTTTGTGAAGTCCTGTTTAAATGTTTTTCCCGTTTTTCTGTGGAGCCTCTGCCTTTTTCTAATTTATTTATAGAAGTTCTTTATATTTTCTTAATATGAATCCTTTGTATATTATATGTATTAAAACTGCCTTACTCTCTGGGTGCCTGGGTGGCACAGTTGATTAAGCCTCAAACTCTTGATTTCAGCTCAGGTTGTGATCTCAGGGTCCTGGGATCGAGCCCCATGTGGGGCTCTGTGCTCGGCACAGAGCCTGCTTGTCCCTCTCCCTCTGCTCCTTCCCCCTATGCTCTCTCTCTTTCTCAAATAAATAAAATAGTTTTTAAAAACCTGCCTTACACTCTATGGTTTGTCCTTGTACTGCTTTATTGTTGTCTTCTTTTTTTAAGGAATAGAATTGTACAATTTACGTACTGTTCAATTTATTGTCTACAATGTTTGTATAGTCTGTTTTAAATAATTTCCTCTATAATAAAGTCATGAGACTCTTCTCACTTATCCTCCAAAAGTTTATAATGCTGCCTTTCACACTTGGGTCTTCAATCAACATAGGAATAGATAGTGTGGGGTCAGAATCAAATTTCATCTTTTGACCCATATAGATAGCAAATTTTCTCAGCCCCATGTATTGAAAAGAGAGTTTCCCCATACTGATCTGTAATATCACATTTTTTCATAAACCAGATAGCTACATATATGTGGTTTTATTTCCAGACTCTCATTCTGTTTGCCTATTCTTGTAACATGCCACCTTAAGTACTATAATTTGGGAAAGTCTTGCCTTCTTGTTCTTCCTCAGAATTATTCTTAACCCTTTACATTACCATATAGGTTGTAGAATCAGCTCATTACACATACATACTGACAAATCCCTGCACCCCCAAAATATATACACACACCAACCTGTTAGGATAGTGATTGGGAATACACTGAATTTATAGATAGATTAGTTTGGAAAGAATTCATATATTTTAAAATTGAGGTTTTTATTCCATGAATATAGTGCATCCCTTCAATTTAGTTAGGTCTTCGTGTGTGTGTGTGTGTGTGTGCGCGCGTGTGTGTGTGTTGGCAGGGGGAGAGAGGGAAATTGAGATAGATCTACCCCAACATATCTTTTCATCCATCCATTTTGAAGTTTTATAACATTCTCTATAAATATCTTACATGTATTTTGTTAAATTTGTTCATTGACATCTGACATTATTTTTATGCTGTGGCAAATACAATTCCATTTTCATCTTCTATTCAATTGGAATTTATATTTTATTTCTAAAAGCAGTTTCCCTAGCAATTAAAAGCTATAAACAGCCTTATTATTTTCTTTTCTTTTTTGAGAAAGAGAAAGAGAAGGAGAGAGTAGGGTGGGGATATATGGGAAGGAGCAGAGGAAATGGGAAAGAGAAAGAATCTTAAGCAAGATTGATCTCACAACTCAGGATCATAACCTGAGCTAAAATAAAAAATCAGATGCTCTAACTGACTGAGCCCCCCAGGCGTCCCTACACACAACTTTTTAAGACGAAAGTTAACTAGCATTCCTAATTTCTACCAAGATGATGCAAGGATCCTAAGATACTTTATTTCAGTCCTCACTCATATATTTAAATTGCTTTTCAATTTTATAAAACTTGAGTATTATTGATTTATGCTGTCAGTGTTTATTTACATTTATTCATTTCTTTACATTAAAAAAATCTTCATTTCTTTTGTAGCTTAGATCTTCCATCTCTGATCATTTTACTTATTCTGAAGTATAAATTTAGAATTTGCTTTAGTATGGATCATGGCAAACTCCATCTTTTGGTTTGTTTGTTTGTTGGAAAAATGAATTTTCCTCCCTACTCTTATTTTCTGGAAGATATATTTTCCTGGGAGAAGTATTTTATTTATTTATTATTTATATTCATTTTTTGAAAGATTTTTTTTTCCCCAAGTAATCTCTGCACCCAGCATGGGGCTCAAACTTACAACCCTGAGAGTAGGTGTTCTATGCCGCACTGACTGAGCCAGCCAGGTGCCCCTGGGAAAAGTACTTGAGATTGTCAGTTGTTTCTTTCTGTATATGGAAGATACCATTGCAATGTTCCATGGCTTCTATCGCTGATAAGAAGTCTACTGGAAGTTTAATTGTTGATCTGCTGGAGGTAATTTGTACTTCTATTCTGAATGGTTTTAAAATCCCCATTTTTGTCTTTGGTGTTGCCGTAATGAATTCACCATAGTGAACCTGTAGTTCACTAGCCTGTGTCTAGAGTTGGATTTCTTTTTAATATACTTGGAATTCGTTGGTTGCTTTATTCCATGGATTGGTGTCTATCATGCATTCTGAAAAAAAAAAAATGAGGCATTGTCTCTTCAAATATTATCTTTGCCCCAGTTGCTCTCCTTCTCTCCTATTCTTGTGAAACTATGATCAAGTTTGCTTTAGATCTTTTAATTCTATCCTTCATTTTTCTTAACCTCTTTTCATATAATCTTTTTGTCTCTCTGTATTCCTTTTCTTTGTGGATAAACTTCTTTTAGTAACTTCCAGTTTTCTAATTCTTTTTCTAGTTTGTCTCATCTGTTAAACTCACCCAATGAGCTTTCCACTCCAATTTTTGTATTTCAGTTGTAGAACTTATATTTGGCTCTTCTTCATATTTTCTATATCATTCAAAAATCATTTTCCCATACACTGCAGATGTTTTAAGGGTCTTTAATTTCTTGAAATAAAACAGTTGCTTTATAAACAAAGCCTGATAATTATAAAATCTTTTATTGCCATAAGGTTGTAACTGCCAATAATCTCTTGAGAATTGTTTCCTTGTGTACTAGTTTTGTTGTTGTTGTTGTGATGAATTATTTTCCTTTGAAAACTAATTGTGAGAATTATTTGAAACCTAGAGAGACAGTCCAATCAAAAAGAATTTGTATTTGCTGTAATAAAATTCTTAGGCACTACTAATTGCAAACACTTTCTATTATATGCACAGCTTGACATTTGGGAGAAGTTTTTTGGGTAGTAAGAATATAGGTTGCAAATCCATCTATTAACTTTTTTGTGGTTGTGATATATCCAAGACAGGAATTTCTGAATGTCAGCGCAAATTTTCTGATGTATTCTATGGTTTGGGTTGGTTGTATTTTTATATGTCCCTGGCTTTATGGAGGAAGAGTACCTCATTTGACTCCCCATTCATTAGGCCCTAGATTTTAACGTCTGGATTTTATGTCCTGTAAGAAATATAAATGGCCCTTTTGCCACAATTTCACTATTCTGCTTACCTCTCTGGGTGTACACTTTCTTATAGTGTATAGTGTATAACTTCTCTACTCAAAATGCTAACAAAACAGGAGGCCGGGTACTGAGACACTAGGAAACAAGCTCAAGGAATAATATCAGCCCATGATTTAACTCTTTGAAGAAATAATCTTGGTTTCCTCCTTGGCTCTTGAAGATTGGTTAACTATCATGAATGACACAATAACTATCTGGACCAGGAAGTTCACACCATCAGACTATCTCAGTGGAAACAAATGGTCATTGATGTTCTTCACTCCAGAAAGGCAGCAGAACAGGAGACAAAAGTTTGGGAAAAACTAGCCAAAATGTATGAGACCACAAGAGATGGCATCTTTGTATTTGGATTCAAAACCCATTTCAGTGGTGCCAAGACAACTGACTTTGGTATGACTTAGGATTCCTTGGATAATGCAAAGAAAAATGAACCCAAAAATTGAGTTGCAAGACAGAGGATGTATGAGAAGAAAAAGACCTCACGAAAACAGTGAAAGTAATGCAAGAGCAGAATGAAGAAAGTCAGGGGGACTAAAAAGCCAATATGGTGCTGGCAAAAAGTGAACTGGAGATTCAACAACAGAAGGAGAAACACTTGGCAGTGACTTCATCTGTGGTGATTGTGCAGATTTTTGATGAGAGAACTAATAAACCAGAAATTAAAGGAAAAAATGAATGTATCCTCATGATCCCTATAATGTACCAAACCACAGCAAGGACAAACACCCACCAGAACAAGAGATGTGAAACATCATCTCAAATAACCAAACTATTTACTAGTAAATGGGTACATTCCTATTGCAACTTGAAGGTACATGTTACAAAATAAATGAACTATGGATTAAAGTCATTTGGAGAATCCACAAGCACTTTCTCCAAGAAATGCTACTCCAACCTAAGTAGAATTTTTCTGATTTAATACTTTCTCATCTTTAAAGCTTTTCTGGTTCCTCTCAGTATTTGTCTGACTTGACTCTCAAAGACTTTTCTTTGGAGTGTGCCATAGCAATTATGTTTCTCAAGGTCAGGTGATAGGTGGCAACTAGGAGAGCCAGGTCCAAGTCCTGGCTTCACCATAATTCCAAAACTCCTAATTCATAATTAATGATATGCAAGTCTGATGGATTATTATTTCTGGATCTTGACTCTGTAAACTGGATTAGCCCTTGCAGTCTCTGGACTGCAACAACAGACTAGAAGGCTAAGACTTGAGCCCTATGGACTAAGTGCCTAAGGGCACTTTTGGTCACTTACTGCCCACTAAAGTGGGTTTATTCAAGAGTGATAATCTTCTGAAAGCTAAATATGGTGAAAAAGCTAAGTGTATGTAAACTATGTATCTGTACCCAAAACTAATATTTGTAGATGTGAAACTAATTTGCTCATTATTTTTACAGAGAATAGAGAAAAAAGGTTTAAAATGTGTGTGTGTGTGTAAGTGAAGAAATGCCATTTCTCCCCTAAACTGTGCAAAGCTATAAATCATACTATTTGAGACAATTGTGCATGTATTTACTTCCTCTAAATTGTATTTTCACAACACAGTTGCCAAGTATTGGTCTATTTCTACTGCAGAGAGTAGTGCCTGGAATTTGTCAGGGTACCTCTGCTATTACTCTGTGGGTTGTGTGGTTGTCAGGATTACTTTCAGTGTGTATGCGTGGGAAAGGTGCTTGCGGTGGGGGGGAGGTAGGCAGAGGGAGAGGCAACAGGAAATATGAAGAGTAAGAGATTTACCTAAGAAGAATATTTTCAAAAAAAAAAAAAAAAGAGGAGAAGAATATTTTCTTTTCTTTCTCAGAAAAAGTAAGTCTGCTAAAGAAATATAGTGTATAAAACAACAAATATTTAGGGAAAAAAACCTCAAATTTTTATTTTTTAAAAGACCAATTTATAATATTAAATTTCATGCTGTTAATAATTCTTGAGTAAAACAATTTTATGTATAGCATGACTAATTCCTCATATCAAGATTTAGTAACAATAACAGAAATTTACAGCTGGAAGGAAACTTAGTACTCTCCTAGACCTTGCCTTCATTTTTAAGAAGAGAAAACAGAGCTAAAAGGTTGACTTGCCAGAGGTCATAGTCAGTGATAAAAAGGCTAGGATACAGGTCTCATCATTTCCTCTCAGATGTCCTTAACACAAATAGTTTTGAAATATTAAATTTTCCAATTTGCAGAGCTTTTCATTTGAGCTCCACAACACATTTTCACATAAATAATATTTGTAGGAGATATTATAAGCATTGCACCACATCCCAACATGAACATATTTCAAATCTGTACCTCTCTACTTTTAATTTATTTTTTTACTAAGAACAGTTAAGAAAAGATGTTTCTATATAGGTATATATTAAGAATGCTGCCTTAGACTATTCTTACCAATTTCATTAACATGAAATACATCTGAATTACTACAATTTTAAAAATTTACAGCAACCATCAATCTCAAAGATAGACCTATTTTCTAAAAGTCATACCTTCTAAAATCAAGCAAATTATGAAAAAGGGGAAGTGAACATGAATCTTTTTGAAAATTACCCAGCACTCTAATTGAAAGTCCTTTACCCTTCTACCATTTTCATTGTTTCTCATCTTTTCCCCAAACTACATATAAATAATATGAGAAAAGTTCTTCCTCAATCCATACAAAGTTTTTAAGCAACAATGTAATACTACTTCATTACAAGTCCTCTGGGTACAGAATCTTTTGCTGTGGACATGGAACAGACCGACGGAAGTTTCAGTCTTCGAAATGCTAGCTCAGAATAAAGACCGACATGTGGAGGATGATAAACTAGTCTGGATCCCCTTGATAAAAAGACCAATTTTCAATAAAAATATGGTGAATACATTTGTATGTTTAAAAATGCACAACTGATTATGTTAAAAATAAAATAGCTTTGGGGGGGAAACCTTAATAACGAATTAATAGAATTCATAGCACAGTTTTTATAAGAAAATATTTTCTAGGTTCCTTGTTTGGAGGCTGGGAAACTGTCTTCCATTTGTCATGGATAATGGCCACTGGCATAAAGGCAACATGGAGGCTCAAGGAATAAGCCCTCCTCTCCAGAGGAACACAGCATGAGCACAGTACAAAGACAGCTTTAGTTATGTCTTCATAAGTCAGATGCTCAGAATCCATAATACCTAGACTCCTATTACTGTTGAATGGGACAATCTATAATAATGTGATCACAGTGATTATAGGTCTGAAAGGGATAAAATAACATTTTGTCCAACTCATAAAAATCTCACCGGTCATGAACATCTAACTAAGTTTCTAGTTTATGTCATGTATGTTCCAAATCTCATCACCACTGATATTTTAGGGTATAGGTATTATCATCCTCATTTAGCAGATGAGAGAACTGAGAGACTAAGAAAAGACAAAACTCTGGATGATTGACACATCTCCAAAGGCAAGAGAAACAAAAGCAAAAATGAACTACTGGGACTTCATCAAGATAAAAAGCTTTTGCATGGCAAAAGATATAGTCAACAAAACTAAAAGGCAATCTATGGAATGGAAGAAGGTATTTGCAAATGACATATCAAATAAAGGGCTAGTATCCAAAATCTATAAAGAACCTACCAAACTCAAACCCAACAAACAAAAATTCCAGTCAAGAAATGGGCAGAAGACATGAATGTTTCTCCAAAGAAGACATACTAATGGCCAGCAGACACATGAAAAAATGCTCATTTCTCACCAACGGGGAAATACAAATCAAGACCACCACCAGATACCACCTCACACCAGTCAGAATAGCTAAAATAAACAACTTAGGAAACAACAAATGTTGGTGAGGATGCAGAGAAAAGGGAACCTTCTTACAGTGTTGGTGGGAATGCAAACTGGTAGAGCTACTCCGGAAAACAGTATAGAGGTTCCTCAAAAATTTAAAAAGAGAGTTACCCTATGACCCAGAAATTGCACTACTAGGTATTTAACCAAAGGATACAAACATGGTGGTTTGAAGGAGCACCTGCACCCCAGTGTTTGTAGCAGCCATACCTACAATAGCTAAAATATGGAAAGAGCCCAGATGTCCATCAACAGATGAATGGATAAAGATTTGTTATGTGTGTGTGCATGTGTTATATGGAATATCACTCAACCATCAAAAAGAATGAAATCTTGCCTTTTGCAATGGATGGAACTACAGAGTATTATCCTAAGTGAAGTAAGTCAGAGAAAGATAAATACTATATGATTTCACTCATATGTGCAATCTAAGAAACAAAACAGATTAACATAAGGGAAGGGAAGGAAAAATAAAACAAAATGAAAATGGAGAAGGAGGCAAACCATAAGAAAGGCTGAACTCTAGAAAAGAAACTGAAGGTTGCTGGATGGGAGGTTGGTCGGGGGAAGGGGTAATTGGGTGATTGGAATTAAGGACATAACCTGATATAATGAGCACTGGGTGCTATATGCAACTGATGAATCACTACAGTCTACTCCTAAAAATAGTAATACAGTATATGCTAACTAAACTGAATTTAAGAATTAAAAAAAGTCTGTGATTTTTTTGCTAAGATGTGCTGAGCTCTATCACAATTGTGTGACTTAAATGAGCTATAAATTAGTGTTCATTCTTTCCTATAGATAATTCTCATTGTTCTTTAGTGCAAATTAATCGAGCCTTATTAAGTGTGACTAACTGTCAGGCTAAGGATACACAGACAAAACCAAACCCAGAGACCCTCAAAGAGCTCAAACCAGTGGAGAAGTTTAATATGTAAACAACCTGTTACAGATGAAGGCGATTGCAATGAAAAGATCACACAGAAGTGGGGTGGTAGCATGGAAGAGTAAAGATTAACTTCCTTTGAATTTTCTGGGGAAGATTCGAATAGAAGATGACTTCTGAGGGGCACCTGGATGGCACAGTCAGTTGAATACCGACCTCCTGTTTGCACGTCAGCTCATGGTCTTGGGGTTGACGGATGGAGTCCTGTGTCAGACTCTGCACTAAGTGAAGAGTCTGCTTGAGTTTTTCTTTCCCTCTTCTTCTGCCCCTTCTGCTCAGGCTCACTCACTCTAACTCAAATAAATAAATATTTTTAAAAAAAAGGGATGACCTCTGAGATTATTTTTGAAAGATAAATATGAATTCATGAGAATGGGAAGGGCCAAAGAGCATTCCAAGCATTTTGTAGGTCCTGGAGACTTCTCCCTCCTGGCATGTAATTATAAGCTGTCCCGCACTGCTGGTGTATAAAGTAAGAGTGGGGCCTGTGGGACCTGAGGCTGAAGAGGCAAAGGCAGATTAGAGAACCTCACGTGTGCCTGTTACAGTTTGAATTCAGCATAAAGCCAGTAAGGAATCATTGGTGGGTTTCAGTTCTCGGAGATAAACTATGTATTATATTCAAGTTTGAAACTGATGATGTTGGTAACAGATGGATTAACCAAACACCCTAAAAGGGCCTCTAGAGATCATACATGATCTGGCTCCTTTGTATTTCTCCAGCTTGATTTTGAGTCATCCTCTTCTGTCCTCTATCTGGTAACACTAAACCACATTCGGTTCTCTTTTCTGGGCATTTGTACAAGTGGTCCCTTTGCTTGGAAATTCTTTCTTTTCATTTTAAGGGTCTAACTCTTCAACTTATCTTTTAGAGCTTAACAGGAAGATAATTTCTGTTGGAAAGCTTGCACTAACCCTCAAAAATTGGAGCTACCCATCTACCATGTGGTATTTAGTCTGCTTGTACTTCACTTCTCAAAGCACTTAATTCACTGTAACATGACCAACTCCCTGTTGATTTTCTCTCCAGATACTGTGAATTTTCTAAGGGCAAGCTTGATGGCCTGTGTACCTAGTGCAGCCCTGCAATACAGACAGTGTTTGAAAAATAGCTCTTGAATGGGTGCTGCTAGCAGTAGATCAATTGGGTGACCAATGATAAAGATCTGAACAGAAGAAGGTTAGGATCACTAAAACTTGGTGACTTACCAGAGTTAAAGAGGAAAGAAAAAAAGGAAAAAGATTAAGTAGTGAAGGATAGTTACCAATTTTTAAGAAAATAGTTAGGACATGGTTGCCTATAAACTCTCTCTCTCTGACCTCTCTCCTATTGCTCCTACCTCAGTTTTCCCAAAATGCGAGACATACTCTTGCTTCACAATGGGCAACTGCTGTTCCTTCATCCTGGAAAAATATTCCCCAAATGTCCCCATGGCTTGCTCCCTCACCTCCTCAGATCTTTGCTCAAATGGTAACTGTATAGTGATGGCTTCCCTGAGCATCCCACTTAGAATTATAACCCTATCCACATCTTGGCTCTCCTTGGTCCTCTTCCCTCCTCTATTTTTCCCCACAGAATTTATATCAGACACACAACATATTTATTTGCTTTCTCTTTTCCACTACAGATGTGTTCCCTGAGGGGTAAATATTTGTTAATTTGTTTACTTCACTACTGTACCCTCAGGGCCTAGGACATAGTAGGCATTCAATATATGTTTAATTAATGATTGAACAAGTGAATTAACAGTAGCATCAACATCGGTACAGAGTGGGGAAAAAGTATGCAGAAAATGATTATGTGCACTTTTAAATATGCTCAATTAGAAGAGGTCACTGAGAAGAAAGATAAAATTGGAAGAGTAGCAGGGGGACCCTGGGTTTACTTTATCCCTCAAACAGAGGATCTCAACATCAAATCATTTTGAACAACTAGGAAATAGATTTGAGGATTAAGAAAATAATCTGCATAACTGGAGGGAGAGAAAGTGGCAGATGTGAGGTTTGGAGCTATGAACTAGGGGAGAGAAAAGCTGTGGTGCTGGGAAAGGGAGGGAGCCATTTTTTTAGAGTGAAGCCAGGGAGAGAGGGAGAGGGCAGGAGAAAGAACAGCATATAGGGTTCCTGCAATATGCTGGGGTGAGGGGATCCCCTGAATGGCACTGAGAGAAATCAGTCCCCCTTCTGGAGTACATGTGGAAGAGGGATTTTGCTTTTCTGAGGACAAAAGGCCCCCTAGGAGCCACTGAGTGGCTGTTTAGCAGCAGGGGACAGAAGCATGTGTAGAGGGCAGATATGCTGGTCACAGCTTTCCACTGTGAGGCCCAACAGACTCCACTCCGTGTGACTGCCTTTATGGGACAGAATGGTGCTGGGCAAGCTGCAAGCCTCTCCTCCTAGGGAGAGAAGCAGGTCCACACCTTGCTGGGTCCTTTAAGATTTGGAGTTTTCAATACCAGCCATGGGACAAAGATAAAACACATAACTGTGGCATAGGGTGTGCAGATGGCCAGGCACAGGGAAGTTGAGGTGCAGTGATATGATGAAAGCCTGGAACACAGGAGAAGAAATTGTTTACTTTTTTATCAGGGCCTCCTAAACAGTAGCAGCTGTGAGTTTTCCCCCAGGTTGAGAGGGTGGGGTGATAGGATCTTCCACACATTCCCTTCCCCCCACCACCATGGTTGGACTTAAGAGAGAAACAGAACCTCCAGGGGAGGCTGGAGTCCCTTACATCAAACCCTGCCCTTGTGCACCCAGCAGGGGCATGTTTCCTAAGGCAGGTCTGACTGTGAACCAGCACAGGGGGCCTCTCCCTCAGAACAACATACGCTGCCCCACATGTACCAGGTCTACTAATCACAGAGTGCTCTAAAGCATCAGCTTCAGTTCTGGTGGAAATAGGACCAGGTTTTCTTTTCTTAAGAATTATTTTATTTCTTTATTCTTTATTTTCTTATTCCTTTGGCATTAGGCTTATAGTTTTTTGTTCATTTGTTGGTTTGTTTCTTTTTTTCCTTTGTAGGATTAGCCTTTTTTTGTTTGTTTGTTTTGTTTCCCCCCTTTTCCTTTCTTCTTTCTCATTATTTGGAATCATGGTTATATTTGTTTGTCTGTCTGTTTTTTCTTCCTTTTCCTTTTCTCTTTTCTTAGATCAGTCCCCCTTTTTTTTTTTAGTTTTTTTTTTTAATTAGGCTTATCTCAACAAACAAATCAAAGCACACCTAGTGAAAGGTTCAACCACCTCCCACTGCAAGCAAGGTGGAAGTCTGAGCAAACTGACCTGTGGAAAAGGGCAGCCAAAACACAACATCAGAGTGCACACAGCATACAACAGAAACACTTCCTGAAGTGCAAGACCCTGGACAGTGTGTGACCCCTTCTTAATATAGTATTCCTCTCAGGAGCAAGAAACATAACATTCTTTCATGACATGCAAAAGACAGAAACCTAGACATAATGACAAGACAGAGGGATTCTCCCTAAAAGAAATAGCAGAAGAAATCACAGCCAGGGATTTCTCAAAACAGATATAAGCAATATATCTGAACAAGAATTTAGAATGACAGTCATAAGAATACTACCTGGGCTTCAAAGCAGCATAGAAGACACCAGAGAAATCCTCACTGCAGAGATAAAACTAGTCATGCTGAAATAAAAATGCTATAGCTGAGAGGCAGAACCAAATGGATGTAATCACAATGAGGATGGAAGAGGCAGAGAACGAAATAGGTGATACAGAGTGAAAATTATGGAAAATAACGAAGCTGAAAAGAAGAGGGAAAGAAAACATCATGAATACAAACTTAGGGAATTTAGTGATTCAACAATGTGCAATATTATCTGTATCACAGGAGTCTCAGAAGAATAAAAGTGTGAAAATGGGGCAGAAAGTTTATTTGAACAAATTATAGCTGACAACTTCCCTAATTGGGGGAAGGAAACAGGCATTTATGTCCAAGAGTCACAGAGAACTCCCCTCAAAACCCAAAAAGAACAGTTCAACACCAAGATATATTAGAGTGAAACTCACAAAACAAAAAAGATAAAGTGAGAATTCTGAAAGTAGCAAGGGGCAAAAGGTCCTTAACCTACAAGGGTGGACACATAAGGTTAGTTGCAGACCTGTCCACAAAAACGTAGCAGGCCAGAAATAAGCAGCATGATATATTCAACACACTGACTGGGAAAAATAACACAGCCAAGCAGCAAAGCTGTCATTAAGAATGGAGGGAAAGATAAAGAGTTTCCAAGATAAGCAAAAACTAAAGGAGTTCATGAACACTAAACCAGCTCTGCAAGTAATACTAAAAGGGATTCTTAGAGCAGGAAATAGATACCAAAAGTGACAGGAACTTTTTAAACCATTTTTAAAAGGAACACAGACAATCTACAGGAACAGCGATTTTACAAGTAATACAATGGCACTAAATTCATATCTATCAATAATTACTCTGAATGTAAATAGGCTCAATGCTCTAATCCAAATACACACAGCTTCAGAATGGATTAAAAAAGAAAAAAAAAAAAACCAGCAAGATGCTGCTTACAAGAGACTCATTTTGGACCAAATGACACCTCCAGACTGAAAGAGAGGGGGTGGAGGACCAGGCTAATGGACACCGTGCTAATGAATCATGCTAGTGGACATCAAAAGAAAGCTGGAATAGCCATACTTACATCAGAAAAACTATATTTTAAACCAAAGACTGTAGTAAGAGATGAAGAAGAGTACTGTATTATAATAAAGGGGTCTATCCAACAAGCTCTAACAGTTACAAATATTTATACCTCCAACTTGGGAGCAGCCAAATATATAAATCAATTAGTAACAATCTTACAGGAACTCAGTGATAATATGATAGTAGGAGGGGCCTTTGACACCTCACTCACACCAATGGACAGATCATCTTAAGAAGATCAACAAGGAAATAATGACTGAATGACACACAGGACCAGATGGACGTAAGGGACATATTCAGAGCATTTCATCCTAAAGCAGCAGAGTACATATTCTTTTTGAGTGCACATGGAACATTCTCCAGAAGAGATCACATACTGGATCACAATTCAGGCCTCACCAAGCACAAGAAGACTGAGATCATACCATACATATTTTCAGACCACAGTGCTAGGAAACTTGAAGTCAACCACAAGAAAAAATTTAGAAGGACCACAAATACATGGAGGTAAAAGAACATCCTACTAAAGAATGAATGGGTTAAGCAGGAAATTAAAGAAATTTAAAAAAAAATTGGAAGCAAAAGAAAATGAAAACACAACAGTCCAAAACTTTTGGGATGCAGCAAATGCAGTTATAAGGAATTTTATCGCAATATAAGCCTTTCTCGAGAAGAAATGTCTCAAATACACAACCTTAACTTACACCTAAAAAAAGCAGGAAAAATAACAGCAAATAAAGCCCAGAATCAGCAGAAGAAGGGAAATAACTATGATTAGAGCAGAAATAAATGATACACAAGTAAAAAAAAAAAAAGTAGGACACATCAATGAAAGTAGGAGCTGGTTTTCTGAAAGAATTAACACAATTGTTAAATCCCTAGGCCAGACTTACCAAAAAGAAAAGAGAAAGAACACTAATAAATAAAATCACAAATGAAACAGGAGAGCCCACAACCAGCAATGAAGAAATTCAAATAATTAGAGGAGAATCTTATAAGCAATTATATGCCAAAAGGGTAAGTTCCTGGAAATATATAAACTACCAAAACTGAAATAGGAAGGAATAGAAAAACTGAACAGACCCATAACCAGCAAAGAAATTAAATCAATCATCAAAAATAACCCAAAACACAAGGTCCAGGGCTGGATGACTTCCCAGTGGAATTCTACCAAACATTTAAAGAAGAATTAATACCTATTCCTCTGAAGCTGTTTAAAAAAGTAGAAAAGGAAGGAAAACTTCCAAACTCATTCTATGAAACCAGCATCACCTTGATTGCAAAACCAGACAAACACCTCATTAAAAAGAATTACAGACCAATATGGCCAATGATCATGTGCAAAAATTCTCAACAAGATTCTACCCAATCAATTTCAACAGTAAACTAAAAGGATTATTCACCAAGATCAAGTGCAATTTATTCCTGGGCTACAGGGGTGGTTCAGTTTCCGCAGGTCAATCAACACGATACACCACATTAATAAAAGGATAAGAATCATATGATCCTCTCAACAGATGCAGAAAAGCATTTGAAAAAAATACAGCATCCTCCTCGAAAAAAACCCTCAAGAATGTAGGGATAGAAGAACATACCTCAACATCATAAAGGCTGTATACAAAAGACTAAGAGCTAATATGATCTTCAATGGGGAAAACTGAGAGCTTTACCCCTAAGGTCAGGAACATGATAGGGATGTCCACTCTTACTGTTATTGTTCAACACAGTCCTGAAAATCCTAGCCTCAGCAATCAGACAACAACAACAACAAAAAAACATAAAAAACATCCAAATTAGCACAGAAGAAGTCAAACTTTCACTCTTCTCAGACAACATGATACTTTATGTAGAAAACCTGAAAGATTCCACCAACAAATTGCTAGAACTGATATATGAATTCAGCAAAGTCACAGGATACAAAATGGACATTCAGAAATCTGCTGCATTTCTATACACCAATTATAATAAAACAGCAGAAAGAGAGATCAAGGAATCAATCCCATTTACAATTACATCAAAGACCATAAGATACCTAGAAATAAACCTAACCAGAGAAATAAAAGTTCTGTACTGTGAAAGCTAGTGAACACATATAAAAGAAACTGAAGAAGGCACAAAGGAATGGAACAACATTCCATGTCATGGATTGGAAGAAAAAAAACTATTGTTAAATGGTCTATTCCACCCAAAGCAATCTACATATTCAATGCAATCCCTATCAAAAATAACACCAGCATTTTTCACTGAGCTAGAACAAACAACTATAAAATTTGTATGGAACCAGACAAAACTCTAAATAACTAAAGTGATGTAGAAAAAAAAAAAAGAAACGCTGGAGGCATCACAATTCCAGACTTTAAGCTCTATTACGAATCTGCAGTCATTAAGACAGTATGGTATTGGCACAGAACAGACATATAGATCAAAGGAACAGAAAAGAGAAACCAGAAATGGACCCACAAGTGTAAGGTCAACTAATCTTCAACAAAGCAGGAAATAATATCCAATGGAGAAAAGACACTATCTTCAAAAAATGGTGTTGGAAAAAACTGGACAGTGACATGCAGAAGAATGGCACCAGACTACTTTCTTACACCACACACAAAAATAAGTTAAAAATGGATGAAAGACCTAACTGAGACACAGGAAACCATCAATATTCTAGAGAAGAACACAGGTGGCAACCTCTTTGACCTCAGCCATAGAAATTTCTTAGTAGACATATCACCGGAGGCAAGGGAAACAAAAACAAAGATGAACTATCAGGACCTCATCAAGACAAAAGCTTTTGCACACTGAAGGAAACAATCAACAAAACCAAAAGGCAACCGATGGAATGGGAGAAGGGTTTTGCAAATGACATATCAGATAATGGGCTAGTATCCAAAATCTATAAAGAACTTACCAAACTCAACACCCCAAAAAACAAATAATCCAGTTAAGAAATGGGCAGAAGACTTAAATAGAACCTTGTCCCAAAAAGACATTCAGATGGCTAACAGACACATGAAAAGAGGCTCAACATCTCGCATCATCAGGGAAATACAAATCAAAACCAAAATGAGATACTTCTTCACACCTGTCAGAATGGTTAAAATTACCAACTCAGAAACAACAGGTGTTTGTGAGGGTGCAGAGAAAGGGGAACCTTCCTGTACTGTTAGTTAAAAGGCAAATTGGTGCATCCACTCTGGAAAACAGTATGGATTTTCCTCAGAAAGTTAAAATGAGAGCTACCCTATGACCCAGCAATTGTATTATTAGTTATTTATCCAAAGGATACAAAAATTCTGATTAGAAGGGGCACATGCACCCCAAGTTTATAGCAGTACTATCAATAATAGCCAAATTATGGAAAGAGCCCAGATGTCCATTAACAGATGAATGGATAAAGAAGATGTACAATCGAATACTACTTGGTATCATCGGAATGAATGAAATCTTGCCACTTGCAATGATATGGATGGGACTAGAGGGCACTATGTGAAATAAGTCAGTCAGAGAAGGACCAATACTATGTGATTTCACTCATATGTGCAATTTAAGAAAAACTGATAAACAAAGAGGAAGGGAAGGAAAAATAAAATAAGATAAAAAACAGAAGGAGGCAAACCACAAGAGACTCTTTAATGTAGACAAGAAGCTGACAGTTGCTGAAGGGGAGGTGGGTGGGAAAATGGGCTAGATGGGTGATGGACATTATGGAGGACACTGGTTTGAATGTGAACTCGGTGTTGTATGCAGCTGATGAATAACTGGATTCTGTTCTTGAAAGCAGAGCCACACTCTATGTTACCTAACTTGAAATTTAAAAAAAGAAAGAAAGGGAGGAAGGGAGGGGCGGACGGAAGAAGGGAGGAGGAAGGAAGGATGGAGGAAAGAAAGAAGCAAAGGAACAAAGGATATAAAGTAGTGCCCAGAAAAATAAGTAAATGGTTCAGAAACTTGCAAATGTGTTTAACTAATTCTAAAGACATGTCCATCACAGTTACATGTACCATTTTTCAACCATTAGTAGATTAGTAGAGATTAAAGATTTGGAAAAGACTCACCTAATTAATGTTTTTGGGTTAAAGTCACAATACAAATGTATACCCACATACCATATAAATACTTAAGGCTATAAATGAAGCAAACTCGTAAAGAAAATGCATTCCTTTCTCTCACTTTAAAAAAGAAAGAGGTCTCTGAGCAATACAACTGGTGCTCAGGGAAAAGGTTTCAGCTAGTATAAGAAGCATTATCATACTCATAAACAATGTGCACGGGAAAAAGAAAAATTTAAAAAGGTATAGAAATTGGGAAACACCAATATTTAAGGTTTGGGCAAAGGAAGAAGAATAAGCAAAAGGGGCGCCTGGGTGGCTCAGTGGGTTAAAGCCTCTGCCTTCAGATCAGGTCATGATCCCAGGGTCCTGGGATCGAGCCCCGCATTGGGCTCTCTGCTCAGCGGAGAGCCTGATTTCCTTCCTCTCTCCCTCCCTGCCTAGTTGTGATCTCTGTCTGTCAAATAAATAAATAAATAAATAAATAAATAAATAAATAAATAACCTAGGGGAAAAAAAAGGGCTAAGAACACCACCAGAAAAGGAGAAAGGAGAGAATTTTAAGAGGTTCAGTAGTTTCCAGTGTAAGACAAACTATAATAAAGGAAGAGAAATACCCAGAGTATTTCATAATTAGGTTACTACTGACTTTAGTCAATGCAGTTTTAGAGGATCACAAAGTAACAATGACGAATATCCACCACTTATTGAACAATCACTTATAGGTATATTCAAGGGGGTGATTCAAATGTACTATCGCTAATCTTCCCAACCACATTACCAAGTACCTCTCCTATTATCCAAATTTTATAGAAGAAAACTTAGGCTAAGTAAGATGAAGTGTTTCATATGTTACAGATGAACAAAAAGTGGAGGAGCTAAGGTTTGAGTCCTAGTAAAAATATACCTTATAAAATGTTTTGTTCATATGACACTCTTGATGTAAATTCCACATGCATAAATTTTTGAGGTACAAAAATCTTGCCACTTTAAAGACCAAAAGTCACATATTTTAAAGATCTTTAAAAGAATTGTTAAAAAACCTTATACTTGATCATTCAGGAATGCCATTATGAATGTCAATTGCTGTATTTATGCCTTTGGGAACAGTTGAGTCATTTAGATTTTTTTGCTTTTATGATGAAAGGCACTATGAATTTTTTTTTTTTTTTTTGAGAATCTGTGTCTTCATTTTATGGTGTTTTTTTTGCCTATGGGCTAGAACCATGCTAAGTGCTATACATATATCCTCTCAGGTAATCCTCACCATAACCTTATGATTTAAGTTCTAGTATAAGGAAAAAGAGGAGAGAGTAAATAACTTATCCAATGTCACATATTCAGTCCTAGCAGAGGTTTTAGGTCTCTGAGCCTCCAACTCCAATGCTCTTAATCTTAATTCAGACTCAGCTGTTTTCCAGGGTGATATGCCAATGAGGTCCTTAGTCACTTTGCAGATAGACCAGATTTCCGGATAAGTATTGCCCTAAATGAACTCTGAGATATCCAACTTCCAAAAATTTGCTGTTAATTGGGGAAAAAAAGTTAACCTTTTAGATATTTGGACAAATGCTAACAATTTAAGAAAAAAAGAGGTAGCATCAGTATTTGTGAGTACTCTGTCATAATAGTTTAATAATTGCATTAATTTCCAATTTGTTACCAAATTACCATAAATTCATACTTTAAAACAATGCTTTTTATTACCTTGTTGTTGTAGAGGGTCAAGTAACCTTGTATAGGTCTCACTGAGTTAAAGCTGGGGACAGCTGCATTCCTTTCTATGGGCTCTTTGGGGGAACCTTCCTTTTCCAGATTCTTGAGATGGCACATCTTCCTTGGCTTATGGTTCCTTTCCTCCATTTTTAAAGCCACAAGAGCAGAATGAGTCTTTATCACATGAAATATATTTCACCTTCTTTCCTGCACTCCTCTTGCTCTTTTAAGAACCCCTGTAATTGGGCGCCTGGGTGGCTCAGTGGTTTAAAGCCTCTGCCTTCAGCTCAGGTCATGATCTCAGGGTCCTGGGATCGAGGCCCGCATCAGGCTTTCTGCTCAGTAGGGAGCCTGCTTCCCTCTCTCTCAGTCTGCCTCTCTGCCTACTTGTGATTTCTGTCTGTCAAGTAAATAAATAAAACCTTAAAGAACCCCTGTAATTACACTGGCCCCACCTGTATAATCTAGAATACTCTCCCTCTTAAGGTTAGCTGATTAGCAACTTTGACCCTATCTGTAACCTTAATTCCCCTTTGCTGTGTAATGTAACATACTCACAGGTTCTGGAGATCAGAACATAGGCATCTTTGGGGAACTTGTATTCTGCATACCACAGTAAATAAGAAAATTCTCACCTATAGCAAAGTATGTTCCTACGATTGGAGAACAGGATGGAGAACATGTGTTCTCCATTTCGTTTTCTTTTTCTTTTTTACCAATAGAAGGAGAGGGAAAAAGATACTACGCTGATTGGGAAATACTAATTTGGATTATACTATTTGCAGAAATATTTAGGCTGAATTTTTAAAATTTATCTTGCAGATCTTAAAAGTAGTCTTCAGATATCCTCAGTCCAGGCAATAAAACATAGGGGCATATGCTATGGTCCGGAAAGGTGCTTACTTTCTATAAAAGTTAAAGTATCTGTTCGTTAGTCTTCATTCATCCCTTCACCCTTTGCCCTTGCAATTTACACTTTCACCCTTCCTAGGAATGTCCTTTGGCCTCTAATTTATATATATAACCAAAATTCAAGCTATCTGAATGTAACCCATCTTTTTTTTTTAAACTTTTTTTTTTTTTTTTTTTTTTTTTTTTAAAGATTTTATTTATTTATTTGACAGGCAGAGAGAGAGGAGAGGCAGGCAGAGAGAGAAGAGGAAGCAGGCTCCCTGCTGAGCAGAGAGCCCGATATGGGACTCGATCCCAGGACCCTGAGATCATGACCTGAGCCGAAGGCAGCGGCTTAATCCACTGAGCCACCCAGGCGCCCCTAACCCATCTTTGATATTAGTGATTCCTCATACATGTTAGTGAAGCCTGCGGATTTTCAGAGCTTTTTCTATACTTTAGAAAAACTAATTATTCCAACTAATTTTTCCAGCCCTAGAATCACATGAAGGAAACATTTTTTAAGCCACGAGTGGAAAAAGTTTTAGTAACATTTTCTTATCAAAGCTCACCTTCCTTGGGGCGCCTGGGTGGCTCAGTGGGTTAAAGCCTCTGCCTTCAGCTCCGGTCATGATCCCAGGGTCCTGGGATCAAGCCCCGCATTGGGCTCTCTGCTCAGCGGGGAGCCTACTTCCCCCTCTCTCTTTGCTTGCCTCTCTGCTTATTGGTGATTTCTGTCTGTCAAATAAATAAATAAAATCTTTTTTTTTTTTTTTTAAGGTGTAAGTGAATTTTTATTGGGAAGGGAAGTTGTCAACTTAAACAGCAGCAAATGAAGAATGAATAAGGAAACCTCCTGATACACAAGACCTCCATCATATATGACACAGGAGGCATTTTAATTTGTGACCCCCAGCGCAGAAATGCCAAATGCTTTTCCATTCAATCGAATACTTCTGGATTCCTACCAAAAAGGAATACATTAAGAGCATGGAAAAGTTGCTTACGGAAAGGAAACCCCTGAAGAGGGAAGGAAGGAATGTAGAAATTAAGAAGTTATGCAGAACACTTTGTAAATTGTAATGACTACATTTTCATATCTTCACAGTAATACAAAACACAGTCACTTGCAAAACTGGTTCAGATTACTTCAATACCAGATACATTTTTAGTCCTCTATAGAAGTGTTTGGAAATTACTTGTGTTTATATGAAATGAAGCTATTAATACTTTTCTACAGCAGTAACTGCACACCAGGAAGGCCAAGACAAACACAAAATCAAGGTATGGAGTTTTTCCCAAAGCTGCAGTGTGAAAAGACTATAAACAGTTGATTCCATATACATGAGTGGGTTCTTTGCTATAGGAAATCCAAATGGAATAAGGAATGGAGATGAGTAAAAAGGTTTCTTGAGGGGAAGAAGGATGACCACCCTGTATGCATTTAGTTTTCTGCCCCTTCTGCCGCATCACATTCTTCTCCTGCACTGTCTGATGTCCATAATGTTAGGTTGTCTCTAAGCAACTGCATGATGAGGGTGCTGTCTTTGTAGGAATCTTCATTCAGTGTGTCAAGTTATGCGATGGCCTCATCAAAAGCCGTTTTAGCCAGTGTGCAGGCAAGCTCTGGGTTATTAAGGATCTCATAGTAAAATACAGAAAAGTTAAGAGCCAGCCCCAGGCGGATTGGGTGCGTGGGCTGCATCTCTTTCTTGCTTATATCAAAAGCTTCTTGGTAAGCTCCTTGGGAATTATCTATCGTTTGCTTTCGATCATCACCACATGCAACTTCAGCAAGGTACCGGAAGTAATCTCCCTTCATTTTCAGATAGAAGACCTTACTCTCTGGATTAGTTGCATTGGCTATTAAATACTTATCCAACAATTCCAGCACCGTGGTGCAGATGGACCTCAGCTCGGACTCCACTTTCTCCCGATAGTCCTTAATCAGCTGCAACTTCTTGTCCGAGGTGTCGGTTTTCTGCTCGATGCTCGAGATGACCCTCCAGGCGGACCTGCGGCCGCCGACCACGTTCTTGTAGGCCACCGAGAGCAGGTTGCGCTCCTCGTTGGACAGCTCGGCGCCCTGCTCGGTCACGGCCTTCATGCAGGTGGCCATGTCGTCGTAGCGCTCGGCCTGTTCGGCCAGCTTCGCCTTCTGGATCAGCTCCGTCTTCTCCATGGGGACGCGGAGAGGAGAGCGAGGGCAAGCACCGACCCGGATCGCGAGGAGGCGTGCGGACGGCCTTCACCTCTCCGCGGCCGCGGCGCGAGTCCAAAATCTTTTTTTTTTTTTTTTAAAAAGCTCACCTTCCTCTCTTTCCCTAATATGTCCTCCAAATTCTCAGAAAGTAACCCAATATTATTCCCACTTTCATTGTAATAAGTTGAACAAGGAAGACTTGCTAACCATAAATATTTAAAATAATAATTCACAAATTGCCAAATAATTATTAAATAATAATTATATACTAACCTTTATTTTTTTAAACTTTATGTTTTTAGTACTCTTTTTTTTTTAAGATTTTATTTATTTATTTGACAGACATCACAAGTAGGCAGAGAGGCAGGCAGAGAAGAGAAGAAGCCAAGCAGGCTCCCCACTGAGCAGAGAGCCAGATGCCCAGCTTGAACCCAGGACCCTGGGATCATGATCTGAGCCAAAGGCAGAGGCTTTAACCCACTGAGCCACCCAGGTGCCCCTAAACTAACCTTTATTACAATGCAACAAAAAAGAAACTGCAGAGGAATAAATTTAAAACAATAAGTTGTATCAATATAAAGAAAACACTGAAACTCTACTAAGAAAATAGAACATAAATGGAATAACATACCTTGCTGTTAGAATGAATATTGGAAGGATAACAACTCTCTTAAAATGAATACATTTTTACTTCACGAAAGTAGAGTTGTCCCAGACCAGCAGCATCAACATCACCCTTTGAATTTTAGGATACACAAATCCCAAGCCTCAACTCAGACTCAGTGGATTAGAAACTCTGAAGGTGAGGCCCCACCAACTATGTTTTAGCAAGCTTTCCGCAAGATTCTGACTGATAGATGCAAAAATCTGAGATTCCTGTTTTAATGTCATTTTTTAAAAAGATTTATTTATTTATTTATTTGACAGAGATCACAATGAGGCAGAGAAGCAGGCAGAGAGAGAGGAAGGGAAGCAGGCTCCCGGCTGAGCAGAGATCCAGATGCTCAGCTTGATCCCAGGACCCTGGGATCATGACCTGAGCCGAAGGCAGAGGCTTTAAACCACTGAGCCACCCAGGCACCCGTTTTAGTGTAATTTTAACAAAAGTAACAACGTAAATTTTTCCTCAACAGGGAAATAGAAATAGACAAGCTGATTCTAAAGGTCATATGGAAAAATACCCATTAAAATGTTGGCACTACAGGGGCGCCTAGGTGGCTCAGTGGGTTGAGGCCTCTGCCTTTGGCTTAGGTCATGATCCCAGGGTCCTGGGATCGGGCCCTACATCGGGCTCTCTGCTGAGCAGGGAGCCTGCTTCCTTCTCTCTCTCTCTGCCTACTTGTGATCTCTGTGTGTCAAATGAATAAAACTTTAATTTAAAAAAAATGTTGGCACTACAGAAAGGACAAATTGGCAAAGAAATCAATGGAAAAGAATAGAGAGTCCAGAAATATTCTCTCTACATAAAGGAATTTAGTACCTAAGAAGAGTGGCGTTTTAAATCAGAGAGGAATGATGCAGAGACAATTGGTTAGCACTCACAAACAATAAGCCACCCAAATAAATAACTAAATGGAACAATAGGTTCCTGGAAGAAATAAGAGATGAAATTTTTATAAATGGAGAAGAAAGACTGGAAAATCTGACTACTTAAAAAAAAATTAACAAAGAAAAAAGTACTGTAAACCACACCATGTGACCAATAATCAGCTAGAGAAAAGAATATTTGTAATATGTAAAACAGACCAAAAGTCCAACGACTCTAACTCACAAAGAGCATTACAAATTAAAACTCAATAAAAAAATGAGAGAAGGATATGAAAAGAGATGCTGTGTGTGAAGCGAAGAAGACTCACAAACATATGAATATATGAAATATATGAGAAGGTATTATAAGAGAAGAAAAGTAAAACAATAAGGAGAAATTTTCATCTTTGAAATTGGCAAAACATACTTGATAATCCAATGTGGCAATGAGGAGAAACAGCATTCTCCTTTACCACAAACAGAAGTATAAACTGATGAAACATCATTGAAGGCAATTTTCCAACATCCATCAATATCTGAAAACAAACACACCTTACATTTCATAGTTAGGAACCTATCCTTCAGTAATAGCACACGTGGTCAAAGAGATGTAAATGCCATGGTGTTCATCCCATCATTGTTTGAAATAACAAAATAGTAGACCAATCCAAGTGTCTGTTACTAGAGAATGTGTAAATAATGCCCTATTCATCTTACAATATCAACAACCACAATAACAAACTGAAATAGCTCTATGTAGCAACATCTAAGGTAAATTACCAAGTTTAAAAAAATGGTGAATAATAGAGAATACAGTATATTTCTATATGTATAAAAGGAAATACAGATCTTTTGTCTCTCTATATACATGCTTCTCTAGGCATGTATTTATGAAAGACACACAGTAACTGTTAACACTAGTTAATATTCTGGGAGTACCTGGGTGGCTTAGTCGTTAAGCATCTGCCTTCGGCTTAGGTCATGTACCGGGGCCTGGGATCAAACTCTGCATTGGGCTCCCTGCTCAGCAGGAAGCTTGCTTCTCTGCTTCTCTCTCTCTCGTTCCCCCTGCTTGTGTTAACTCTCTTGCTGTCTCTCTCTAATAAATAAATACACAATCTTTAAAAAAATATTCTGTTTGGGATCCAGGGTCGAGGTGTTTAGGGTAGAAACCTTATTTACAACACTTTTTTGTTCTATTTCTACTATTTGAATTGCTTTTTATTATTTTTTTTAATTTCACTATAGTGGATACACATTACATTAGTTTCAGGTGAAAATAGTATAGTAATTCAACAACTGTATACATTATGCTTTCCATACCACAAGTATAGCTACTATCTGTCCCCATACATTGCTATTACAATATCATTGATTATATTCCCTACACTGTACCTTTTATTCCCATGACTTATTCATTCCATAACCGGAAGCCTGTATTTCGCACGCTCCTTCACGGTTTGTTCATCCCCGCCCCACCCCCAGCCCTTCCCTTCTGGCCACCATCAGTTTGTTTTCTGTATTTATAGGTCTGATTCTGCTTTTTGTTTGTTTATTCATTTTGTTGTTTAAATTCTACACATAAGTGGAATCATATGGTATCTGTCTTTAAAAAAGTAGAGCTTAATGTTTGGAATGGTGGAGTAAAAGCAATAGCAACAATGGCAAAACTGTCAGAATCATCTTTTTCCAAACTCTGCAAATTGACTTCAGTTAGTTATCTCATTTTTCTCTTAATCCCATTCCCCTATCAGGTTCTGGAGTAGCAATGAAAACAAAGAGCCTCACCACTCTGGTAGCTGGATAAACTAGCAGCCTATCAATACATATAGGATTAGGGTAGGTTTAGAATTCCCTGAAATGTCCATACCTAAAGAACTGTCAATATTTGCCTATCTAGCATCTCACCAAACGGTTCCATTTTCAAGGCATTTTATTTCATGACTCAAGAGCTGCCTCTGTGCAAACAGTGTTACTTTGGAGCACTTACGAAAGAAAATCAGTGGCAATTAGTTAGCACTGAAGCTGTTGGAGGGAACTTTAACGCTTGGGGCTAATGAGAGGCTGATCAAACAAACACAAATTAAAGGGAAATTTGAAGAATTAAGATGTCCACATGGAACCCTGAAAAACTTCCACATATTCCTGGGATTCTAGAGGCTCATGTACATGCAAAGAGCTTAGTGCATGACCATGAAAGACTTGAGAAGGCTCTGAGCTCTCTTTTCTGGCTGACTTTGAGACTCTGTGCAAGCAGAAAGTGAAGGCTAAGGCCAAGGGACGGTTGTGAACTGCGCGGTGGAGCACTAAGGGAACGCCCCGACAAGTATACCAAGCCCCTCAGCAAAGGTTGAGAGACTTCTTAGTTCAACCTCCCATCAATCATTGGCTGACTGCTAAGGCACCAGAACAGAGACTTCAGTGCCCACAACAAAGAACGGACTTTACAGAAAAATCACTTAAAACACAGAGAGCAGCTTTCCGCGTCTCCCGCGGCGAGCGTCCGGTCGCAGCGGCGTGGTGGGCGGCTTCCCGGCCCACAGCTTCTTCGCCGGCCCCGCCGCCGCCGCGCTCGCTCCTGCGTCTGGGCCGTGGGAAGGTGGTGGCCGGAACAGCGCCGTCGCCGCCGGCGTCTGCGGGGCTCTCGTCGGCGGGTACTGCATCTACTTTGACCGCAAGAGGCCGAGTGACCCCAACTTCGAGAACAGGCTTCGAGAACGAAGAAAGAAACAAAAGCTTGCCAAGGAGAGAGCCGGACTTTGCAAGTTACCTGACCTTAAAGATGCCGAAGCTGTTCAGAAATTCTTCCTTGAAGAAATACAACTTGGGGAAGAGTTGCTAGCCCAAGGCGAGTATGAGAAAGGTGTAGACCATCTGACAAATGCCGTTGCTGTGTGTGGACAGCCACAGCAGTTGCTGCAAGGGTTACAGCGGACTCTCCCACCACCAGTGTTCCAGATGCTTCTGACCAAGCTTCCAACAATTAGTCAGAGAATTGTTAAGTGCTCAGAGCTTGGCTGAAGATGAGGTGGAATGAGAACATGTCAACATAATCTCAATTAAAAATATTTTTAAAATCTTAAGTTGGAAGATGAGCAGCTCTGGGGGAAAAAGGGCAAATAGGCTTGTTACGGACTGTCCTACACTGAAATCTACCAAAGTTAATTTTTACTTTGTGTAGATCCATTTGTCTGTTTTATTTATTTTTCCCAGTGAAAAGTGTATTTTGGTAGAAAGCTTTTCATTTTATAAATACACTGAGTTACCAAAATATCATGGATTTTATTCCTAAAACGTGCAATTAAAGTGTACATATAACATCACATTACTTAGGTTAAAAATACTCAGTGCTTAGTTTTGAAAGATAGGCCGAAAAAGTATAGGAGAAAGCTGAAGAATGCACGTTCTTTTTAAGCTCGTACATTTGCTCTACATTAAAGAATTGGATGGAGTCTATCAAAACTGAGCATTGAAATCTTTGAGAGATTATTTTTTTCCTTTTAATCTCTTAAATATGACGTGAGAAGTGCTGCTGTGCTGTATTAATTCACCTCCTCCCCGTGTATTTGTCATTTTAATCGGTGGGCTTAATGTGTTCTGGATATTTATCGTATTTTAGATGTATGTAGTAAATAGCACTGGGAATTAAATCTATGTCCATCCTTTATCTAGCCATGTGAGCCTCAGTAATTACTGTCTACCCTCTTCCCTCACTTAAAAAATGAGGGAATTGGTCTGCTAATTCAGAGAAGTGTCCTTTCAGCTTTTAATTCATTTGTTTCTGTTAAGCACCACCATCTCCTGAGGGATATATTTGTTTGGACAACCAGGCCTTGCATTTTTTATACTCTGAAGTTTGCATGCTTGCCTGACTTAGTATTTCTGAACTGATTCCCCCACCCCCAACCCCCCCTTTTTTTTTTAAAGATCTAACTTGTGTTGGTTTTCACTGAAATCATGCGGTTCTGTCATTACTCTTGTAAATCTGAAACTTAACCTTTAGGGTAACTGGGATGATAAACTTGTAAAATGTTTGTTCCCCTTTGCTTTTATCTTCAGTGTATCTCCTTAATCCTCCTTCAATCTCAATCATTTATCTTGTTATGATGAGAATAAGGTATAACCTTATGGCTGAAGACTTGGAAAGAATGAAGGTGTTCTCAAAATAGTGACATGTTATCTGCAGTCACAGGTTGAACATTAGGTCTGAGAATAAAGATCCTTGGTACTTAAAAAAAATATATATCATAAATATCCAGTTTCAACAACAACAACAAAAAAAGAGATTATAATCAAACAAAAAAGCATAGCCTATAAACAGGAAAAATAGCAGTTAACAGAAACTGTCCCTGAGGAAAACCAAAAGTTGGATTTATTAGCCAAAGATTTTAAAACACCTATAATAAATAAATTGAAAGAACTGAAAGAAATCATGTCTAAGAACTATGGGAAAGTATGCAAATGATGTCTCATCAAATAGAGAATAACAATAAAGAGATACAAATTATTATTCCTTTTATTTGTAAAAGATTTTATTTTTAAGTAATGGTCTACACCCAGTGCGGGGCTCAAACTCACAACCCAGAGATCTAGAGTCACATGCTGTACTGACTGAGCCAGCCAGGCACCCTTATTATTTGAAATCAAAGAGAAATTCTGATGTTGAAAAGTATAACTAAAATGAAAAACTTCTCTAGTCTGAATAATATATTTATTATTTATATAATATAAATGTAAATATAATAATATATTTATTATTTACAGAAGAAAGAATCAGTTAAGTTGAAGACAATGAACTGAATACAGGTCAATTGAAACTATCCAGCATGAGAAGGAAACAGCAAAAGGAATGAGGAGAAATTAACAGAGCCTCAGACACCTGAGGGACCCCATCCAACATCCCCATCATGTAAAATGGGAGTCCCGGAAAAAGAGAGAAGGACGGAGTGGCTGGGAAAGGTGGGAGAAAGAGAGAGAGAGAGGAGAGAGAGGAAGGCGCAGAAGGAATATCTTAAGAAATAATGACTAGAAACTCTCCAGATACAACAACAACAAAAAGAATTAGTCTTAGAATTCAAGAAGCTCAATAAACTCGAGTACAATAAATCAACAAGATCTACGCTCAAACATTTCATAGTCAAAATGTCAAAAGAAAAGGACAAGAGACAATCTTGAAAACTGCAATGGAAAATATGATCCTCAATAAAAGTAAAGACTGACTTCTCACTAGAAACCACAGAGGCTAAATGGCACTGAGATGACATTATCCCAGGTGCTGAAAGAAAACAAAGAAAGAAGCAAAAAACAACTATTAACAAAGAATCTTACATCTGCAAAACCATTTTTAAAAATGAAAGAGAAATCAAGATATTTCTAAAAAACAAAAACTAAGAGAAGATGTTGCTAGTAGTTGTGTCCAAGAAGTGAGGAGAGTATTTCAGTCTAACACTAGACATACCTTTGTTTTACATAGGGAAACAAAAAGCACCAGTATTTACTATAAAAGTATATAGGTAAATATAAAAGTATAAATAGATATTTTCATTGCAATTCTCTTCTTCTCCTATATGATTTAAAACACAGCTATACAATTTTAAAACTGTGTTGATGGGTTTACAATGTATAAAAATGTAATGTATATGATAGTAATAGCACAAAGTAAAGGAAGTGAATGGAACTATACTGGAGCAAAGTTTCTGCAATGAAATTAAATTGGTATTAATCTAAACTAGATTGTTTTATGTAAACATGCTAATAATAATCACCAGGACAACCATTAAGAAAACAATTCTAAAGCATACAGTAAAAGAAATGAAGAAATTAAAATGGTAAACTAAAAAAAAAAGTCTATCAAATACAGAGGAAGGCAATAATGAAGGAATGGGAACAATGGGTGAAGACATAAGAAACACAGCAAGCAGGAAAATGGCAGATGTAATTCTTAATTTTACAGTAATTACATTATATGTAAATGTAATAAACAATCTAAAATGGATTAAAAAACATGATACTATACTCTCACTCTCTGTAAAATATATACTTGAGATTGGTTAAAAAGGAAAACTATAAAAAGATTATGCCATACAAACAATGATCAAAAAAAAGTTGGAGTGTGTGTACTAGTATCAGAAGAAACTTTAAGACAAAAATTTTCCCTAGAGACGAAGAACACTTTACAATAATAAAAGGATCAACCTATCAGAAAGTAATAACTATTATAAATATATGCATCTAACAAAAAAAGCCCTGATAAACCTGAAGGAAGAATTTACAGAACAGAAGGGAAAAATATACAATTAAACAATAATAACTGGAGACTTCAGTATCCCATTTTCAATAACTAGCCAGAAAGTCAACAGGGAAATAGAAGACTGAAATAGTACTAAAATCAACTAGAGGTAAGAGATTTATAGAATACTCTACCCAACAACAGTAGAATATCTTTCTTCTCAAATGTGCATGGAAATTCACAGATGTGAGGAAATTAAATGGCACACTTCTAAATAATCAACAAACAAAATATCCCAAGATAAATCAGAAAATATTTTAATTAATAAAAACATAAACAAAATATACCCAAACTGATGGGACTTAATTAAAGTAGTGCTTAGAGGGAAACTTACAGCTATAAATGCCCATATTAAAAAAAGAAGAAAATCTCAAGTCAAATCAGGAACAAAGGAGGAATAACACTACAATCACATAGAAATAAAAAGGATTATAAGGGCATACTAACAATAATTACACTTCAAGAAATTAGAAAATCTAGATAAGACACATATTTATTAAAGTGTTTTTGCTGTTGTTTTAAATGTTTGTGTATCTTAAGTTCTGCAAAATGTCAAATCAACACACAATTAACTCTTGCCTTCATAGAAGTTGAGATATTGTATTTTTTAAATTGATTTTATTTTATTTTTTTTAAATGTAACAAAAAAAGTTTTTATTCTTTGATATATAAAACCAAGAAAACTTTAATGTGTAATACATCATAGTTTTCTTTTTTTAATTTAAGAAGAAAAAGGCAGAAGTGAAGATATGGGTACAAAAATACACTCAAGCAGCTGTTCCAAGAAATTCAGAACTCCTAAAATTATGAACAACAGAATACAAGTCTCAGAGGAGGCTTCTTTTTTTTTCTTTCTTTAAAAAATTATTCGCATTTGCTTAGCTCAAACATGGTAAGAAACGTAATTTCCTTCTTGGTAACAGATCCCAGTACTCAACAAGATATTCAATAACCAGCAATAACTTAGTAAAAGAACATTTCATTGTGATAGTAAGTAGCATTAGGTTTTTGGTTCTATAATACTTACTGTAGTAAAAAAACAAAAAAACAAAAACCAAAAACCAAAAGAACAAAACAACCAAAACCACAAAAACACTTCTGACTGCTTGGGTGCCAGAAAAGATGCTCCTACGTTCACTGGCGCCCATCAATCTGGGTGTATCTGAGCTCTTGCCCCAGACCACAAAGAGAGAGCACTTTTGGTCTTTCCTGTGTTTAGGAACAAAAGTGCACAAATATCAAAATCAAATATAGGCGTGGCAGACCAAAATTACTCAATAAAAAGTATTTCTGCCCAATAAATAGTTTCCAAAAGAAAAATAATTGGCTTTTACACTTAATGGATTCAGCAAAAATGAAGATGGTGAGATTGTGTTTTCCAGTTGGTGGCCTGAGCCTCCCGAGGCAGGACAGTTGCCACTGAGCAGCAGGTGGTGCCGGACCACAGGAGGAGCCGCTGCGTCTCCACCCGGAGGCTCCTAGAAAAACACGTTATTCATAGGAAAGCTTTCTTGGGCCCGAGCCCGGTTCTCCAAGTGAAGGTGTCCTGTTTCTTCCTGGACATCGGACTCAAACAAACCAGAGTTCGTATAAAACTGGATCAAATGAGGAAACCTTTACAATGACTAAATTTATAAATATTGCTGAAGATCAAAGCGAAGTGACAATGAATTTAATCTGCGTAAAGATCAGGTTCTAAGCGGCTTGTTATTTAAAACCAGAGACAACAGAGACTGTACATCCAGATGACCGCGAGCTTCCCGGGCCCCTGGAGGCGCGTGGGGGCGCGTCCGTCCTGCCCGCGGCCAACACCTCCGCCGGGGCGCAGGGAAAGGCCACACGAGCGTTTTCGTCCTGCGGCGCTGGCGCAGCCCGAGGCTGGACACCGGCTGCCTGCGACCACCCACACGCACCGGCCTGCTCCGGGCCCCCAGGGCTGACCTCCGGGCTGTGTCTGCACAGTCACACGGAAACCGAGGATTTACTCTTCTTTTAAAAAGGTCATTTTAAAGCTTCATTTATGAAAGTCGCTCGACAGCTTCCGCTGAAATCCCTCCTGCGCGTGGCGGGGGGAGCCGGTTCCCGCCTCTGGCCTCCCGTGGTCTGCGGAGAAACCGCAGGAATGATTTTATTTTTATCAAGGTAATACATGTATATAGTTACTATAGTTATAGTTTATTAAGTAAAATTATATATATATATATATATAAATGTGAGTATTAGATTGGTTTCAGGTGTAAAATATAATGATTTAACAATTCTATACATTACTCAGTGTTCATCATGATTAAGTAAACTCTTAAACTCCCTTATGTGTTTTAGCTGCCCCCCCACCTACCACTCCTCTAGCAAACACCCATTTGTTCTCTGTACTTAAAGAGTCTGGGTTTCTTTTTCGTTGTTTTAATTCTTAAATTCCACGTAGGAGGAAAATCATATGGTATGTCTTTTTCTCACTTATTCCATTTAGCAATATAACCTCTATATCCATCCATGTTGTCACAAATGGCAAGAACTCATTCTTTTTATGGTTGAGCAATATTCCATTTATATATATGTGTATATATATAATATATAATATATGTATATTGTATATATTATATATATTATACATAATATAAATATATATATACACTTAAATGTAAGTATATATATAATATCACATCTTCTTTAGATATATCGATTTATCTAATTTACCTAATCTATTTATATATATCTATATATAAAGAATATATATTCTATCTATATATCAATCATATCTTCTTTATCCAGTCATTAATGGACACTTGGGTTGCTTCCATATTTTTGGCTATTGTAAATAATACTGCAGTAAACATAGGAGTGCATCTGTCTTTTCGAATTAGTGTTTTATTTTCTTTGGGTAAATACCCAGTAGTTGAATCACTGGGTCATATGGTATTTCTATTTTTAATTTTTTGTAAAACCTTCATGCTGTTTTCTACAGTTGTTGCATCAATTTGCATTCCCACCAACAATGTGCCAGAGCTTCTTTTTTAAATTTCTATTTTTAATTTTTTGAGAACGGTTTATACTATTTTCCACAGTGGTTGTACCAATTTGCATTCCTACCAACAGTGCACATGGGTTCCTTTTTCTCCACAGCCTCTCCAACTGTTGTTATTTCTTGTCTTTTTGATTTTGCCATTCTGACAGGTGTGAAATGATATCTCACTGTGGTTTTCATTTGCGTTTCATTGTATAATGATGTTGAGCATCTTTTCATGTATCTGGTGGCCATGAGTATGTCTTCTTTGGAAAAATGTCTATTCAGGTCCTCTGTCCTTTTTAAAATCAGATTATCTGTTTGTTCTTTTTTGGGGGGATACTGACTTGATTAATGTTTTATATATTTTGGATATTAATCCCTATTGGATATATCATTTGCAAATACCTTCTCCTACTTAGTAGGTTGCCTTTTTGTTTTGGTGATGGTTTCCTCTGCTGCACAAAAGCTTTTTATTTTGGTGTAGTCCCAATAGTTTATTTTTGCTTTTGTTGCCCTTGCCTCAGGAGACATATCTAGGAAAACGCTGTGATGGCAGATGTCAAAGAAATGACTGCTTATGTCTTCTTCTATGAGTTTTGTTTTTTCAGGTCTCCCACTTAGGTCTTTAGTCCATTTTGATTTATTATTGTGTATGTACAGTATAAGAAAGTGGTCCAATTTCATTCTTTTGCATGTAGCTGTCCAGTTTTCCAAGCAAAATTTGTTGAAGACTGTCTTTTCTCCCATTGTATACTCTTACCTCCTTTGCCACAGATTAATATTAGTGTGGGTCTAGATGATATCCTTATACTTTATTTCTTCATTTATCAATTTAAAACAAAATTGGTTAACTCCCAATCATATGAAGACTTCACTCTTCTATATTCTTATCCCATCTTTCTACCCATCTCTGATATCAAAATAATGTTATAATGTGGGACTATATAAATCACCAATATAAATATAAATAGCTAATGTCTACATTATTATGAGTTGCAAATATTTTAAGCAAAGAGGTGAACTAGGACCATGCCTATTATTTCTCCTGGAGTTTATAACTACTAATTTTTTTACCCTCTAGTTTTCTATGTACTTAATACAATTATTATATACTCTTCCAAATCTCTGCTACATGCAATTAATATTTTTTCTGTATGCTCAACATGTTATGTTCCTTTGTTTCCTGGAGAGCTCCTTCCCAAGGTTCTCGTTTAGAGAGTACAATATGGAACTGACTGACCTCATGGCTTGTTGAATAGCAGCCATGCTGACACTTTTTTATCCCTCTCCTGAGTCATCTATATCTTTCTCTTTCTTATTTAATCATCTGGACAAATCACATCCTTTCAAAATTTCATAGGCCACAGTCCATGGAAAGTATTTTTTAGGGAAAAAAGGGACCACTCTTTCTTTTGTACCATCACACTTGATTTGGCTGAGTACAGAATTAACTAGTGAAACTGTTCCCCTTACAATTTTGAAGAAATTGTTTCACAATGTAGTTGTGGAGAAGTCCAGTGCCATTCTACTTTTTGGATGTGAACTATCCCCATTCCTTGCGTTTGGGAAGCTCTTACAACCTCTTGTTTATCCTTGATATGCTGCAATTTGGGACTTTTTCTTTGGTAAGAGTATTTTTCATTTATTGTGCTGGATATTCAGTGGGCTTTTTCAATGTGGAGACTCATTTCGATCAGTTCTGAGAAAAAATAAACTTATTAGTTCTTTAATAATTTCTTGCTCACTATACTTTTTCTATTCTTCCTTTATTGGAGTCTTACTTGCAATATGATGGGCCTCCTGGTTAAGCCTTGAATCTCAAGTTTTTTCTGCCTTCATTTTTTGTGGTTGTTTTTTTTTTCCCCAGGTTTTTATTTAAATTAGTTGGTTAACAGATAGGGTAATACTCGTTTCAGGAGTAGAATTTAGTGATTCATCACTTACATATTATACATGATGCCAATTACAAGTACCTTCCTTAATATCCATCATCAATTTTGCCCATCCCCCACCCACTTCCCCTCTGGCAACCCTCAGTTTGTTTTCTATAGCTAAGAGTCTTTTATGGTTTGCCTCTCCCCCACCTTTTTCTCTTCCTTCCCCTTCTGTTTCTCTTAACCTCTTTGCTTCCTGTTCTGTTTTCTAGGGGCTCTTCATAATTTTCTCTTCCAGTCTATTTGTGTTTATAATTAAATTTTATTTATATTTTTAATTTCAAAGTTCTGCTTTTTCTATTTTGAAAATTTTAAGTAGCCCCTTATTCTTATTTAAGGAACTCAATAGTTCCACTGATTCTTTGAAAATATAGTTTGTCTCTAACTTATATATGTTTCTTTTTCTTTTTGCTTTTGCTTTTAATCTTCTAGCTACCTTCATTGTCAGTTTCTTCTGGATTACAGAATACTGTTTGATTCCAATTATCATGTTTTTCATGTTGGAAACTTTCCTTAAATTAATGGACAATTGTTGGAGTGAACTGTTGGACAATCACTCATATAAAGAATGAAGCACTGAAAGAAGTGTGTGGGTAGCACCTGTCAATTGGTGACTTTCACTGCAAGTTAATCAGGTTAATAAGGTGAAGTGTCCTATTTGTAGAAGAATCTCCAAATGTTAGGATCTGAAAATCTTTTGCTCTGGGAATATTAAAGTGCTATTCAACAGTAAAGTATTATTTTCTTACTTTGTTTTATTACACAGGTTGAAATTCTACTTGGAGCACACTTTCTAAAATCTATAGCAATCTCAAAGATATTTCATAAACATATTAATGTAATCTGGCATTATAAAAATTAGTTTAGAATTAATTCTGAATACAATCCTAAGTAATTTGTCAGTTTAAAATGTTTTAGCTAAAATGAAGTTCAAATTATTTAAGACATCTTCACTGATTTTCACAATATGTTAGATATGTTCTATACATCCTTCTTACCTCTAAATGCATTAGGAAAAAAAAAAAGGATGACACAGCATTGTAAAATTCAAGTTTTGGATAATGTGACTTAGAGACGTACAGTACTAGAAAAGATTTTGAGCTATCATTTCAAATAAACTTTTATTTTATAGAATAGGAAACAGCATTTGGATCCTTCCTTCAGGCAATTAACTAAAATAGAGAATCATGACTAGTTAACTATCTTTATATGAGATGCCAAAATGTAAATAAACTTTAAAAAAAAGTAGTTATATACTTAAAGTTATGCACAGTGCAACATTCTCTTACCAGCTTTGGTCTAAAACAATATAGGTACTTACAGAATTTGGTCAATACCAAAATTTCCTAGTGGTGTGGAGTGCTTTTGGTTTAGTTTTGTAAAAAATAGAATCTTTTTCTAAAATTTTTTAAAAAGATTTTATTTATTTATTCGAGACACACACACACAGAGAGAGAGAACTCACACAAGAGGGTGGGGGAAGCAGAGGCAGAGGGAGAAACAGACTGCCCACCAAAGCAGGAAGTTTGACATGGGGCTTGATCTCAGGACCCCAAGATCATGACCTGAACCAAAGGCAGATGCTCAACTGACTGAGCCATCCAGGCGCCCCTCTTTTCCTAAAATTTGAAGCAAAAATTTATTCTTGTTATATACATGGAGAAATGAAATGTGCTTGGGATGATACTTAAAAACACAAGTCCAGTAGGATATGGTAAAAGAGCACTGAAATGGGAATAAAGGAATCTGGGTTCTAGGTCACTACTAGCATTTTCAATATGGGCAAATCACTTAACCTCTCTGGGCCTCAACTTCAAGTATAAAAGTGTTTGACTAGATAATCTCTCTTAGGGCCTATCACTGAAAAGTTTCTTTACTTCAAACAATCATTTTCACAGCAATAATATTATTTACTAATGGATAACCTGAGTGATGGACTTAGTTTTATAATTCTGATGTTTAAGTTCTGTCTAATTATTCATTCTGCCATCACCATTGAATAGGAACTTGAGCTTATAGGCTGGTTAGAAAAAACAGGGTGTGTTGGGGCCCAGCAATCCAGTAAAGAGCAGGAACCAAAGTTCAGAGGTGAATATATCCACACATGTCCAATGAACATATCAAGAGACAATGAGAGGAGAAGGGTGATAAGAGTATACTGGAGAAAAAAGCCATCTTGTACCTTCTCACTAACTTGTCAGTTACCTGGTGCTTTATGGAACTTGATTTCTACTTTGTTATTTTAATTATTATTGTTTTTTTAAGGCAGGGTCATTTCCTAGCCTATTATGTTATCATAAGTGGAACTTATATATAGATTTTGGAAAAGAAGTCAGTATAGAATAGCTGTTAAAAATACAGACTCTATAATCAGAGAAAGACAATTCTCATATGATCTCTCTGATATGAGGAATTTGAGAGGCAGGGCAGGGGTCGTGGGATTAGGGAAGGAAAAAATGAAAAAAAAGTGATGGGAACGGGAGGAAAACAAACCGTAAGAGACTCTTAATCTCACAAAACATACTAAGGGTTGCTGGGGGGTGGGGAGGTAGGGAGAGGGTGGTTGGGTTATGGACATTGGAGAAGGTATGTGCTATGGTGAGTGCTGTGAAGTGTGTAAGCCTGATGATTCACAAACCTGTACCCCTGAGGCAAAGAATACATTGTATGTTAATAAAAATAATTCTTAAAAAAAGAATACAGACTCTCGAGTCAGACTGTCTGGCTTTACATCGTGGATCTAGGCTTTAAATCTCTGTGGTATTGGGCAAGATACTTAACTTCATTGTATTCCACTTTCTTCATCTTTAAACTGAGGGAAGGAACAGTATTTTCCTCATAACACAGGTGATGCATTTGGTACACTTTCCGTCTCCTGATAATCCCTTAGTAAGTGTTAGTTACTGTTATTACCTCTCCATGAAAATTGGTAAAAGAAAAAAAAGGAGACATGATAAGAGAAAAGAGTGGGGGAGGATAGCCTGGTATGTGAGGGCAAACTGCAGATGAGCAGGAAATAGGGAAAGTGACAAAAATTGCGGGAGAAACAGTATACAAAGAAGCTTTATTAAGGGAGTCTTGATGGATGTTGTTTAGTATAATTCACCCTATTCTACCTTCTCAAGAGATCTTCAGTAAGGAGCTATATTAGTTTTCAGTGTTTTGTTTTGTTTTAAAGCAGGATTTGGGTTTCTTTTGGATGAGATACTCTATCAACACTGGTGTCTAGGTGGCTTGATCTTATTCTTATTTCACATATACCTACAGGAGTAAGTAATTTCACCATGAAGACTGCTGAGATTAATAAGCATTTGCTTTGACAATCTGTCTGGAGCAGAGTAGGCATTCAAAACACAAAACAAAACAAAACCAAAAAACAGACAAACCAAAACAAACCAACACCAAGACAAGTTGAATAAATATTAAAATAAAATAAAAATAAATAAATAAATAAATAGTAAAAATGAGATGCTGGCAAATTTTTAATTAGAGAAGAAAACATAGGTGGTACGCCTTTGTAGCATCAAACACAGCAAGAAAGATGATGTAAAAATGATGGTGTTTTACAAAGAGCATTTTCTAGTTACAGTAAGTGAAATTTCTTGCTACAAAACCCCTGGGAGACATAAAGCAGGACTTCTCCACCTCTTCACAGTTGACCTGTTGGTCTGGATAATTCTTCTTGGGGAGGTGCGGTGGGAGGTGAGTGGGGAGGGTGTCTGGTGCTCTGTAGGATGTTCAACAGCAGAGCTAACCTGCACCCACTAGATGTCAGTAGCACTCTCCACACGTGCACCCACTTGAGTTCACCCAAAATGTCTCCACAGTTGGCCAGATATCCCGAGTGGCAAAATCACTTGAGACTGAGAAAAAGTGCAACACAGGAATTACAATAAGTCACCCACGATCCTCCCATCTAGAAATGTAAACTTTTGAAAAAAAGATTTTTATTTATTCATTTGACAGAGAGAGAGAGAGAGAGAGCACAAACAAGGGGAAAGACAGAGGCAGAGGGAGAAGCCCGCTCCCCGCTGAGCAAGTAGCCCTATGTGGGACTTGATCCCAGGACCCTGGGATCGTCACCAGAGCCAAAGACAGAAACTTAACCAACAGAGCCACCCAGGTGCCCCCAAATGTAAACTTTTTGTTTATACAAATAAAAATTACAAAACAGAGTCACATTGATCTTACCATTCTATAGCCAGCATATTTTTCATTCATTAATATAACATCAACATTTTTGTTCCGTAATATTCTTCTGCAGCATAGTTTTGGGGTTTTTTGGTCGTGCGAGTACTTTATAATTCCTTCTTCCTCCCTCCCATCCCTTGAATCACTGCTGTCCTCTCCTTCATTTCAATTATACATAAATGCACACATACACATGTGCGTACACACAGATTTGAACAAAATATTTTTATTACATCAATAAAGAATAAGAAAATGTTTTTATTTTACTTTCACTAATTCCTTCTCCAGTGCTCTTTCTTTCCTTAAGTAGATTCAAGTTTTTGACCTGTATCATCTTACTTCTCTCGAAAGGGCATCTTTTAACATTTTTTTTTTCCCAAGGCAGCTCTACTGGCAACAAATTTGCTCAATTTTTGTTTGTCTGAAAAAGTCTTTATTTCACTTTACTCTTCTCTTGCTTGTTCAGCCTCATCACATGTGAAGAGAAGTCAAATATGGTTGTTCTTTGCTCTTCTTTGGGTAGACTGTTTTTTCCCTCTGGCTTTTTCAGAATTGTTCTTTATCTTTGACTTTCTATAGTTTGAGAATGATATGCAGTCTTTCTGACATCTATGCTGCTTGGTGTTCTCTGAACTTACTGGGTCTGACTTTGGGTGTATGACATTAATTCAAGGGAATATCTCAGACGTTATTGTTCCAAATATTTGCTTATGTTCCTTTTTTTTCATCTTTGGATATTTATTACGTGTGTCTGCATTTCACCTTTTGTACATGTCCGGTGGTTCTTGGATATTCTGCTCCAATTTTGTTTTTTGTTTTCAACCTTTGTTTTCTTTGTTTTTCAGTTTTGGAGGTTTCTGTTGAGATACCTTCAAGCTCTCTGTGGCTAGAGATCTCTTTCCGCAGCCATGTCAAAATTATTAATAACTCCATCAAAGGCTTTCTTCATTTCTTTTGCAGTGTTTTTTTGTTTGTTTGTTTGGTTGTTGTTGTTTTTATCTCTAGCATTTCTTTCTTAGGATTCCCATATCTCTGTTTACATTGTCCATTTGTTCTTGCACGTTGTCTCTTTTATGCAGATAAATAGATTCTTTAGCATATTAGTCCTAATAATTTTGTATTTTCAATATGATAATCCCAACATCCCTGTCATATCCAAGTCTGGCTTTGATGCTTGCTCTGTGTCTTCACACTGTTTTCTGCTCTTCAGTATGCCTTGTAAGGTTTTCTGGATTGTTGAACATGATGTAGTGGGTAAAAGATGCTGCCAAACACTGGTGCCCGGTAAGCTTGCTTCTTGGCACTATCTCCCAGGAAGGTTGTTGCTTGTGAGTTTCTATTCCCTTAACTGTGTATTTGCCTGCCCCTCTATCTAATTTTAGGGATAACGATTTGCCCTGTGACCTCAGTTCTCTTGCAGATCTAGGAAAAGTTGACGGTTTTTCAGTTTGTTCCGTTTTTACTTGTTAGGATCTACTATATATATAAAATATATGCATATTATATATACATAATATATAATATATATTTCGCCCTTTGAATATTTATTTAAGATCTGCTCCATGATTTTTAATGGATAACTGGTGTGTAGGACGTTAACTACACTTTTACATAAGTAATTGTGTAGTACTGGGAATTTTTAAAATAATTTTATTTATTTATTTAACAAAGAGGCACAGCCAGAGAGCGAAGGCAAACGGGGAGTGAGAGAGGGAGAAGCCGGCTTCCTGCTGAGCAGGGAGCCCCATGCGGGGCTCCATACCAGGACCTTGGGATCATGACCTGAGGGGAAGGCAGGCGCTTAAGGACTGAGCCACCCCGGAGACCCTAGTATTGGGAATTTTGATTGTTCACATTAAGGCTACAGTAAGTCTATCTGATGATCCTTTAACAGGTTCTTCTGGGGGAGTGGAGGGTGGGAGTTGCTGCTGGTTCCGAGCCTCCACTAGCAGGTGGCGGTGTAGGACCCCCGGCAGCCCCGGAAGAACCAGACGCCACTCTCTCTCGGAGGACACTCTACCCCTCCAGTCTTTGCCCCCACCCAGGCCTCGGGTTTGGGAAAGCGTTTCTAGGAGACGGCGCCCGCCGGTTGCGCCTGCGCGGTGGGCGCTGCCAGGGGGCGGGCGGACGGGCCACGGGGCTGGGCGGCTGGTAGTTCCTGCTGGGCCTGGGTCCTTGGGTCCGCCCGGCTCTCTCGCTCCACGGTACGCTTGTGAGTGGCGCTGCCGGCGGCTGTCTGCTCGGGATGGAGCACATCCGTACGACCAAGGTATTCCGACGCGGAGAACTGTTAGCCACTAGCCATGGTCTGACCTGGCAGAGGTGGGGGGCGACGGTGGCTGGGCTGGCCGGACGGGGGCTGAGGACCGGCCCCGCGGGACCGTCCCCGGGCCTAGTGTGGGAGGGCAGGGCAGTTTGGGCCAGGGTAGGTGCGGAGGCCACCTGTACCTATGCGAATGGAAGTCCCGTTTTCAGTCTTTGGTGTTGGGGTGTGGACGATTTGGGCAGCTGGGGGTTGAGTCCCATGAAATTGGTCGCGCTACACTTCTTGGGCAAAATTGGGGCTGCTTTAGCTTCAGCTGCTCTCAGGCATTCGCTGCCCCAAAGACCGGGAAACGGGTGGGTCCCCAGATCAGCATTGTGATATCGTGTAAGGTTTTCCTTGCTCACGTTGAATCGTCCCGTGTCCCAGGTTCTTGATGCAAGTTTTGGAGGCGCTGAGATCAGCACTCTGCTCCCCCTCACTTTGTTGTCTCGGTCGGCTGTCTCCGTCTGCTGTCTCTGTGTGCTTCGAAACTTCATTGTCTTTAGCGTCAATGGTCAGTTAAACAGAGGAGTTACGGAGAAGGAAAACATGTTAGCCCATATTTTTAAGTGTCTGATGGAACTTTTTCAGTTGATCTTAATTAATCCCATGCTTAATTTTTCCGTGTGAAAGGCATTTATTTTTAGAAACGAACAAGTAGTATAATTCCATTACAAATTCTGAAACGGAAGGAAATGGCATCAACTTATTAACAAGTTATGTTACCAAGAATTAGGTTCAGCTTCAGCCTTGGGAGGAAGAAAGCATAAATCAGGACAAGAAGAAGAACTGAATAATGTAATTTTAAGATCGCCTGGAGCCTAACAAAATCAGGGAGAGGACCCATTGTGAATCCTGACTGCTGGTGATTTGCTAAAGCCATCACTCAATTGCCGCGCATCCTAAAGTTACAGTTCATTTAGAAAAAATAGCGACATACATTATCTTCATTTGTCCGATGAGAATTTGAGGTCTGTGTCATTAAAATGCTTCACGAACCTTTTTAAGGTGTCATGGATTTTTGTTAGAGCTTGTTTATAACATTGCACATACTATAATAATTGAAGATGCTAAAAACTAACCCCTTTTTAAAAATCTTTTTTTCCCCCCTGTCTATGGCCATACCACCCTGAATGCGTCCGATCTGGTCTGATATAGGAATCTAAGCAGGGGAGGGCCTGGTTGGTACTTGGATGGGAGAGAAGAATCTTTTTTTTTTTTTTTTTCCCTTAGGAGAAGAATGGTAAAATAAGTATAATTCAAGTTGCTGGCTCTTAAAGTTTGAAAATAGAAGGGTGGTTTAGTAAATAACCAAACTAGTAGAAAACACAGAGATGGAAAAGAGGACTAGATCATGCATCAGATCAGGTTCTTGTCCTGGTTCCAGGGTTCCAACTGTGTATTATATAGTAGTTTTTCACAGTGGGCCTATCCTGACAGTTTAGTGAGGTCCTTTTATGACTTTAAGGAGCAGAAGATTCATGAATAATTTTCTATTAAAATTACTTTTCAGGTTGTGCTCTTTCATTACTTTGAGTTCCTCTTCTAGCATAAGACCACCAGTAATCTTGAATAATCATAAGTGGCTGTAGGTACGCTGCATCTAAACTGATACTAACTAGGTCCCAGTTATGTGCCAGGCACAGGACAGACACTGGCTATAGAGCAGTGAGCATGATAGACATGAATCTCACTGTACATTATGATAATTACTGTGTGAATTATAATATTTTCACAAATTATGACTTATTATTAGAAGATTGTTATGAACGTACCCTATTGCATTATTATGCTATTTTCCATAACCTTCACTTGGACATGGTTAATTTACTGCAAAAATGATTGTATTTCAAAACTAAAAATGAATTGCTTTTAAGTTTACAAGAATTGACCGTAGAGTTAAGTCCCATGTAACTATTTGTTTTATGTTAAGACAGCTGTATTTGAAAAGTAATAATTAGGGGTGTCTGGGTGGCTCAGTGGGTTAAGCCGCTGCCTTCGGCTCAGGTCATGATCTCAGGGTCCTGGGATCGAGTCCCACATCGGGCTCTCTGCTCAGCAGGGGTCCTGCTTCCCTTCCTCTCTCTCTGCCTGCCTCTCTGCCTAATTGTGATTTCTCTCTGTCAAATACATAAATAAAATCTTTAAAAAAAAGTAATAATTACCATTTCTTGAGCAACTCTATGTCAGTGTAGCTAACTACGCAATATTACTTTCTAGAATTTATAATTTCACAAGTAATGCTAATTTATACACAATTGTCCTAATTTCTTAAATAACCCTGCCAGTTGGGTACATTATCAGCATTTGCAGATGAGAAGGAAATAGGCTTGGAGAGTTGAAGTAATCTTCCCTCATGAGGGGGTAGAGTGAAGATTTAAACTAGGGTTTGTCATCATTTTCTTTTCGTTACTTCTCTAGTTTTAAACTAATTGTTAAAATGTATTAATACTCAGAAGTGAATCCTAATGATAATTCTAAGTGCTTTTTTTCTTCTAAATGCTTTTCTTGACATTTTTGTATTGTGGTTTTTTTAAAATTGTTACCGCTTATGAACCAGAGATTTATCAGATAAATATTTTAGCTGAGTACTGACTAAATGGCTTTATAGTGATAAAGTTCAGGAACAGATATAATACCATCCTGTTTTGGTCACATTTAGTTTACTTACTGTATAGCATCACTAAAGATGTCCAGTCTGAATTTGTATTTCTGAAAGACTGTTTCCAAGCTCTACCTATCATTTTGAGTTCTAATTTCACCATAATGAGGTAGTCTTGCCAAGAAACAATGGTAAATACGCAGAGACAGTTCTTTATGCAGTCTTTCTCCTTTCCCTGCCAGGCTCCAGGGCTTTGGCTGACATCATCTGTTGATGTCCAGTGAAGTGCTGTTTGTGAATGGAACTTTACAGAACAGTAAAAAAGAATCTTTTCCTAAACTATATATGGAAGACTGCTCTCTAGAGTTTGTTAAGGAATGGAATATCCCATGAAAATCTGACCCCTTTAGGGCTCAAGTTGAATTATTCCAAAAGTAACAGCTAGTTTGTTCTTAGCTTGCTACCTGTTTTTGTCATTAGAATGTGCAATCATAGGTGTTATGTACACAAATATGTGGAATCAGTTACAAAGAGGAAAAGAGATGCAAACTAAGAATGACTAAGAGTAAGAGCCAGTAGATTGTGGGGAGCAGCACCTGACTGCTTTTCCTCACATGAAGTGCTATTTTGACTCACTAATATTATCCCATTATATAGGTGAGAAAACGAAAATTTGCAGAAATTAAATAACTTGTCCTGACTCAAACAGCTCGTTCTAATAAGGACGAGGTGGAGCTGGGAACTTGAATCCAGGTCTTTGTTTTTTGTGTGTTTTAAAGATTTCATTCATTTATTTGACAGACAGAGGTCACAGAGAAGCAGGGAGAGAGAGAGGAGGAAGTAGCCTCCCTGCTGAGCAGAGACCCCTATGTGGTGCTCGATCCCAGGACCCAGGGATCATGACCTGAGCTGAAGGCAGAGGCTTTAACCCACTGAGCCACCCAGGCGCCCAGAATCCAGGTCTTTGTGATACCAGTCCTGTTCTCTTAATGGTGACACTCCTCTGCCTCACAGAGTAATGGTCTAATCAAGAGATTTGAGGGGTGCCTGGGTGGCTCAGTTAAGTGTCTGCCTTCAGGTCAGGTCATGATCCCAGGATCCTGGGGTCGAGCCCCAGATGGAGCTACCTGCTTAGTGGGGAGTCTGCTTCTCCTTCTCCCTGCCCCCACTTGTGCACCTGCACATGCTCCCTCTCCCTCTCTCAAGTAAATAAATAAAATCTTTTTAAAGTAATTAAATAAATAGATTTGAATAGTAAGATAGATCAGTATGAGTAGGACTGGGAGGATGGTAGGGGATGGGGGAGAGGAACTTAGGTGATAGGATTTGATCTAGTAAATAGCCTGTTCTGAGGGTACAGGGTTAGGGAAAAGGTGTGGTCCAAAAGAATAAATTTGGGAGTTGTCATTGTTTAGGCAATCATTGATGTTTTCTTTTACGCTTGAGTTTATGCAAGGAGTACTTGTAAAGGCTTGAAAGTTAAAACCCTAGGAATACTTCCAAAGGGTGGAGCAGAAGAAGAGGATTCAGAGGAAGAGTATTAGGGATCTAATGGGAAGAGGTGAATCACAAGAAGGGAAGTCTTCCCTGTTCTGATTTCCTTCTTTGCTGCCCCTTCTTCTGCTTTCTCCTTTCCTTAGGGCCTGGTACTGTTCTGTGGATGGGGAAATGGTGGTTTGCAGACAAAAGTCCCTGCCATTCCAAAACTTATTTTCTTGCTGGGGGAGACATAACAGTAAGCAAAGTTAATAAGGCAAATATATAATGTGGTAGATGGTATTGAATGCTATAGAGAGTGCCAGGGTGAGGTGGGGGAGGACAGTTGTAAACAGGGTAGTTAGGGAAGTCCTTACAGAGATAGTGACATGAGTACAGACTGAAGTGATGAGGGAACAAGCCATCTTCCCAGGGGCAAGGAGTGGGGAGGAGAGGCTGGGAGAAGCCCGTGTTGGACATGCCTAGTTAGTAAAAACTAGCACGAAGACTGGTGTGGCTAGATCAGAGTGAGGGAAGGGGAGAGCACAGTAGGAAATTAAATTTGGGGACAGGGGTAAGCCTTGAAAGCTAATGTGAAATCTTTGCTTTACTGAGTGAGACAGGAAGCCATTCATGGAAAGTCACCTGTGTCCAGTGTTGCAGAAAAACAAAATAAGATAGGACAGTCTCTGCGCAGGCACCTTGCTCTCCTTCTGAAGGCCCCAGGGCATGGTTGGGGGATGGGGGAAGTGAGGCCCGTGCAGGGAGGGAGGGATGCCAGAGGAAGGGCGAGTCTGGATCCCCAGAAGCAAGTGACAGGACAGGGTGAGCTCTGTGGGAAACTGGGGCTTCCCCAGTAGAACACCGAGCCTTACAGGGGGATGCTGTTTCCCCTTCTGGGGGCTGTCCTGATGGGTTAGTCACATGGGTTGCATCGGTCCCACAGCTGAGCAGGCCCAGATACTCTGTGGGAACACAGGACTCACAGTGTCCCTAGGGGATGCCCTTCCCCCAGTTTCTTCCCCATTAGCTGTGCCTGGAACTGTGACGTTTCTGGGTGACAGCGGGGCCTTCCCCGGACTCACACTGCTGTAAAGCATGAGGCCCGCCCGTCTCCAGACACAGAGCATCCCTGTAAACAGCCGAGGGGATGCTGATGTGTGGACGAGCCCCGGCCCTGGGACCCGACACCCTCCTTCCTCAGGGGATCAGAGAGGTGTTATCCGACTCATCAAAGGGGGCCTCTCAGCAAGAGCTCACCCCGTTATTATTTTATGAGATTGTTATCTCCGGTAACCACAGTATTAATAAAAATTGAGGGTAATAAAATAAATCACAGAGGTAACTAATGCTATCAACTATGCAATAAAAGGGAGGAAGCAGGCTTCATTTATAATGACAAATTCTCTTTGTGTCCCAAAGCGCAGAAAGAAGGCTGGGAGGAAGGGGCCACTAGGCAGCTCTAGAAGAAAAGCCCACACCTTGCTTCCAGGTAACCACCTCTCAGTGGTATGCTCTGGCCTGGGAAAGCTAGAGGGCTCCCCTCCAGGAGAACATGGGGTGGAAGCAGGGGTTTTCTGGTCTCGTCTGTGCTTACTTAAGCCCTTCACCCTCTCCACCTGGAGGAAGACACTTCTGAGCCTCCCACTCCCACCCTCGCTGGGTTCGCGGCACCCAGCCAGGCATTGGGATTGCCTGGTCCACGTGGTGCTCCAGCCCTGCGGGGGGCTAGGACCCGGAGTCCTGCAGTTGGCCTCCCCATGCTCGGCCCTAGTCACCCTTTCTACTCTCTGCCCATAGCAACCGGCACGGCACCCACCCCTCCAAAGGGACAAGGCCACCTGGGAGGCAGTGTCCCAGCATCCTCCAATGCCCTGAAGCCTACCACGGAGGTGCTCCTTAACTTCTCCAGATAGCTCCTTTTCACCCCACTTTTCACCAGATCTACACAGTGGGTCCCCAGAAGAACGGCAGCAGTAGGTGACATGGGGCATGAGCAGCAGGGATAGGAGGGTAGGCCCGGGACAACCTTGTCCAACCCAGCCCCTACCCCTGTCCTTCCCTCATGCAGCAAGCATGGGTACTGACCCTCACCCTGACCTGGTCTCCCAGTGACATAGATGTGGTACTGAGGTGTGCTTTGAGCTCACATGACCCACTGGGATGTCCCTATATTGGAGAAAGGGCCTGTGCCTCCCACAGCCATAGAAAAGGAGGTGAAACCCAGCCCCAGTCTGGGGGAATGAACCTCAAGGATAACCCGGTCACCTCAGATGAGAGAAAACGTGGGCTCGTGCAGACCCAGCTCTGAGCACTGTGGAGGGGGTGGGGGGAAGGCGTTGGGGGGTGCACCACTCAATGCAGCTGATGGGGAGTACTTGGAATTGGCAGCATCAAGCTGTTGCCCCTCCCTGTGTGTACTTCCCAGGTGATTCTGTGGGGCCAAGGTTGAGAAACATCATCGAAAAAGGTGGAAAGGATTTGACAGTTGCATTTGACTCAGCGGAGCCTCCACCAAGGAATAATCGTGTGCATTGTGAACCCTCACTCCTGTGCACAACAATGGAGTGGATGCCGACGCTGGGGCCAGAGGTATCAATAGGGCCAAGAAATCAGGGTGCACAGGCATTTGAGAGAAACTTGACCTTCATGGAATTTAACAATTTGCTAACAGCTGTGACCAAAGACCCCCTGGTTCATTTGACAATGGCGCCTGCTTTTATTTATCATGAAGAGAGTGGAGGGGGGGAAATAAAAACCCTAAAGAAAAAAAAAAATCCCAAAGAAAACCAGTTGCACCTGTTTCTATAAATGATAACTGTCCTAGTTTTCTTACAGCTGAGGTTCACTTGGTGTCCCTCTTTCAAAGTCATTCCTGCTGTAAATTCAGAATGTTTACACACAAAAGCAAACTGGATGAGCCTGTTTTGAAGATTTTCTTCGTGGAGGGGATTGCTCCCATTTGTTGTTGTTGTTCTTCTTCTTGATTTTTAACTTTAGGTGTATGTGAACCCCTGGTTTTGTCATTGGGGTCTCCCATTAGTACCTGAAGCAGAAAGCATTTCTGCCACCCAGGAGCTATCTTCGTTTGCATTAGCCATTCTTTGCTTACTGTGGTAGAAATACAGAATCCAACATGGGCCATTTTATCAGTTTGTAAGTGTGTCGTTCAGGAGCAGCGTGAGTGCTCACTTTGTTGGGAGGCTGTCCCTCCCCGCCCACTTCCAGAACCCCTTCGTCTTCCCGAATAGAAACCTTGCACCCATGAAACCACAGCTCCCTATTATTTCCTTGTCCCCTTCCTGGCCCCTGGCGGCCAATTTTACTCTTTGTCTCTCAGAATGTGTCTGCTCAGGGTTCCTCTTGTGAGTGGAACCATGCAGTATTAGTCCTTTGGGGTCTGGCTTATTTATATGTCCCCAAGGCTCATCATGTTGTAACGTGTCAGATTTCCCACCCCCCGCCTTTTTTTGTTTTAGGAGCTCGTTTTCGTTTTTATTTTTAACTATGGTAAGATACACATAAGTTTTACCATCTGAACCTTCTTTGAGTGTGCAGTTCACTAGTGTGAAGTATATTCCTCTTGTGCAGGGCATCTCTGAACTCTCCCATCTTGCAAAGCTGAAACTCTCCATCCTGATTCAGCCACAGCTCCTGCTCCCTGCTCCCGCCTGCCCCTGGCGGCCACCATTAGAATTGCTGTCTTCGGGAATCGACAGCTTTGGTTACCCCATGTAAGAGGAACCATATGCTCTTTGTCTTTCTAGGACTTGCGTATTTTACTTAGCATCATGTCCTCCAGGTTCATTCATTGTCGTAGCAGGGTCGGAACTTCCTTCCTCTTTCGGGCTGAGTAATGTTCTATTGCATGCATATGCCATGTTTGGTTGATCTGCTTCACGTGTCAGTGGACACCTGGGTTGCTTCCCCACTTTGACTCTTGTGAATAATGCTGTTTATTTGGTTGCACAAAGAGATTACTAATTTCTGAGTGAATTGCCTGAGGCCTGGAGCCACGGCCCACCGCTGAGGACACCAGAGTGGTATAAGATGGACACCTGTTGTTGGAAATATCCGATGACATCCTGAGGGATGGTGTTCTGAAGATTTTCTCTCCTGGTGTAAACAGAGGACGGTATGAAACTTCAAGCTCCTTCAGAAAGTCGCCTGCAACCGGAACGGAGCTCTCATGCAGCCTTATGAGATCGGTTGCTTAGGAACCGTTGGCTAATCCCTCATTGATTTAACCAATAAATGAGGGATGAGGCGGCAGCAGCACCTGGAATTTTAGTGTTAGCTCATCAAACCCCGAGGCCCTATATTTTTTAGTAAGTCGCTCAGGTTGTGGCTGCGAAGCTGTGTTAAGACAGAAATCTATTTTCTAAGAAGCCTTCAAACCAAGTCCACTTGTCTTTGTGCCAGAATATTCTCTGTGCACAAAGGAGATTGCAACTACTGGATTCTCAAGTGAAAACTAGTTTGGTGGTTAGACCTGAGGTACTTAAGAATGATAAGACTGGGGGAGGACAAGGGGAAAATTCCGACATCAGACCAATAACATGAACAAAGGAAGGCATAAGCAGAAGGGAAAAAGAAGATGTAGCAACTGATTTTTATGGGACAAGACGAAACAATTGGGAATACAAGTTCATGATGCATTCTCTACAATCCCAAAGTCCAAAAACTGAGGGTGTTTTTTTTCTTTCTTTCTTCCTCTCATTTGGTGGAAAACCTGACCTAAAACGGTCTGAGGCAAATTAAGATCTTTCTTCATTCTTCATAGGGTGACTGTTCAGAGTCTTTGCCATAGAACTGTTAATGAGTTTAATTATGAGGTACTATCCTAGCCCCTGGGGCTGTGACATAAAATATGATATTTGCACTATATTACCTTCTCCCAAACTGAACATTTCTGAAACCTGAAACACATTCGGCCTTGAAGGTTTTGAGTGAGAGGCCGTGGATCTGTTCAGCATACCCAAGAGGCAGAGAAAATCATAGCTACCAAAAATGACTGAAAAGGAGGACCTCAGATTGCTTTCAGCATGTTATTTTATCTGCATGGTTCTCTCCTTGGGAAATGAAACAACCTAGTGATAATTAGATGCACTCCTTTGCTTGTTTTCTGGATGAAAAGGGTTCAGAGGCGTGTTATTTTCCTGTGGCACGGAGAACCGAGCCGAAGTGTGGAACAAAGGGAATGACAAAGGAAACGGAGCTGAGCCCTGGGGGCCGTCAGTGTGTGGCCCCGCAGGGACAAATTGGGGCCCCCTCTGCCCCGCTGCACAGGTACAGTTTGCAGCATAGGGCGCAGGCCTGGGTGTGAGCGTGCACACACGTACATGGAGCTGACGGCTGGAGGCCAGGTGAGTCCTTCCTGTCCGGATGAAAACAAAGTAGAGGGTAAGGAGGTGGAGGGTGGGAGAGAGAAGGGAAGACCAATGACTTTCTGACTTCTGGTGAGACAAAAAAAATGATGAAGCCGAACATAGCAAAAGATAAGTGCCGAGTACACACGCACCTGCTGATTGCTGTTTATGACCCCCGGCAAACACCTGAAGCCAACTTAGAGCATCGCCCATCAGAGGCTCCACACACACAGTCATCGGGCTTCAGCACAGTTCTCTACTGTCTACATCAATTTCAGATGACAAACCAGTGCATCGCTTGTTGCAGGACCCATGCTCAAGTTTCTAGCTGAGGGAAAGGAATGCCGAGAGCTCTTGGTTCTAAAGAAAAGTTCTAGACTCGTCAATGCAGTTAAAATAGGACCAGGTCGATCCAACAACTGCCAACCGCAGGCTTGATGAGGAGGCTAGAGTTTCCCTGAGAAGAAGTCTTCGGAAGGAACTCCTGGACACAGAGTACGGTGGGGGCTCTGCTCCACGACAGAGCCGAGTGGAGAGAGCACTTCCTCTGCCTGCCTTCCCTGCTACCTCAGGCCACAGGGAGGTTGAGGGAGCCTCCACAGAAGGCTTCACAGAGACTGAGGTTAGCTCTCAGCAGCTCACTTTGTTGCCAAATGCTCATTGAGCTGGGGAGACAACACTCAGGCCTGGCCCATGCTGCTACCAGAGCAGACAGTTCTGGAGAGAGTGTGTCGGGTGTCCCTGGACGTGTGGGGTACACCTGAGCAGGGAGACTGTAACCAGCCAAGAGAGGGGAGAGAAGGCACCCATGGGAGCTGGCCACCCAGGACAGATGGCAGGGCAAGGAACGTCCCCACAGAGGGAAATGGGGCCCATGTCATCCTAAAGAATCCTGCCCAGGAGAGGTTTTTAGCCAAGGGGCTGTAGGTGTTATCAGAAATGCAAGACTAGGGGCAGCTGGGTGGCTCAGTGGGTTAAAGCCTCTGCCTTCAGCTCAGGTCATGATCCCAGTGTTCTGGGATCGAGCCCCGCATCGGGCTTTCTGCTCAGCAGGGAGCCTGCTTCCCCCTCTCTCTTTGCCTGCCTTTCTGCCTACTTGTGATCTCTGTCAAATAAATACACAAAATCTTTAAGATAAAACAAAGAAGAAGAAGAAGTGCAGAACTAGAAGATTGGTCAAAACAGACCAGCCCTGGAGTATAGCTCACGAAAGGGAAAGCAAGGATTTAAAAGTCTTTTAAAACAGAAGGCCCAGGGCACCTGGGTAGCTCAGTCAGTGAAGCGTCTGCCTTTGACTCAGGGTCATGATCTCAGGGTCCTGGGATCGAGCCCCGCATCAGGCTCTCTGCTCAGTGGGGAGCCTGCTTCTCCCTCTCCCTGCGGCATTGCCTACTTGTGTTCTTTCTCTCTGTGTGTCAAATAAATAAATAAAATCTTTTAGAAAATTAAATTAAATAAAACAGAAGGCCTACAGGGAGGGCTCTTTGCCTCTGTCCCTGTGCCCCTGCTCCTTCCTGTACCAAACATGGAGGCAGAGGGTGGGGGGAGGGGCCGAAGTGAAAAACCAGACCCGGATTCCTCTTCTTTCCTCACCTTCTGGTTCCCTGGGCTGCAGGCTGGGCCCAAACAGTAAGGGAGCAGAGGTTGCTGGTCGTGCCAGCTGAAATCTGTCCGTTTAATGGTCTTTCCTGGCTGGGACACAGTGTGCTAGATCAATGATTCACTTTTTTTCCTCAATCCTGGAAAATTCTCTCTCTCCTCTCCGGCTGTAATTCTGATGCGGTGTCTCATCCCTCTCTCTTATCACCTCTTTAATATCTTCGACATCCTTTCGTTCCAGGTAATCAGGTACAAACCTTCATTTATGGTTCTTCCTCCAACTGTCTAATCCCCTATTTGACCCTTCCGTTACGTTTTTATTGGAACTCTTATGGTATTGTTCTCATTTCTAGAATTTTGATTTTTAAAATTTCACCTTACTCTTCCTAATCATGTCTTGCTGATAATCTTCATGGCTGAATTTTTTTTATTTCTTGTATCACCGATCCGTAGCAAGTCTGTCTTCTCTGACAACTCCAATGGCCACTGCTCCTGGCCGTTTATATCTGCTGTCCCTTGTTTCCACTCACTCTGACTCACAGTGCCTTGCTCTCTTGGATTTGGTTACCTCGGACCATGAGGCCACTGCTTGATCTTAATCTGTGTGGATATTGTGGGCTTACAACCCGGACGGGGAGTGCGGACTCTCTCCTGCAGAGAGCACTTGCATTGTCTTCTGCCAGAAGACAGAGAGCATCACTCATTGTTTTCAGCTCTTATGGGGAGGACAGGCTCATTGCGGGAGAAGGGTGCGGGGGGGGTGGTCTCTTTCCTGACCTCTGTCTGGCTCCATTTCTCCATAACATTGCTGTTACCAGCAATTCCCTACAGACGAGCCGTACCCCCAACCTCCCCACCCCCCTGCCCCTGCCGCAGAATCCCCTACCCAGCTAGTTGTTGCTCTGTGAGCCCAGCAGTGTGTCCACTGCTGTGTCTTTTCCAGGCTTTGTCTTCTGGTAGGGGGATGGTTCCTTGTAGCTCCTAGGCTCTAGTCCCCACCTTTATAATAATAAAGAAGTATTTTAAACATATGGATACATCTTAGCACAAATTCCTCCAGACAAAACCATGGTACTCTTGTCTTTGCTATTGATGGTCACTGCTATTTCGTGTGACTGGAAGCAAGTGGCTTGTCTTTGAAGCCAGAGGTTTCTCATCTGTAAGTGGGGATGTTGATACCCACTCGCTAGAGTAATAAAATGGCTAGAGTAAAGCGGTTGGCTCGATGTCTGGTGCCCATTTCCCTACAGATGGAACCCCGTTTCTGGTCATACATTTGCCACTGTTGGCGAAGATATAAGGTTTAAAAATCTGTGAGGACTTTAAAAAAAAATACAAATTACAATTAATCTCATCTAGCAGATTTGTGCAGCAAAGAATTGTATTTCTCAAGAAAAGTATTCACACTGGCCGGTGAAAAATGAACCACGGGCGTGGAAGCATGACTTGCTTAAAAACTATGCAAAGTCTAAAAAAACAAACAAACAACAAGACACAAAAAACCCCATAAAACCAAAACTATGAAAAGTCTAGCGTGATGGAGCAGGAAGCAGGGCTGAGGGAAGTAGGGCGTGAGTCTCAAGACAGGGCTGGGCGTGAATGTCACCAGAGAAGTTTCAGGATTGTTACCCCCGGCTGCACATTCCTTAGTCTCTGTCACGTGTGCTGTACTGTCCACCCCCACCCCAGCCAGGCCCCCCACCTCAGTGTTGCCAGAGCATGGGTGCCAGCAGGTTGGGTCAGGAACCAGGAACCAAATCAGACCCCAGGGGGGCTCTTAGGATAAGCATGGCCCTGGGTAGCTTTGGGGTCACATGGACATGAAGAACGAGGAATGTCGAGATAGCCCAGGTCCCCAGTCCCGCCTTCCCAGCGTCAGCAGTATGGGGAAGAGATCCCAGAGCATCTGGTTTCCAGGCCGGTGTTCTCTGCCCTGCTTATGTGTCCCGTGGTGGTGGGGTCAACTCTGACCACCAAGGTGCGGAGCTCTGCAGGTGCAGCTCCCACTAGGGGCAAAGCCGCAGGATGGGCACACAGGCTCCCTGGTTCTCTGTGCCCAGCCCGCACCCCCTGCCTTGCTCTGCCAGCCCTGTGACCTTGGCCTCACTATGTGTGGAGTCCTGGGAAATGGTGCCATGACCTGGAAAGGGCTTGCTGTGCCTTATAACACTCAGTAAAACTGCTGCTGAGAAAATCTCCCATTGCCCCAGAGGATTTCAAAGCCTTCAGTGCAACATCAAGGTGTTTTATTCTGACCCGAAGCCCATTTAATTAATTCCTTGGGGAAGCTAAGTATCCCGTTGAGTGCAGGGAACACATAGAAAACCTGGGCTCAAGTGGCCAGCTGGCAAGGAGGTTGGAGCTGTGAGTCAGCCTGGGGGCTCTTGGGTTGACAGTGATTAGGGTCCCATGGTGCAATTGACATATTCCCACAACTGGCCCAAGTCCCTGTCAGAGAGTTACACACGTGACTTGGGGGGAGATGACAGGACTCAGAAACCCCAAAACTGATGAATTCTTTCTGTTGTCCAAGCACATCCACATCAAGTATGAATAACTCAGTTCCAGAATGAAGGTCTGAGTATTGACAATAAATGTGAGACCAAAACCATCATATGAATTTTAAGTATCGCCAGTGGGGTTTTTTTCCATCAGAAAGAAAATGTGTGAGCATATCTGGAAATACAACTTTCTTGCATTAGGACAGATGCGCGGGAAACTTCAGCTCTTTTAACAGAGGGTCAGCGCTCTGGCTTTCCCAAATTTGCATATGTAGAGGCCAGAAAAGTAGAAATCTTGGGAATTAAAAATGCAAGAGTCAGCCACTTAAAAGCATTTCTCTAAACAGCTGGATTTTCGCTGATTTGGGGTATATTAGGACGGTACGGCTTTTCATTTACTGTTGGTTGCCTAAAATATGAAGTCTTCTTTTTCTTATGAAGCCTCTTTAAACTAATTTTCTGAGGATAATTCTAAAAGCCTTGTTCCCAAATGTTGAGGGAAAAGCACCCACCAAGGTGGTTATTCTGTAGAAAACAGGTTCCTTAGGTACATACCATGGCACGTTCAATTCGATTCATTAAGTAGATACGAGAGGATGTTGGACACGAGGGACGCCACGTAGAGGGTCCCTGTCCTCCAGAAGCTCATTACATGGTGGAGGAGCCAAGCATAAAGCAAATGAGCAAACAAGGATTGCAAGTGAGAGGTGCAATGAAGGAAGGAAAATTTTTTTGGCAGGGAAATTCTGATAGAATAGAAGCTTGCAGAGTGCTAGGTGGCTCAGTCGGTTAGGCAACTGCCTTCAGCTCAGGTCATGATCCCAGGATCCTGAGATCGAGCCCTGCATTGGGCTCCCTGCTCAGTGGGGAACCTGCTTCACTCTCTGCCTTCCTCTGCCTTTGCTTGTGCTTGCTTTCTCTCAAATAAATGGAATCCAAAAAAAAAAAAAGAATAGAAGCTTGATAAATCCACAGCCCTACTTTTTGTTACCTGCTCTCCTGGTGCAGAGCAATGACATGGGTAGTAGGACAGGCTGTGAGTGGAGGTGAGACAGAAAGTCCTAGTTGAGAAGCTCTGCACGGGAGTTCAGGACCTAAACTGGCTAGCAGAGGCAAGTTCAGTGGCCTAGGTCTTCAATGTGTTATGGAGGGGGTGTTTCCTACCCTCCTTGGGCTTCTGTGTTGTCTGTTCACTCCCACACTTTGTGCTGGTGACTGTGCTCCTTTAGGTCGCCGGGACTAAGAAAACCCTTAGGCTGCCCCCAAGTGATATGTTCCCTTATTAGGGTAAAAGACAGGTTAAAGGAAATATCAGGGCCATGCAGTGGCCAGGAGTTGGCAGGTGCTGCTCAGCACCTGACAGGAGCCTGGTGGTCACTCCTCTCAGGTCTGGGGTATATGGGCACCCTAGTAGTTGGCTTCAGGGAACAGGCACTCATGGCTCCCTACCCAGGCCTCATCTCCACCGTGACCCGGCCATGCTGTCATGCCACTAACCAGCTCCACTCCTCCTCACAGCTCTCACGTACTCCCATATCTCTGTGCTCTGTCCCTGCATTGCCCTCTCAGCCCCTCTATATCTTTTAAGATCCTACCTTATAGATCCTACCCCAGCTGGTATACAGAATTGGCTTGGGACAGAGTTTTGGGGGATCAGTCTCACCTCTGAGCAGGAGTCCAGGTCAAGTGCCCAGAGCCCCTGCTCCCGCCAGCAGTGCCTTTCTGTGAACTAGAAGCAGACGCCCTGTCAGGGAAAATGATTATAGAAAAGACTGTCTCTGAGTGGGTGGATTCAAAAAAGGGGTTCTTGCACCCCGGCTGGTGGAATGGCTTTTTGCAGCTGAGTGTGGCCTGGATCACAGTGCCTATTTCCCCCCTGGGCCAGGGGTCCTGACCAAAGCATACCCACATGGTCACACGCAGGAACCCTCAGGTATGTATCCTCTGTCCAACCGGTTCAACTCCCCTGAAGAGTGGTCAGGTGGTGCAAAGGCCTCCTCCCCTGAAGAGTGGTCAGGTGGTGCAAAGGCCTCCAGGCAAAGAACCATGCCGAGAGCTGTGGCAACAGCAGGAACCCGAGTCTTCCCAACCTAGGCTGTGGACTTGGTGACCATGGAAGCGTATCCTCCTCAAGGGAAGGGAGACGGCAGTGGATGGAGCCAAGCAGTACCAGACACAGCGTGACTCACTGATTAATTAGCACCTTGGTTTCTGGTTTTTTGTTTTCTTTATTTTTTTTTTTCTGCAGTGGGAATGCAGTTTCCATTCCCTAGTAATGGAAAAAGGTATCTTTCCTCTTCCCTTGGACCTTTGGGTTTCAGAGTTATGGGCTCCTCTGCCCAGGGGCTCTGGGCACTTGACCTGGACAGCTTTTTTTCTGATCTAAGCTGTCACCTTCCCCTAGGAAGTGGGGGTAGGTGGCCCCCCAAATCATCCCTAACCCCAAATGGCACAACTCTTTATATGAACTACCAAGGCTAATAAGAATTATGTAGCCAAGAAGAGCAGGAGGTGGGAGGGGAAAGGGCGAACGTGTTTAGCAGGGGAGACAGGTTTGTACAGTTTGGGCGAGGAGTAGAGCCCTGCCCTGTGCTTCCAGCAGTGCCTGGGGTGCAGGACCTCTGTTGGCGGAGGCCGCGGAGATGCCCGGCACCTTCATCCTGGGAACCATAGCGAGAGTTTGTCTGCATGGCCAAGCTGGGGTTGGGGGTGGGGGCGCTGATCCCACTAGCAGAGCGGTCCACTTCCAAATGGCCTACGCTGGGTAAGACACAAAGCACAGGCCACCGTGAACTGACTGGCAGCTTTGCTATAGAAAAGAGACCGCATGTGGATTTGCAGGTAGGTTGTTCGGGTTTATTTTAAACCATAGAGAATGCCTTCCTCTGGCAACGATTGGAAACTTTTATAGCAACTGAAAAGCCAGAAGCCAAAAGAGCTATAATTTACAAGCAATCTATTTTGCTATTTTGCGTGTGTGCATGTGTGTGTGTGTGTGTGTTCAAATAGGTTGGAACAAATATTTTCAAGTGTCCATGCCTCTCTCTTATTATGTTTTTGACTTTTAGACAAGGACAGATGGCTGGCATTTTGGGTCATGCAGATCCAAATTCCTTTTAGAATCAAGTGATAGACACAGCTTAGCCTTCTCTAGATGGAAACAGACTGCAAGGCATGCAAGAATTCTGACATCCCTGCTTAATTTTTTTATGTGTGAATACTAGAGTGACCCCAGAGATGGGTGGCCCTCCATGGCATCACATGGGGACCCATGACAATGAAATAAAATCTGGCTCCACGTTGTCACTCACTCTCAATCGGTGAGTGGTCACTTGGAGCCAACTATGGTTTGATTTCTAAAAACAGAAATGGAGCATTTCTTGCCCCCTTGGGAGTCACAAGACAATTCATACCTGCTATACCTACTTCTCTACCACCAGCTCCTGGGTCCACACAGCGTCGTGTCTTGCCTGAACCACTCCAATAGCTCCCTTGCCAAGCCCGGCTCCATATGCAGTGCCCTCAATACGTTCTCCACATTGTGGCCAGAGGGAACTTTTCAGGTTCAAATGTGATCCTCTCATCAACCCTGTGCTCCAATCTACTGTCCTTTTCCATGGCTTCCCATGCTTCTGGGCATGAAATCCCTAATGCTTAAAGGGGCTTACTGGCTCCTACCTACCTGCTTCATTTTGCTTCACAACCCACCTCATTCTTGGGACTCCATCCATAGCTTTCTTCCTTCCTCTTGAAAACACCACAATTCCTCCCACCTTGAGACATTTGCACACATCATCCCTCCTATCTAATGCACACCCCTCTATTTCATTCCTTTGGTCCCACCCTGCTTCCCTGGGCAACCTTTTCTGAACCTCCTGGACTGGGTCGGATCCCGGATTTATCCAACACTCATGTGAGATGTACCCTTGCTTCATACATGTGTCACAGCCCTAAGTCTACATTGTTGATATGGTTTCATTAATGTCCTTCTGCATGGACTCTAAATGCCACATACTACGGGGACCTCTGTGAACATTCAGACCTCTGTTATTTTGCTCACTGCTACATCTTCAATGCCTTGTGCTGATGCTAGAAGAAGCAGGTCTTCCAAACTTTGTCAAATGAATGAATGAATACACATAGAACTATGAGTCATTTATCAACAGGCGACCCATGAGGCACTGCCAAGGAAACTTTGGATCCTCTGGTCTGGAAACCAAAAAAAAAGCTATATGATCTCTAAGGACCTGTCAGGCCATAAAATTCTATGACAATGAGGGAGGATTTCTAGACAAACGACCAAAAAAAGGGAACACAAAAGAAACAAGCATTCAGTAAGGAAGACCACAGAAAACATGGCTAAATGGTATTATTTTCTCCCCGAGCTTTTTGTAGGGATTTCCTTCTTATCCACCGAGGTCGAGGAGTATATCTTTTTATCTTTATATTCCCAGTGTTCCGCATCTCCCATGCGGCACGTAGTAGGCACTCAGATATTTGTTGAATGGAAAGAGCAGTTCATCAGTTAGAGAGGTATGAACATGGTGACACTATTCTCCATTACTAAATCAGATTTCACATTAATAATTGATTGTGGTCACTGAATTCCTGTATTATGATTTTATTAACTATTCAGCAACGTTTAGGGTTTGTATTAACCTTCCAGCCTCTTTCATGTAATTGAATGTAATGGCTAGAAAGGGTTTGTGATAACAAGGTTAGGAAGATTCCATGCCCTCAATTTGATTGTCCGCTGTTCTGATGTGTAGCATGGGTGGGTTTGCCCATCTCGGGGCAGCAGACCCTTGATTCCCTGCACTGCCTGTCTGCTCAGCTCCTTCCTGCTCCCTTTGCTTCCTTCCCCTCAGCTCACCTCCTGTCCTGGTGGAAGTCACAGATTGCGGCAACCACTTCCGGTTAGAAACACAGAGAAGCTCCGGAAGCTACCAGATCTGCTTCCGTGAAAATATATTGATTTTCAACCCAAGGACTTTCATCAACTGTTCAGAAATGCCTATCACTATTTTCTGGATGGCTCTTTCAAAGAGTTTTAGTAGGGTTTATTTAACTGATTTGTTACCCAGAGACCCAGAGCAAGGGGTCTGAATTTACAAAGGGTCCATGTGCTAACTTCTGGTTCCTTAAGTGAGCCCTCTCTCCAGGACTTTGCTCATGCTGTTCTTTCCTCCTGGGATTCCTCTCTCTTGCTCTCTCCCTGCCTGGATAAGCTCAGCTCATCCTTGGGTTCTCAGCTTAGACTGTCCTTCCTTCTAGGAGGCTTCTTGGACCCTGTAAGCCTGAGTGAGGTGCTGCTCCTTTGAGCTTCCAGCACCTGTGGTTTCCCTCAGAATAGTTTTCCCACACACCATGTTTCCTTATTTCTATCCTCCATTCCACCTAAAGCTGAATGAAGGCAGGGACTGTGTCTTAGCTATTGCCAAGTTCCCAGGACCTGAAATAATGCCTGGTTGATGAACAGGTTCACTGACCCTGGGAATAAGGTCCCTGAAATACAGAGAATGGGTCGAGCTTGGCTTTTTCCTTTTGGTCCAGAGGTCTGGCACTAGCCTGGAGTGAGGGTTAGCCCAGAGTTCCCCCTACAAGTATACACAAGTGGCTCAGTAAAAAGTGGTTTTTTTGCTTATTGTTTCATTATGATAATTATATTCTTTCATCAATAACAAGTTTAAAAAATCTTGCCATATACCTTTGTTTAAAAAAATATTTATTTATTTATTTGAGAGAGAGAAAGAGCAGGGTGGGAGGGGCAGGGGGACAGGGAGAGAGAATCTCTAGCAGACATTGTGCTGAGCCAGATTCTGGGCTCGATCTTACAACCTGGAGATCAGGACCTGAGCTGAAACCAAGAGGTGACCACCCAACGGACAGCAGCACTCAGGTCCCCCCCAATTTAGCCATGTACCTCGATGACCAGGTAACTGCTTATTCTTGCTCATCATAACAAAAACAACACATACAGTCAATGATGAAAACACAGAAACCCTTCAGCTATAAAATGGCATATCAGTTTTGATTAAGGTAACCTACGAGGATCACATTTCTTACTAGTCATAACTAGATTTTTCCAAGAAGAGTAATTTGTGCAGTTGCTGTTTAAGTCTATTTTAAGAGTTAAATTATGTAAAAAATTCGTGTGTTTTCAAAAAACATTAGCCATCTACATTCAGTGTTTCAGGAAAACTCAGCTGCAGCAGTAGATCTCGTTGTGGAAGGACTCAGAGTATTCCAGTATGGCTAGATCTGCTACGGGTCCACAATGCCTTTTTGGCTCACTACAGGCTGCTAATACTTTCAATTCAACTAACTTGCTTGGAGGGTCGAGATCATTTTCATAGTTTGAAAAGGAAAGACATTTCTGTTCTTCACATAGACTGATCGGGTCCTCACCTTCCAGGAGAATTACTCTTCTCATGATTCTGCCAAAGGCACTGGCGTGTGGACAGGGTAGCTGGAGGAAAAAGTAGCTCCCGGAGAAAGCGTTGATCAGGAAACTGGTCCTGTGTTAGCATCCTCCTGCTTGTCACGACACAGGATGTAGACTGTTTCTAACAGTGTCCTCGCCCTTTCAACGTCAAGAGATGGGGACAGTATGCATTTCGTTTTAACGCATAAATGATTTTGGGTTGTGTGTAAAAACTTTTGCAAATCAGGATGTGCTTTGTTCACAAGCACAAAAACACGAGGTGGGCACCCTGGTGGGCAAACACACTGCCTTCTGGGGTCCAGAGGACTATCTTATTCCTAGGATTTCTTCCAGGAATTCTATCCATTTTATCACTGAGGAGGGTTGGGAGGTTTTCACTGTAACCAGTAGAGCATCCAGGGAAATAAATTCAGAACTTGCTCTTCTGGTCTAGAGAATGTTGTCATGGCCCCATTGCCCTTAAGGAAAACTGACCTGTGAAAATCCAAATAAAAGAATGGGGTTTGGACTACTGGAAATGAGCCTTTGCTTCTTCTGAAATTCTCCTGAATTTCAGGTGCATTTTTATGTCGTGATTGCAAATAATGAGCCTCATCATTCCCGGGGGAACAGGTTGTGAGTACAGGCCTCTGTGTGCAAGGGCAGGACCAGACACCAGGCTGTCAAGGTCTGGAAACTCCATCTCTGCTCTCTAGGGCTGGCCATGTTCATATGTGCTGCAGAGAGCCATGGAGGGATTGGAAAATGTGAAGATCAAATGGGAGAAGGAAGCTCCCATTACAGGAAAACAGAGTGAGGGGGTGGGGGGCTGGCCCTCAGTACCTCAGCTCCATCCCTGCACCAGGTCCTCCCCTGGGTGCCCTTCTTGATGCCAGACTCCTAACTACCCTCAGATGTTAACAAAAATGCCATTCCTCAGACATCCATCCCGATGACAGCCCCAGACCTAAACTAGGTCCCCTTACTGGTCCCCATAGTGTCCACCTATCCCGGAGTTGAGCAGTGTGACTGCTCCTGGGATCGACCTTTCTGGGATGTGTCTTGCATCCTTTCATTCATTCCACCATTGTTTGCAATGCTCTAATTTTCTCCCAGGGAATTTACTGTCCAGAGGTGCCTTTCACCACCCTCCCCAAGCCTGGCTAACACTGCCTTGTCCTTTGGGACAGACCTTTAGGCAGCCACATCTGTCTTTATCCCTGCTCTTTGTCACCTCACTTAGCAAAATGAAGCATAATTATAGTCTTCTGTGTATGTCTGTCTACCATCCCCCTACTGTGAACTCCAGTATGGTAACCCAAGACCAACCACAAAGTAGGTGTCCTGCTATTATTCTTGGATGAATGAGATCACTTAGTCAAAGTTCTTTTGGATTCAATGAGAGCATGAAATGTAAGAATGGATAGTTTCTTAATCATGGTCATGGCTAGTTTGTTGCAGAATTCAGACAGACTACAGGGTTATTCCCATGTCTTCTCCACTGTGTCTGTTGGTAGTTAATTTCAACATGTTTTAGTGTAACACTGTTTAAAGAGAGGCTTTAAACATTATAGAAATATAATATAAATATAAAGCAGACTGTGAGGAGGGTCCAAGCAAAGATTCATAATATGGATTTTTTCTGAGCCCTGAAACTAGCCCTACAGATCTGAGAACAGAATGTTATTCAGGGTTAGTAACTTGAGTGTGAATAAAAGAATGCAGAACAACCTTTTTGTCAAATTGTGAAGCGAGGCTGTGAGAAGGGGAGCATTCATTCAGTTCATTTCTTCACTAGCTCCTAGTTTTAGATTCAGTGAATGTCTATGTCAAGCCCGAGTTAGGCACTCAAAGTCCAGGGACAGATAATTTAAGTATGTGTGTAAGATCTGTGAGCAATAGGAGATGCCCTGAGCACACAGAAGGGGCAGTCACTATTTTTGAATAAATAAAATCAATTGGAGAATCAGCTGGAGACCAGGATGCTTTTAGGGGCAAGTGGGTGGTTACGAAGCTGGGCAGATAAGTGGAGACTAGTGCAGGAAAGTCCTTAACACCACTGATGGATGACCTTTTGCAGCTCAGGCTGAACTCTGGTGACTTGGGGAAACTTCGTCACTCCACTCTGCTCCTAAAAGGCTCTAATGCTAGAGGATAATGGCTCATTCTGTGTGTGGGCACCTGCGCACCCATCCGTGTATACGCGTGTGTGCACAGGGAGGGAGAGGGGAGGAAGGCAGGGCAAGAAAGCCAATTCTCTCCTAGCACTCTTTTACCCTTCCCATTAATTAAATGCTCCTATGCAGAGACTCACAAAATCATGTCATGCTGCAGAAGAACAATTAAATGGCCGAATGGTCCTCGATGCATATCCTTCATTAGCCAGCACCTGTGGTGCTTGAGTGTAATTCAGAGGGACTGAAACGGGCCTCGTGCAAGATAGTCGTTCCATAATGTTCATACTTTTAAAACACGTCTGTGGACTTCCCGAACATTTGCTCCTTGCTTTACGTAACTTCTTTCCTTAAAAATATGTGTACATGCTGGAAAAAAAAATGTGTACATGCTTAGAATCTATTGTTAAGTGGAAGCTTGTGACAGAAGTCACCATAAACCCTGAACTTACTGAGGCAGACAAGGCCACGACATTCCCAAAATTTGCTCTTTCCAACTGTTCTGCTTCAAGGAGAAAGTGTGTGCTCTGCGCTGGTCTTTCATACCTGTTGTGTTTTCCTTTGCTTTTATTTTCCCAGACCCAGAACGTACAATGTAATTTCTTTTAAAATCCTGAAAAGTTTGATTTTTAAATTGGAACAAAGTTTTCAGACATTGATTTCATAGCTTTCTGGCAAAGATTACTTTGATTTTTATGTCCCTGTGATTCTATCATCAAATAGTTTTTATTGTAGTTGTTGCTGTTGTTTTTTCTGAAGCTCTGAATGTGAATGCTCTGGGTTTGTCTTTCCCTTTCAGAGCCAAACAAAATATTTGCTGCCCTCCCCGCTCAACTGCAGCAAGCTCCATGCTTGCCCCCATGTTCTCAGGCTTTCCTGGGCAAGAGGCACCTTGCCTGGGCAAGAGGCAACTTGGGTATCATTTGACTTTGATCCCCCTGCTGAGCTGGTTTGCCCCATTTTCTCCTTCATTTTGCCCTGAACTGTGAAAGTTGCTTGGTCTCCTGCACTTAACAAAGTCCCATTAACATATGGTCTGTTGGTGCAGCAAATTTTTATTACAGGTTTGGAGATAATGGAGAATTATAATAAATAAAACAAGTTAAACAACCAAACCAATGAAACAAGAAGAACACAACCCGAACCAGGAAACATTTTAAAGCTCAGCCCCCTCATTTGTTGGGAGCTGCCTGTTCCATCCACAAGGGCTGTCTCTCACACCCCCTAACTAGACACATTTGCTCTTTCCCTTTAGATAACTTTCCCCCTCGTCTTCTGAAAGGATCAGAGCCCCCACTCACTTCCATGTCAGGGGACAATTGAATACCCCTGTTAAGGATTCTACACCCAATTCCAATGCATGTGGGGCCCTCCCCCAGCATCCCCTCAAGCAATTCTCTGGCACTAGCCAGGTGTTCTAGAAATCAACTTAATCCAGACACTATCTATCTGGAGACAGCATCAGAGCCCACAGGTTAAGGGCTCAGTCCCACAAGTCTCTCATCCACTCAGATGTCAATTGCACAAGGTTGTTACCTAAATCAGAGATTCCCGCCACCCCCTCTTGGGCTCACAGGACTCAGGAACCAAGTTTACTCTCTAGATCATTGGTTTATTACAAAGTATATATATATATATTTTTAAAGATTTTATTTATTTATTTATTTGACAGAGAGAAATGACAAGTAGGCAGAGAGGCAGGCAGAGAGAGAGAGAGAGAGGAGGAAGCAGGCTCCCTGCTGAGCAGAGAGCCCGACGCGGGACTCGATCCCAGGACCCTGAGATCATGACCTGAGCCGAAGGCAGCGGCTTAACCACTGAGCCACCCAGGCGCCCCTATTACAAAGTATATTAAAGGATATGAAAAAGCCTGCAGAAGAGAGCCACAGGGCAAGGTATGTGGGAAGGGAGTTGGCATTTCCATGACCTTCTTGTATAAACAATACCCCAAATCTCCATGTGTTCACCAACCCTGAAACTCCCCAAACCCTGTCCTTTGGGGGATTTATGGAGGCTTTGTTACATAGGCGCATTTGGTGAAATCATGGGCCATTGGCCATGAACTCAATGGCACCTTTCCCTCCCCCAGAACTGGGGTGGTACTGAAATTTCCAACCCTCTAAACAGAGGGTTGATTTTCCTGACAACACTCCCCATCCTTAGGCAGAGTCCCAAAGTGTCTTCATTAGCATAACAAAGGCATCCTTGCTGCTCTCCTTGCTTGAGAAATTCCAAGGATTTTAGGAGCTCTATGCCAGAAACGGGCTGGGAGAAAGACTAAACGTGTATTTCTTACTAGAAATCACAGGATCATACTTGCTGGTAGCAGTGGGGGGCTAGCAAGAAGCAGATGGAGCATGGAAGGATTCGACCCAAGACAGTTTAGTGAAGGGGTTATCAACACTGGCCAAGGGAAGTAACAAGAAATGGTGAAATCCCCAGAGATTAGCAATGGCGGGAGGATGTTATCACTGGGTCTGACCAGTCTGGTGAGAATCTGGTGACGGCTGGAGCCTCAGAAGAGCGAGCTCCATGACGAGCTGAGGCCGCAGAGGAAGACGGCCAACACTGGACCCTTGGGGAAGTAGGGATTGGGATACGGAGTGGGGTGGGATGCGATAAACACATCTCTCTCTCCTCTCCTCCTCTTTTCTCCTGCAGGTGCCTCTCATTGACTGAACCCACCTGAAAGCCAAGGGGCAGGGGAACCTGGGTCATGCGGTCCTGGAGGTCAGCCTCCCTGGGCACAGAGGAATGCAGCAAGAGGAGTACTACTAATAACCAGCCCGTTCTTTATACGGAGAAGTTTCATCTCTCTCTTTGTTTGAACTTCTCCCACTCAGATTAGTCCTATATTGGCAGTCTTTAAGCAACCAAAATCTTACCAAGTATTTTTTTTCCCCTCAAACTGAAGAGCTTTCTCTCCCTAAAGAGAATTCTGCCATTTGTCTAGAACAAGTGTCTCAAAACCACCAGCATTAACAATAGTTGCTCCTTCATGGTTCTTAAGGTTTAGAGCATCAGGTCTTTACAGTCTTTTCTCTGTGTATTTTTTAATGGTCTTATTGAATGCTCCCCCCCCCTCCAAACACACCCTCAAGCAGCACAGGGCCGGGCTGTCTTAGCTATTAACACACAACCGGTGGTGTCCCCTAGCTCACCAGTGAATGTCTCTTATTGATTGTGTTTTATTAATATAGAAAATGAAAAAAAATATGTATATATATATGGGGAGAATGGGGAAGATGTGATACTGATAATCGTGTTCACAAATTAGTAAACGGTAGGTTGTGGGGATACCTGGGTGGCTCACTCAGTTAAGCATCTGCCTTCGTCTCGCGTCACAGTCCCAGGGTCCTGGGATCGAATCCCGCATCAGGATCCCTGCTTTGCTCCCTGCTTTGTTTCCTAAGGAGGCTTCTCTTTCCCTATCTCCCTCTCTCTGGGACTGGAAAACAAGAAACCCCATAAATGACTGCTTTTTTGCTCCTTTCCCTGCTTCTGTTCTTGCTAGGACCTGCGCCCCACCTTACAGACGCCTTATAGAACAGATCATGCATGTTCTCCTTGTAAAGGGCAAGGAGTTAATGATTTCTTTGGAGTCTTCCAGCACTCTAGGTGAGATCTAAGGAGTGACCTGGCAGGATCAACAAGAGTGTTTTCCAAGACTACTGACTCACCAGGAAGCCTGATTCCGGGGCATAAGTGACTTATAGTGGACCCCCTAAACACGCCTCCTGTTTTGGGATGCCTCGGAAGATGTGTGTCTCCGACCACAATTCTCAGTAAAAACCCCAGACCCCAAGCAAAGACCAAATTCTGTCTCATTTCCTTTCTTAGTCGCTCAGATGCTCTGTCTCTATGTCTTCAATAAACTCTACTCTCACTTCTTCTTGTCTTGTGTTTGATTTTCATTTTGCTTAAAGTCAATGGCCATCTTGACTGGTCCTGCAGGACCCAGTCTGGGTCCTTCGACCTGCCCACCCGGCATCACCTCTGGGGCCTGAATAGCTAGCTCCAGCTGAAAGCCCCCCCCATGACCCCAGTATCCTCCCCCTTACTCTAAGAAAGACTGGTGGATATTCAAAGAGATGCTAAGGGTGCCTGACACCTAATTATCCCAGGACAATTTAAGTAAGATTTCAAACAAAACACTGGTGACAAAGGCAATTTGCTTTCTTTTTTTTGTTAGGAGTAATTATTTGCTGGTTTATCTCTTGTAGTGATATTTTTATTTTGGGTCTAAAGGATAAACTGGTTGTTGGCTGCTTTGGTAATGATATGATCTGAAAGTTTTTAAGTGTCATTGTTCAGTTCCTGTGAAGAAAATAGTTAAGGTCAATTATTCAAAATAAAATAAATAGGGAAAATAAATTATCAGAGTAGAGGTGTGGCTAATGAAAATGGCTCCTAGGACAGAAGGATTTCCTCTTTCCTCCCTTCCCCTCTTAGAGTCATAGAGTTTAGCCAAGGAAGATGGATGAGGGGGAGGATGGGCCTTGCTGGAGAGAAGGGAAGGGGAGCACCCTCTCCTGGAGGGAGGCCAGGATGGACCTTCTTCAATGGGCTGATAGCAGGATGCCTGCCCCAAGCTGCTTAATCAGCCTTTGCCCCTTTTATTGGCATGGGAGTGGGTGTGCATTGAGGCTGAGGTGGGGGGCTGGTTCTCAAGGGAAATAATGTTGCACATGAGGGACAGTTGTCCCAGGATCAATGAATTCCAAAAAGAAAATGCATGTCAGGGACTTACCCTGGTCACCATTCTGCTGATGGCTTCTAGTTCCTGCTATTGTGACAAGGCAATGTTCTAGGTTAGATTCCTTACTGTATCAAGACAGGTGTGTCATGTGCTCTAGGCAGAAGAAGCAGGTACGACACCTAAGGGCATGGTGCTCGCCTTCTAAGACAGACAATGACATAGAAAAGTTGGTAAGAATATGCCATATATACCACCTTTCCCCTCAGCATCAGCGGCTTCATCTCTGGGTAAAGATACTGCCTGATCTTCCCACAGGGACGGTGAGATAATTGCTATTAAGTGCTTTCTAAAGGGGACAGGTCCTCTCATAATGATGCTCTGGGTTTTCTCCTTTAAGACTTGTATGACCTGCTATATTCATTTGACACTTTGAAAGTTCTTTATCCTGCCTGGATCTAGTTTCCTCCTCTGCTAAAATAGGGATATTAACAGTCCCCACTTCACAGGGTTATTGTGAAGTCTGAATGGCTTAATGTACGTAAAACACTTACAACAGTACTGTCACTGTGTTGGTCAGAATGTTTGTGCTACTAAGCACTTCTACTTAACATTTAAGAATTTCTCATTCACCCAGACTCTGCTGGGGGTCCAAAGACTGCCCAAGGCCATCCCCTTCCATGGGGTGACTCAGGGCTCCAGGCAGTTTCCACCTTGAGTCTTCTTCACCTCATGATAGAGAAAGGTGAACAAATGTCTTCAAAGAAGGGAGACACCCAGGCAGCATTTATCCCTGGGATCCCACTCCCTTTTCCATGCATCTGTGAGACACAGAAGTGTAACCTACATGACCTTGGGCTTGACATGATTACACACTAAGACCTAGTAGACAGATGTCCAGGGCTCTTGCACAGAAAAAATCGTGATGTATGGATTCTGGACTTGTTTTCAGTTCTAGGTCCAAGCAGGGGAAAAATGAGTTTCACCCCTTCCCCCCCCTTCCCCCAGCCTTCTGTCACCATAACAGAAAACACCAGTCTGGAAGGGCAGCCGCAATGTTTAGAGGAGAAACTGCTGGTCATGACCAAAGGAGCATAGGAGTAGACACAGGGTACTTGCAAGAGAGAGACTGAGGGGTCATGATCTCAGGGTCCTGGGATTGATTTCCGCATCGGGCTCTCTGCTTGGCGGGGAGCCTACTTCCTCCTCTCTGTCTCTCTGCCTGCCTCTCTGCCTACTTGTGATCTCTGTCTGTCAAATAAATAAATAAAATCTTAAAAAAGAGAGAGAGAGAGAGACTGAGGCACAAAACTCTAGCCTTTGGAAGCATTCATCCAGGCAAAGAAAAACCTTCCTTAAAAATCAGTTAGGAAAGGGCACCCTGGGTGGCACTGTCTGTTAAGCATCCAATTCCTGGTCTCAGCTCAGGTGATCTCAGGGTCCTGATCTCAGAGTCGTGAGATCGAGCAAGCCCTGCACCAGGCTGCACACTCTGCATGGAGTCTGCTTGGGATTCTCTATCCCTCTACCTCTGCCCCTTCCCCACCAATGCACACTCATTCACTCTTTAAAATAAATAAATAAATCTTTTTAAAAAATCAGTTAGGAAAACATCAGTACTTCTGAATTTTACAGTAAGTGAGCATATAAGCAACTACTAAGTTTTAGTAAGTAGAATGCAGACTCCAGAAGCAGGTCTCTTGGTGTTAGAGCACCTAAAGACACAAAATCAGGAGTCCAGACTAGACCACAACTATTTCTCTAGCCTTAGAGATGACTGAGTATCAGAGAAGTAGAACTGGAAACAGCATTTGCAATTCTCTGTGTGTTACCTGTGAAATCTCCCTTAATGTCCACACCATATGAGGTAGGGACCCTTTTATTCTTTTTTCTTTTTTAAAGGATTTTATTTATTTATTTGGCAGAGAGATAGAGAGCACAAGGAAGCAGAGCGGCAGGCAGAGGGAGAGGGGGAAGTAGACTCTCCACTGAAAAGGAAGCCCGATGTGGGTCTCCATCTCAGGAGCCTGGTTTCATGACCTGAATGGAAGGCACACTCTTAACCGACGGAACCACCCAGGTGCCCCAAAAGACAATTTTATTCGTAACTGAGATTGACATTGGTCACCCAACTGCCCTTTAGTCTGGAGGAAGTTTGGACGCGATGCCAACTTTCTACAGACTGGGGCTCAGCCAGTGTCAAGGAGTCCTCTCCCTCTCTGGGTCAGGGAAGTGAGAGATGGGGCCTCCTAGCCCAGCTGCAGCACGGGTGTACACCATGGATGGAGAGACCCTGCAGGAGTGTTTGAGTCAAGTGTCGGAGTATTTGAGTTCTGGCCTGGTGGGTTTCAGTAGCAGATTTTCCTATCTCATCTACCAAAGGCACAAGTTCTTAAATATCATTTCACATCATTTCACAGGACAGAATTTAGTACAAATTATAGTTGCTTCCTCTGTCCCAGAAGAGAAGCTTCTGACTAACACAGCCTGAAGCAGCTTCCATTCAGCTGGACCCTAAGTCCCTCACTTACTGTCCTGCATGCGATCTTTCCCATGGGTGCCTGAAAGCTCTGGGTCAGTCATGTCGACAGGGGATAGATGAGTGCATTCCCACCAAAATGCACATGGGAAACTCCACCAGGACCTAGAAGGTATTGCCTCTCCCTAAAAGTCTCTTTCTGACTAAGCACAATTTAGAGTCTCCAGCATGATTCATAGTACTAAATACTTACAAATTCGGCATGCACCAGACCCATGGCACAGTTCAAATCAGCCGAAGTCTTCTCATTGCTCAGCTCCCTTCCATCACCACAGCAGCCCACACCCAGTAGTAAACAGCGAGGACCCCCAACAAAAGAAGGAAGACATTAAATTTCAGTGTTCATAGTTTAGAGTCTCACGTAGCTGTCCAGTGTTTCTCTCCTTGTTATCCTATGATATACAATCCTTGAAAGAGTCCCATCTGACTCGGACAGAGAAACCTCTGTGTCTTCCAAGCTGCCCACGAGTGCTCGCTTCGGCAGCACATATACCAAGCTGCCCATGATGGGGTCATAGGATATCCCCAGCCTTAAAAACTAGCCAAGGAAATGACATGAGAGTTTATTTTCATTGGACAAAAGGCAACATAGGGCAGTAATCACTGAGAGATGGGAAATAAATGAGATGAGACCTACAGTGGCCTTCATTTATTGCCTGTAGAGTTTCCAGGCTGATGTTCAGAGAGGCAAAGTCCAAACAGAGCTTGACAATTCGGTTGAATTGAGTTTGACAGAGTTCAAAGCTTAGAGATGCCAAATTGGCTACAATTTCTAGGGCAAAATACGAGAGAGGGGGGAGCTTCACAGAGAGCTCCAAAAATCTGTGAAAAGATCTTGTGGAGTATGTGGATGAGGACTGATCAGAGTATGTATGCACTACCTGAGGCCAGGAAAAGAATCAGTAGAAAGGAGCAGGCATGGGCGCCCAGGGGGCTCAGTCAGTTAAGCAATTGCCTTTGAATCCGGTCATGATCCCTGGGTCCTGGGATCGAGTCCCACATCTGGCTTCCTGATGAGTGGGGAGCCTGCTTCTCCCTCTCCCTCTGCCTTCCCCTCCCCTGTTTATACTCTCTCTGTGTGTCAAATAAAAAAAAATAAAATCTTTTAAAAAAAGGAGTGGGCAAAAAAAAAAAATTAATGGAGATCACACAAGGCTAGAAATAATTTGTGTTCCTATGAGCCAGGGTAGGAAGACCTTATAATACAGTGGGCATTGAGCACAGATTTCAAAAGATATTGCCTTAATGGTGAGACCAAATTAGCCCTAGATCTGCCCTCACAAAATACGAAAGTCAGCCTTGAAATAATTGCTCCCCAGAACAAAGTCCAACAATATACAAAGGAAACAACATAACCCATAAATTGTGTACTGTTTAGCATACAGTAAAAAATTATCAGGATTGCAAAGAAGCAGGAAAAGGTGACCTATAACTACAAGAAAAAGTGATACCATAAATAGATTTTCAAAAGACACTGATATTAGAATCAGCACACAAGGATGTTGATACAGTGATTATAAACATACTCCTTATCTTCAAGGAGATAAAGGAAAACATAAACACGGTGAGAGACATGGGAGATACAAAAAAGCCCCAAATCAAATTTTTAGAGATCAAGAATACTCCATATTAAGTAAAAAATACACTAGATGAGAGTAACAGCCAATTAAACATTGAAAAAGAAAGATAAATGAATGTGAAGACATAGTAGTAGAAATATTTAAACTGAAAGCAAGTAAAAAGATTATATCAAATTGAAAAAAACATCAGTGAGCTATGAGATTATATCAAGCAATTGAACACACATATAATGGGAGTTCCCTTTTTTTTAGTTAACATATAGCACAGTATTTTTGGAGTAGAATTCAGTGACTTATCACTTACATACAACACCCAGTGCTCATCACAACAAGTGCCTTCCTTACTCCCTCCCCATCACCCCTCTAGGCCATCCCCCACCCTCAATTTGTTCTCTGTTGTTAAGGTCACTTATGGCTTATTTCCCTCTCTCTTTTTTAACTTTCTCTCTTCCCATATGTTCATCTGTTTTCTTTCTTAAATTCCACATGAATGAGATCATACGGTATTTGTCTTTCTCTGATTTATTTCACTTAATATAATACTCTCTAGCTGCAGCCACAATGTTGCAAATGGCAATATTTCATTCTTTTTGACTGTTGAACATTTAATGCAATTCCTGTCAAAATGCCACCAGCATTTTTCACAGAGCTGGGACAATCCTAAAATTTGTATTGAACCACAAAAGATCCCAAATAACCAAAGCAATTCAGAAAAAGAAAAAACTGAAGGCATCACAATTCTGGATTTCAAATTATATTACAAAGTTGTAGTCATCAAAACAGTTTGGTAATTGGAGTTTTATGAGGAAATTTTAAAAAGAGTGAAAAAGAGCGAAAAAGGAAAAATACATGAAAAAATCATGACCAAAAAGGTCTAAATGTGATGAAAATTATAAATCCACAGAAAGAATAATCTCAGCAGACCCCAAGCAAAAGAAACATGAATAAAACAACACGACGGTATATCATAATCAAATTGCTTAAAACAAATAATAGAGAGAAAGTCTTAAAAGCAGCCAAAGAAAAAGACATATTACATGAAGGAGCTAAAGAATGCCAATTTCCCATGAGAAATTAAGCAAATCAGAAGACCACAGAGCGATATCATTAAAATACTGAAAGAAAAACTGCCCTCATAAACTTCTACACTCAACCAAAAATCTTCAAGAAAATGAAAGCAAACTAACAGGAAGTTGAGAGAATTTATCATCAGCATACTAACTTTACAAGAAATGTTAAAAGGAATTGCTTAGACAGAAGGAAGATGATACCCTTGACAATATACAGAAGAATGAAGAGCGGTGGAAATGGTAAACATATAGGTAAACGAAAGTATATCTTGCCCCCTCATCTTCCAAATCTCTTTAAAAGATAATTGACTGCTCCAAGCAAAAGTAGTAACAATGTACTGTGGAGTTTAGGACATAGGTAGAATGTTATACATTAGAATGTATGAATAATAATAGCACAAAAGTCTGGAGGGGAAGTGTTGAAAAGTTCTTAAACCATATGTAAGTAGCATTACATTATTTGAAGACAGACTGTGATGAGTTAAAGATGTACACTGTGGGGGCACCTGGGTGACTCAGTTGGTTAAGCCTCATACTCTTGGTTTTGGCTCAGGTCATGATCCAGAAGTTGTGACACCAAGCCCAGTGATGGGCTCCATGTTCAGTATGGAGTCTGCTTGAGATTCTCTCTCCTTCCCCCTTCCCCTCTCCCCTGCTCACTCTCTCAATTAAATAAATATATAAAATCTTAAAAAAAAAAAAAGATGTACATTGTAACTCCTAGAGCAACCACTAAGACAAGACAAAACAAAGAGTTATAGCTAATAAACTAATAATAGAGATAAAACAGATTAGGATAGGGACATGCTCAAGGTCATCAGTACTTAACATCCATATGTCAAAGGGAAATGAACAAAACTACAAAGCAAACGGGGGGAGGATAAAGGACCTGGGTCTCCCTATGTAACTGTAGCCTAGTCATGAAATGCAACCACAAGGTATCCTAACATAAAAGATAACATGGTTGTCATTGGCACCACTAATCTTAGAGAAACACACATATGTTTGTAGAGAGTGACATTAACTGACACAAAAGGCACCACCCAGGGACGCAAAGAAAGAGACACTCAGGCCAAATTGGTGAGACAGGTGTAAGGTATTGACTCCAGCTGTCCCCTTTCTGCTGAGAACTCAATCTAGATCAACCCAAATTCCATTTTGAGAATTCTATTTTTAAAGCCTCTCTACCACCAAGGACTTGTAGCTACTCAAGTCAACATATGTTCTCATGTTCTTCTCTCTCCTCTGACTGCAACACCTTTCCCTGTCTTGTTACCTTGGCCAAGTCCCAGTTGACTGGTAGGTTTCAGTTAATGAATCACCTCTCCTGCAAAGCATGGCCTACTCTCTCCAGGTAATTGCCACTGGGTTCCCACAGCACCTGGAGCACAACTGTAGCTTAGCATTAAGATACAGTCTATCCAGGGCACCTGGGTGGTTCAGTCGTTTAAGTGGCCAACTCTTGATTTTAGCTCAGGTCATGATCTCAGGGTCATGGGATCGAGCCCCACATCAGGCTCTGTGCTCAGAGTGGCATCTGCTTGTCCCTCTCCCTCTGCTCCTTCCCCCCAACACTCATGTGCGATCTCTCTCTATATATCCCTATCTCTATCTCTAAAATAAGTAAATAAAACTTTTAAAAAAAAAGATACCACCTTCTGGCACCCCTAGAAATCATTATAGCTTCTTACCAAATAACCCTGCACCCTACAACCCTGATGTAAAAACCATCAAAGAAATATTGAAGTATTTGTCTTTATATCTTGTGGTCTTCCTCTCCTATAAAATCATGTTGAGATAATTTGAAAAGTTAGAACACCAGTAAAACAGGAAACTTCAAAATAAAAGTTGAATAAAAATCAAAGCAAAGTCTCAAGAAACAGATACATAGAATATTGGGGTACATTTCTGAAATCAAAGACAAAAATTAGCTCTGTGCTTCAGAATCTAACACAGAATTAGGAACATTTTGGGCCGCAGAGAGTTGAATAAAGAAGTAAAGGGAGAAAAGAGTTCAGAGCCCTTTTAATTGATTGTCCCAGGGCAGAGAATGAGAGCCCATGGTAACATCCTGCCATGACCCTCAGACCTTCCAAAGATTCTATAAAAATGCATATTAAATTACTAAATATTATTAAATCATTAAATATTTAAATATTATTACATATATTAAATTACATCTATTAAATTCTAATATGCTGAAATTGGCCAGAGTGGTTCCTGTTTTCTTTTTTTCTGCAGCATCATGGTGAGCAGATACCCGTGAACAGAAAAATACATATAATAGATGGGCCAGGGATTTCTGGGCTTTGTGAAGCCCATTGCTCCAAGAATCTCCCCTACAGGTTTTTCTGGGTTGGGTTAGTGAGCATCGTCCCTGAAAGACCAAGTAAGTCCAGTTTCTGAAACCTTCCTGTAAGTGGCCCGGATGAGGCTCTGGGGAGCTGTCTCCTTAAATGACTTCTTGTTTTTCTAGCCACAAATAGTATGTTGTAGATAATATATTATAATAAGCAATTACTCCTACTGTTAACCCTATTTACAGGTGAGACTACTGAGGGTTGGAGTGGTTAGTGATGCACCCATCATCTCAAAGGTGGTGAGACTCCATTGAGACAACTGGACCCATTCCCGTGACCTCGGCAGCAGCCCAGCATCTCCAGAAACTGTCAGCTCTGACTGGATTTCAAACAGCATTGTATTTCTTGATGTAGGGTTGCTGCCTGTCTATTTTTATGTCTATATTTGCAAGTCTGACAAACTTCAAAATAAAAAAAAATACACACAAAAAGAAATATATTTTTGAGAAAGGGAAAAACCATCCAATAATGGCAGAGACAGAACTGACTTGGTAAATGTTATGGGCTTTAAAAACAGTATTAAACTCCTCAGCAACTTTCATAATAGTCATGTGCCAGGACACAGAGAAAACCATGTTTTACCATCTGTTAGCTCTTACATTTGGCATCTTGTGAGATGTCACTTTTCAACCAAAGAGCCATCATCAATTTCAGATCAGGTGAAGAGTAACAGGTGATTAACTCTTTTTCCAAAGAAGCTGTCAAATTTTTGCTTGTGGTATTCTATTCATAACTGGGTGGCTATGTATCAGAAAGTAGAACTAAGAAGATACTTGAAGGTGTGTGTTTTTGTTCCTTATAAAACATGTGCAGTGTTCTGACATTTCTATCGCAGCTTCTGTTAAGGACGAGGAACAGATCCTTCGCCATCCTCCAGTGAGAGCAGCTCTCTTGCACAGAAGCAAGCTCTATCTCCTGGTTGGGCAAATCCAGGCTGTTGGTTGTGTCTCAGCCTGCACCACCTCCCCCTTGATTAATGAAACTCTGCAGGGAGCCTGCTCTGTGTCAGCTGGGTTGAACATTTCAGGACGTAATCAATTTCCTTTGTCAGTTTCTCTGCTTTATCTGATTACAAACTCTTTCCTCTCTAAATATCACTTTCCATAACAATCAGGCAGGAGATTCCATCATTTATCACTCACTCCTTCTGCAACAACTTTTATTTTGTAGCATGTGATACAGGCAATTTGTCCCTCCAAAACCCCTCTCTGGGAGATGGGTGAGCTAATCCTCATAGTGAAGACTCCCCGCCACTCTTCTGGGGTGGGTGGGTGGGAGGGCATTTTGACCTAGACCACCTTCCTAATTTCCTTTGGCAACTAAGCAGAGTTTGTTTCTCTGTGAAGCTATTCTTGATTGTGGGCCTCTTAGGATCTAGGTCCTCTTTGTATATGATGTCCGAAGTATTCCAAGAACTCTCCCAGGGAGCTATTATCCTGATTTTTACAGCAGAGAAATTTGAGGCTTAGTAAGGTGAAGGTGAAGTGATCTGCTGAGGGTCATAGAAGTTTCATTGATTCTAAGGTACAAGCCCTTTCCACCTCCATACCTAGGTGTCCTCCTGGCTGTTGGTCCCTGTTCCTGGGGCCCGTGGGTCTAGGAATGGGGCTTCTGTGGAATCTCCGACGCCGTGACCCATATCCTGTCCCACCTATCTTCTCGGCCACATGAAAAGCTTCCCGAAGGCTCAGTCACTATGTGTCTAAGACCTCTGGGTGCGCGCTGGGTGGTTGGTATTCAGGTAGTCAGATGGGCAATCAGAAAAAAGCACATGCTTTTTTACCCAGGGACTGACTTCGGGACAGTTATGTGCTCCCGAGGTGAATTTTACTTTTATTTACATTTTTACCTTTTCTGTTGTAAAAGTGGCTACAGTTCCTTCCTGGGGTTTTGTGTTCTCTTTCTGGAGATCACCTTGAACCAGGTCCCAAGTAGGTCCTCACAAAGAGCCAGATGCACGGTCATTTCCTCTGTGTGCTGGGCAGAGCGAATGGGTGCCCTCAGCATCGTCCTAGCAAACTCTGGGGATGGGGGCATCAGGAGGCTTCTGAAGAAACCAAGGGAATATGACTCACCTTGAACCTGGCTTTGCCACTTTCTTCTCCGGCAAAGAGTAATTTCCCAAAAAGGCTGGGTCCCTCTTTGCCAGCTACTCTCTGAGTCTCTCAGCCCCGTTAAGCCTGCCTGGAAGAAGACTGTGAGGTCACAGCCTTCCGTCCTCCCACAGGGATTCATGAACACCAGTCAAGACCTTGAGATGAGATCCCACTGCTGGCAAGGTCTCAGGGTTTTCTCAGAGAGCGCACCATGGGGCAGCAGTGCAAACACACACCACCGTGGTTCTCCATCACACAACAAAACAAAACGGAAGCGCAGAAGATGATGTTCACCCCACTTACTAAGTGTAACCTCAGAAGTTGTGGGCACTTCTGATGTTTTCATCACATAGCCTTCAGAACTTGTCATCACAGCCCTAGGGCAAAGCATTATTGCTGCTGGGGGAAACTGTTGGGGCAGCAGAGTGGCCAATGGAAAAGGGACCTGTGTGTCTCCCCTGACACCTGCCTGGGGCCAGGGCTGTGCAGTCTGACCTGGACAGAAAAGTCCAATGGTGAAAGCAAGTTAGGGGTCAGGGCATGAAATGGGTCAGGGAGATGGTTCAGGAGACCGCTTCTCCATGGCAATGGCCTCAGGGCACCACAAAGTGGTAATGAGACAGTGAAGGGTCAAATGTTGTCCTCTCGAAGGACTGGGGTGTGCTGGATGGTCTCAAAGTATTCTTCAGTTCCCTGTCATTTAACACCCTCTTCATGAGCTCATGCTATGTGCTAGGAGCTCAGTACTCCGAAGAGCTGACAGTTTTATGGTTAAGGGACAACATTTTTATAGAGTTCAAGAACAGTTATATTAGTTTTCTAACCACACGTATGTCCTGAGCGAGACAAGAAGCTAAAAAAGCAGGGAGGCCATCAGCTGGATGCTAAAATTGCAGAACAAAATTTGTAAGGAGTCAGCCTTCTGTTGGTTTGGGAACAAACAGCAGTGGGCTAATGGGAAGAAAGGCGTGCGCGTGGGAGCCACCCACAGATGGGACTTGGATCTTGGTGTCACTCCCCACGTATCACGTTACCTTTAAGGAAATGTCTCTGTTTGTATGCTTGGCTGATACCAGCTGGTGGAAAGTTCATGTGTTGCTTGAGATTCAAGGCTGCTTGAATTTACAATCCTTAATTTGTAGGATTTATATAATACAGCTAAATTGAATCCAGCGCGTCTTGTTGGGGAAAGCATGGATCTGGGAGATAGACACATCCATGACCTGTCTGGGGTCATGTGGCCTGCAGACTCTTGTTTGCCAAGTGGGAATAATAATAAAGACTTTCTTTAATTATATGAGGATTAGAGAAGATCATACACATTAACAACGCTAGCCCAATCCCAGTACTTATAAAAACATTACCTGGGTTTGCACAAGCAAATTCGTCTGTCCCCATTGGGTTTTCACAAGAGTTTTGATGAGCCAGAGCAGGGAAGTGGGGGCCCAGGACAGGAGATTGGCTGAAGCGGGGGACAGGCTCAGAGAAGCAGGGCTGCGTGGAACCTCCCGGTGAGCAGGTCAGCAACATCATGAGAACCACGGTCAGAGTGAGAACCATGGTCAGAGTAAAGCCACAAAAGCAGGGAGACTGTGATGGGTAGGTGCATCTGCTTCCCAAATACCTTTTGAGTCCATTCGCTTCTACTCATCCTATTGCCACTGTCAGAGATCTGGGCACCTGGGATCCTCCAAGGGCCTCCTAACTCATTTCTCCACCTCTCCACCCCTGTTCCGTCCCTCTGCTCCTCCACTCCGAGGTAAGATCCACCTGGGCTTACAGCCCTCATGACTGCTCCTTGCCTTCAGTATAAAGTCACAGGTCCTGCCATGGTTTCTGACACCTGCTGGATCTGGTCCCTCACATCCTGCCAGCCGGCCTCCTTCAGCCTTGCTGAAGACATTCTGTTTCTCCACCTTACCTTGCTCCCTGTGGTCCCTGGGTCTTTGCACATTCTGTTCTCCATGCATAGAACATTCTGACCCTCTCCCTGTTTTCTGGTGTCTTCTATTTATCTTTTAGACTCCTGGTTCTACATGTTTCTTCCTCTGGAAAGCCCTGCATGCCTTACCTGTCCAGCCCCAGACTGGGTGGATAACTACTCCAATCTCTAAGTTGCATAAAGGCACCTGACACGGTAGATGGCATACAATGGAATTCAATACATGTTTGCTGAGTGAATGGATCTCCCTGCCAGAAGAGTTGTAGGTTCGCAGGCAGATTGTGTTGAAATCATTTATGAGATGCTCTCATCTACGTTTTTCCCACCTGTGTCAGTCAGGATTCCACCCGGAAACAGATGGCTGAAACCTGGGTGGCTCAGTGGGTTGAGCCTCTGCCTTTGGGTCAGGTCATGATCTCAGGGTCCTGGGATCAAGCACCGCATCGGGCTCTCTTCTCAGTATGGGGTCTGCTTCCCCCACCCCCTCTCTCTTTGCCTGCCTCTCTGCCTACTTGTGATCTCTGTTTGTGAAACAAATAAATAAAATCTTAAACAAAACAAAACAAAGGGGCGCCTGGGTGGCGCAGTGAGTTAAGCCGCTGCCTTCGGCTCAGGTCATGATCTCAGGGTCCTGGGATCGAGCCCCACATCGGGCTCTCTGCTCAGCAGAGAGCCTGCTTCCCCCTCTCTCTCTGCCTGCCTCTCTGCCTACTTGTGATCTCTATCAAATAAATAAATAAAATCTTAAACAAAACAAAACAAAACAAAAAAAAAAAAAAAAAAAACCAGGGTAATCTAGAAGAGTGTGACCAAGGGACTTTTTATAAAGGTATAGCCAAGTTCGAGGGAATCCAACAAGGGAGGGCAAAAAACACCCGCCCTGGCACTAAGGACAGTGGGAAGCCACCATCTCCTTGGGCCCAACCAGACAAGAGGAGATGGGAGTTAGAGAAACTCGGAGCCATAGTCAAAGGAGAGGCCTATTTGGTATGAGCTGGGGCCTTTGGCAGAGGAAGGCAGCCCCTGCCCATCTGGGCTGTGCCCCCCCTTCTCTTACTCACGCCTCCATTGGCCAAAACCAACTGGCCAAGACCAGCAGACAGCCAGGGATGAGAAGCCCTGTCAATGCAGTCACAGATCTGTGGTCTCTGAGCAGAGTGGAGCAAGGTGGTGTGTGACTGCAGGGAGAGAGAAGATCCAGTTGTTCTGATCACTTATCTAATAACCTGTCCTTTCCTTGGAAAGGAATGATGTTGACTTGCCAATTGAATACAGATTCAATAGAAGTGATTTAGAAAACACTTTCATTTGGGGCGCTTGGGTGGCTCAGTCCCTTAAGCATCTGACTCTTGATTTCAGCCGTGGTCATGATCTTGAGGTTGTGAGATTGAACCCAGTGTGAGACTGCACGCTGGGCGTGGGACATACTTGGGATTCTCTCTCTTCCTCTCCCTCTGCTCTTCCACCTCTTAACTGAAAAGATTAAGATTTTTTTTAGGGCGCCTGGGTGGCTCAGTTGATTAAGCTTCTGCCTTCGGCTCAGGTCATGATCCTGGAGTCCGGAGATCGAGTCCTGCATCAGGTTCCCTGCTCTGCGGGAAGTCTGCTTCTCCCTCCGACCCTCTCCGCTCTTGTGCTCACTCTCTTTCTCTCTCATTCTCTGTCCCTAAAATGAATAAATAAAAAATCTTTTAAAAAATTAAGATTTTTAAAATGTTCTATTATTACATTTCTATTCTAAACGTTCTATTATTATAATTCTATTTGGACAGTCTTATTTGTCACATAATGAAAGTAGATTTAACATTGTAGTTTCAGTTTTAAAAATCTGCCTTGACATTTATCCCATACCGAGACATAACTCAGCCTCCAGTCTGCAGGTGAGCTTGCCCACTACCAAACAGGCTAAAGTCTGAGCAAGGACCTTTGTCTGGACTGAGAGGCATCTCTTTCTGTGGTATGAAACATCTCAGCAGGACGGGTGTGAGTTTCCCCACTGTCTGTCCATTGGTTATGCAAATCAGATGTCAGACCCATGCAAATTAGATGTTGGACCCAGAGAAGCTTGCAATTAGAGGGTTAATATGTCGTCCCCTGGAAGAGGTCAGCACAGAGTCAGGCCTCTCTTTCCGCTGCAACAGACGCGAGCTTCTTCACTTGCGATTCCATAAATAGCTTCCTGTCTGCTGAACCCTGGTGTGCTGGGATAATTCAAAAGTCAGACAGCATGCAAAGGCTCCCTGGGTGTATGAAAGGCTTGCAACACCACCTGCTTTGTCTGTATTTAGGTGCCTAGTTTGTTAGCTCAGAGTACTACAAGTTAAGGGTGGGGGCCAGATGCTACCCAGGACTCATTTAATCTAAAGGAACCCTAATATTCCAACAGAATCAGAGGAGCCACACCTGTGAGATTTTTGTGTTTGTCCTTCCTTCACTCTTCACCAAGCTCCAAGTGCTTTCCTGGAGGGGCTCCAGCTGTGAATAACCCCACATTTGTGGGATGTGGAGCCTGCTCTGTTTTGGGATGGCTTCGGTAGACCACGGGCACCCCCCCCCCACAGTCACATGCTGAAACCCAAATCCCCTATATTGTGGCATTAATAGGTGGTTTTTTGTGAGATGAGTAGGTCAGGAGACTGGAGTCCTTATGATGGGATAAGTGCCTTTAGCAGAAAAGACAGAAGAAAGAAGATCTCTCTTCACCTCCAGGGGTCTCAGGAAAATGGTAGCCATCTGCTCGCAAACCAGGAAGAGGGCTCTCACCAGACAACTAGATCTGCAGACGCCTAGATCTTGGGCTTCCAAGCCTCCAGAACTTTCGAGAAAGAAGTGTTGGTTGTTCAAGCCAACAAGCCAGCCAGTGCAGGATATCTTGTGAATAGCAGCTTGAACTGGCTGAAACAGTGGGTGTGGGATGGGGGGTATAAGATGGACACTGTGTTAAGCACGTTTTCTCCAAGATTCTTTGAGTGAAACAGTTCACATCTGGTTTGTTTCTCCCACCATGGTAAAGAAACTGTCTATCCAGGAGAATTGGCTCAAATATGTATACATGTTGGATTTCCTAGTCCCCTTTGGGCTTCTCGTTCAAAATGTGGCTTTTGGAAGAACAACTTTGCCTAACAAATGTTGGGAGCAAAGCTGGGGAAGGGAGAGGAAGGAAAAGAAGGGGGTTGTGTCAGGGTGCTCTTGTAGGCCAGCAGTGATGGGTCCCTTTGTGTCACTGGCTCAGAGAGGTCAAGGCCATGTGTGTGCAATCTAGAGCAGGGCAGATGCCACAGCCACAGAACAACAGGATGCAGTGAGATCGGTCTCTCCAGTTGATGGGGCATCCGCCAAATCAAGCAGAGACAAGTACAGGAACTAAGGAGTGGGAGTTTGCTGTCAGAACCCAAAAGGTGTGTGGGGAGGGTGGGCACTGGCAGAGCCTGGGGAGCCCACTGGCAGTGTCTTTGCTGGGCTGGGGCCCCTTGTGAAGGTCCCAAGTCTGAAACTAACCAGCATAAGACAAAACTGGAAAGGGTGAGGGTGACGTGGCGTTGGATGCTCAGAGCCTGGACTGATCCCGGTTCCACTCTGCACTGTTGTGAAGGCACCTGTTACTGATCTTCCATTCTTTCCTCTGTAAACACAGCTTTCCTCAGAAGCTTTCAGCGAGGACTACCAGTGAGCCCATAGTAAGGTCTCAGGAAACGGGAGCAGTTGCCTTTATTAATGCAGGAATCAGTGAACTGGGTAGGGTAGATTTTCCAGAATCCACACACACAAACAGATGTAAATGCTGCCAGTCATGTGTTCTGGTGACATTTATTTTAAGCATCGTTGTGTTGGAGGGGCTGCCAGTACAAACATGACTAAGCCCTGGGCTTCCCTGGTGAAACTGGGGCACAGGGAGGGTCCTGGGATACAGGGAATGACATCCCCGCGCCTCCCTCTCCCCGCTCCCTCCCCAGAGTCTGGGGAGATGCAACAAGGAAGGCTATAAATAGCTAAGCAAATCAATAAGCAATGCACCCAATTAAAGATGGTTTTAATTATATGAGCCTGCCTGGCCACCAGACACTCAAGTCAAACAGAGTAAATGTAATTTCCTTGAAGCATCCCCTTCCCTAAGGTCGAAAGTTTATGGACCATCTCTAAGTCCCTCCAGAAAACACATCTCCGGTCTCACTGGTCTGCCAGTGTCCATGCAGCACGCCCCTTGGTCTTCCCTGAGGTTTCAGGAAGGCTCTGATTCTAGGCCAGTGGGGGGTCGGAGATGCCTTCTGCAGTGTCTTTCATCTACCAGCTTGAAATCAGCTAAGCAGAGCCTGGGAACAACTTGCCTGCCAGCCAACACACAAGCAGGGAGCCTCTGGTTATGGTCCTATAGGTATGGCGGGTGAAGGTTTCCCAGACTTCGAAAGTTCCCCCAGTCTAACTCTTGAGAGCAAGAACGTGTCTCTCTCCACGTTCATGGGGCAGGTCAGTATAGTGGCACTCTCAGACCAGGCGCCTGCCATGGGACCCTGTGTCAGGGGTCACATTCAGAGAGACAATCAATTCCTTAAAGAATATGACACCTCTGTTACTCAGGACCCAGTGGTCTGGGCTGGTTCAGTGCTCCCCACACCTCTAACCCCTCTTCAGGCCCCAGGGAGACACTTCACTCTCTTGCCCCACGACTCACATACTGAGCAGATCTGCATGCTGACACCAGGAGGGGCAGTTCCTTGGAGTCTAGGCAGAATCTGAACTGTGGAAGCTCAAGAGAAGAGAAGAGAAAGAGGAATGTATCAACTTGTCAAATCCTTCCTCTTCCCATAAATGCAATCAGTTCTTGCATAGCAAAAATCTCATTTCCCAGAGGGGCTGATGCCCATTTCTTTGCTTCTCCTCACCTCTGAGTCCTAGCTCCAGACAGGTGCTGGCTAGTAGGGTGTTTGCAGTAGAGGCTGGGGAGTGCTCCGCTCCTAGGGCTTTCAAATGTGTGTACATAAAGGTGGAAAATCAACATGGGCCAGATAATGACACGGAGTCTCAACCTTGACAATGAGATGGATCTTCAATGCTAGAGTTGTAACTGGCTTTATTTTTATAAAAATATTTAATAGGGTGTAACCACTTTTTCAAAAATATAAATAAAAGTTGCAATTTAATTTAAGTAATTTTGACTTACACTTTTGATATTCATGAATTATAACCTGCCTGCTTTTAAAATTCCTAGATGACTTTGTAAACTTCAGACTTTAAAGAATGAATGTTTTGAAAACACAAACTAATTTTAATTTACATTTTTTATGAGCTAACATTCAGATTCTATATACTTAAAATACAATTCTTTATATTTTAAAATCTTTGGGGTGAATCATTGAGTATGAGTATAATCGAGATTGTGATGGGTATAGAAAGACAAAAATAGAGCTTAAAAAAGAAAAAGAGGATGAAAAGATAGAAAATCTTCAATCTGTTTAAATTTTTTAGAACTGGAACCAGTGAAATTTAGCAGACCTCTGGTGAACCTACCTCACAATAAATTTCTTTATTTAATGATGCTTTAATTACTAATCAAAACAATGGAAATGAAAATGAGAAAACTATTTGGATTCAATTGATAACTTGAAGAGGTCAAGTAAGATCTCTAAAACATACTCTCTACTCTCTAAAGATTTAATTATCAATCAAAACGATGAGGTTATAAGAGGGCTGTCGTTTCTACTCTTGTTAGGGTTTGATCCATGTTCAGGGTGATCCGGCTGCTCAGATTCTTGTCAGCCAGCGTGGTCCTGCAGGGGTGTGGGGAGGTCCATGGGCATAGCTCCCCATGTTCTGAATCTGCGCTTTGCCACCGAGCCACCACCCATTGGATCAAATCCTCTCTAGGACAGTTTCCATTCAAGGTTACAGAGACGCCGTTAACCAATAGCACATCCCGTTAAGAATCAGGAGTGAGGTACAATCTCAAAGTTTCTAGCACAGTGGCTTGCAAGAAACAGACCTCAATAATGTTTTCTAAATTTACTTGGAAATCACCAACAAGCATGCCCTTCCGTGGTCGGGAGAGAAGCTGCTCATTCTTCAAATAAGTGTATGTTGAGCATCATTGTGGCAGGGACTGGAGGTGAAGACAAGGACCCGGGCTTCATGAAATCTGGTTGGTGGAGAAGACAGATGTGATTCAAAGAATTAGGCAAGCTGACAGAGGACGAGGATGAGAAAACGTGACTTCTCATCACAGACACTCACAGCCAGAGCCGCCTGGAGGAAGGAGCGTGTGGTGATGAGCGTGTGGGGGCTCCCCTCCCCCACCCCAGGAACCTGACCTTCTTCATGCTCCTTTCCCCATTTCTAATTCTCCCTCCCTCCGCAAGCCGCCCTGTGGGGTTATCTGCAAGAAACATGACATCCTTACTAGGAAGTGCCAGTATTCAAATAAATGGAAATTCAGAGCAGGGAGAATGCATCACAGGGGCTTATATTAAAAATAATAATGATGATCGTGATGAATGCTCTTGTCCTTGGAGAAACAGGTTTGTGTCTCCATGTATGAGAAATGGCTGCCTGTAGCATCAGGGCTGTAAATGTGCTTTCCTGAGATTCTAGTGGGTGCTGTAAAAAAAAAAAAGAAAAGAAAAAAAAAGGAAAGAAAGAAACAAGGCTGTGGGAAGACTGAGAAAAAAAAAATAAGGGGCTGGAGCCGCAGATGGGTGGAAATCTCACTGATTCCTATAGAAATAGAGCATTTAAAATTAGCTTAGTATAAAAATAATCAGGGATGTGGGGTTGATTTTACTATCTATATTCCCCACTGCTTGATTCAGTTTCTGTTTTGAGAAATCTATCACGTATCCAGTTTTCTCCAAAGACTCAGTCCCTGCTCTGGGCCCCCGGAACAGCAACCACTGCAGCTTCTTGAGGGTCTGTGGAGCTCCAGCCTGGGCCGTCAACCTGGTCCCTCACAGCCTGGGCTCTTGACCTCTGAGTCTCCTGTTGCCTGTGCCTGGCTGAATTCTGAGTTTCCTCTTTCACGGCATCTTGTTATATCCCCAAGTCCAGAAATCCTTGTGCCTTTTTATTTCATTGTATTTTATTTATCTTCCCCCTCCCCAAGACTAACGCCTAGAGCCACACAAGGGAGCCCAGGCCCAGGCCCCAATCATTAAGAACCAGGTAGGTAAATCTTTTAATAAAGTTGAAAGCACAGGGCAAGGGCTCAAGCCAGAAGGCTAAGGGCCTTCTGGTCATTGTGATACCTTGTGTGTTTATAAAGGAGTAGCATGGGTATAAATTTGTTCCAAGAAGTATGAACTGCAAGAAATGTATTCCTTCATTCTCCTCAGTCGTTCTATGCTGGTCCAGCCTCCCACCACTGCAACAGAGGCAGAGAAGACCTCTGCCACTTTGAGGGTGACCCATCACTAGGGAAACAGGAGACGCTGCTGTTCTTTGGAGAAGTCCCTGCCCTTCTTCTGTGCCTCTTGCCCATGAACCTGGGTACCTGCCAGGAAGGAAGTCTTGTTCAGGATCCGTGCTGAGGCTCTGGTCTCCCCACAGGCCAACAACCACTGCTGTTAGGGGCTCATCACCTCCACAGCCCCCCTGCAAGTGGGTTGGGACCCCACTTCAGCCTCCCTGGCGTGGAAAATTCCACTGTCCTGTCACAGGGCTCCTGCCCCTCATGACCTTCAGAGGCTACTCCTCTGTGTTTATTAACCCAAACTTTAAAAAAAAAGGGGGGGTGCGTAATGCCCACATGCAAAATAAAGTTGGGACAAAGGAGGAAGGAGAGTGACTGTTTAATGAGCACAGGGTTTCCCTCTTGGGGCACTGCCAAGCGCAAGGGGTCAGGGTAGTCTCAGCTCTGAACCTTGTTGAACCCTCCATGACAGCTTCAATGAAACTCCACCATTTCCTGAGCTCAACAGGGTCCTGACCACGCATCCCGTTCCTGCCCCTTGGCCCAACCATAGGCTCAGCTCCTTCCAGAGGGGCTCCTCCAAGTCCCAAGCCAGGTCTCATGGTGGGGAGCGAACAGAAGCTCCAGGCGGTGTCCACGGCATCCTCCATTTCTTGTCCCCTGTTTCCTGTTTCCCTGGAGCTGGACTGAGTGCCTTCCACAGAGTGGGGGTGTCCTCAGACTTTCAGGACCACTCAGGGCCATGGCGAGGAGGGAATGTCTCCAGGGAAACCACACTAGGGCCACCTGGGCCCAGCCTCGGCTCAGGTTTCCAGGGAAGGCGTCTGTGCCATGTGGTCATCCCAGCAGGCTGCTGGCAGGTCACGCCAGCCTCCGTGAGACGTGGAAATGGGGTGGGAGATGGGGCCCAGCTGTGGAGTCACACGCAAGCCCAGCCTCAAGGAGCGCAGAGCACCAGGCACTTAAGAAGAGTTGGCTGATGGTGAACAAATAATAAGGCTTGCAGCTGAGGGGAGGCTGGCCGGGCCAGGCAGTCTTTCCAAGCCCGAGGGCGTAGGTCCCATCATCCGCTTCTACTGACGATTCATTCCTGGGCCCAGGAGCCCCTGTCGGGGGCTCAGACTGCCCACAAACAATGGTAAGGGAAGGCAATCCTTTTCTTCCATCTTTCATTCGATCTTACTTCCTCCTATGTTTATTACAGTGATGAAATTCCTGCAGAAAGTCCTGAAGTTACGGAAGAGCAAGAGTTAGAGGTTTAAAGCCAAAGCTCGTCTAGTGACTCATTCGGTGGCTCATTCCGTTAAGCCCCAGACTCTCGATTCTGGCTCGGGTGACGATCTCTGGATGCTGAGACTGAGGCCCACGTGGGCTCCGCATGCAGCGGGAGATCTGCTTGGGTTCCCTTCCCTTTGCCCTTCCCGCCTGTTCACGCTGTCTCTCTCTCTCTCAACAAATAAATAAATATTTAAAAAAAATTAAAAACCCAACAACAACAAAGCTTTGTAGGTAAGAAACAGGGTGGCAAAGACAAAAGGCCAGCAGCAGGATACAGAACTTGGCCTTGGCCTGTAGCCTGGGAAATGAGCAAGGCTGTCATTAACCTAAGTCGTGGTAGTGTGGTAGTTGGGCCAATACCAATATTATGACCATTGCTAATCAGAAGATGCTACTATGGCAGGGCTGGAGGGCCTCTCGGGATCTGGGACTGCCTCGTAGGTACGTGAAACCTGGACGTCCAGCAGGACAACAGGGTTCTTGAGAGACAGAGCAGAGCCACCGCAGGAGAACTCCCAGGCCTTGGAAGAAAGATGTATAATAAAAACCAGGAAGCACTCCGCCAACAGCACTGCCCCCCACGGCAGCTGGTGGCCCGGGCTGTTGGTCTCCACAGCTGAGTCAGAGCTTGGGTTAGAGGACAGGAGCCTTTCCAGGTCCTTGCTTTATACCTGAAGGTCTCTCACAGCTAGAACACTCCAGCCTGACTGTGCCCTGGGGAATGTGGGCAGAAGAAGGCGGGCACCCCCAGCCTGGGCAGTGGTGATGTCACTTCCATCCATCTACAGGCACCCTGATTTGCCCCCACGGAACCCTCAGGCACGTTTGGAGGGTTTTCAGACTTCAGTAAAGATCAACAAATGCTTTATTGATACGGGGTTGGCACATCACCTCAGTATCCCTCTCACAGGAGGACATAGAGCAAATCTGCCATTACCGTGGGTGATGACAGAGACCAGTGTCGCTGGGCCCGTGTGGGACCTCTGTTTCCTCATGACTCCATGGGCCATGGACTAGTGAGGCCAAGGATACACACGCCAGGCCTGAGCTCAAATTCAAGTTTGATTTAGATCTGTAAAATGTTGGGGAAAGTGTTTAATCTCCCCGAGCCTCAGCGGACCCACAGAATAAGGTAGAGAACATCATAGTCACCAGAATTTCTTTTGGCAGAGAATACGTGGAATTTGTGTGTGAGAGGCGCTTTGTGGTCAGGTGTGAACCCTCAAAAAAAAAAAAAATCTGTCCAGGGAAACTGCCTTCTGAAGAGTTGGGGTCTGGTTAAGGGGAAGCCGAGTTGTCTGTCAAGCCAGCAGAACAACCGGGCATGTCAGTACATAAGACACATTTGGGGGCAGGGGAAAATCTGCTGGGAGAGAACCCAAGGCCTCCCTGGTCCCCCCCACCACCGCCACTTGCCCTGGCTGGCCAGAAAGGCCTCCAGGGGCTAGACAAGCCTTTGCGGGAGTTTCATGAGGTTGTTCAAGGGTATGTGAGATAAAGACCTCCCTCAGGAGCCCACAAACTTCCCCTATGACTCCCCAAGGCCCTCCCCGGAGCCAGCCCCCTGTTCTGCTGCAAGGAGGGGCTTGCGGTATGGAGTAAGCAGGAACACGGATAGCCCCCAGACAGTTAGGGGCCCTGGTCTAGATCCCTGCAGGAAGCCAGCGCTGCCCTCTGCAGTCAGTGTAAGTCCGGACCACACAAGGGGGGTGCTGCTTGCAGGGCCGCCGCCTCCAGGCAGTCTACCCAGAGCTCCTAGACACCTGTACCTATTTTCTGACTTCACCACTCCTGGATGAGAACTAGCTTGTCTGCTACACCTCCCGCGGGGCACTTTTTTATTGGATTTTGGGTTACGTTCATGCTGTTGAAATTGTTACTTCACCGTGTGCGGCTTGAGCTCCTTGAGGGGCGGGGCTCCCCATTCACCCCTGCACCCCTCACAGGCCTAGATGTGCGCTTCCACCCAGGCACCCTTCATGAACACACGCGTAACCCCCCCCCCCCGAGATTCTGACGCGGGTGTTAGAAGCTCCGGTGCCCCGCCCACAAAGATACTCTGCGACCTGGAGTTGCTCAGACCTCTTTGAGCACAGAGGGGCATGGAGGGCTGACTGGCCATGTCCCATCCTTGTGGTTAGAGCCACGTATAGCTTAGTGCCCACGCCGGGGCACACTGAGTGTGAGATGGGGGTACTCTTCATAGCTGGCCAGGACAGCAGACACAGGATGGGGTCTTCCCCGGTGCTGGGGGTGCGTGGGCACCTGTTCCTGCCACAGGTCCAGCCTCGGGTCTCCCAGCACATGCCATCAAGCAGGATTCTCATTGCAGCCCAGCCTCTCAGAATTGTTCCAGAATTACATGGGGAAGGGGAAGAGTGCTAGTAGCCAGGAATTTTAGAAATCAGGGATGATTATTCCAATTAAAAAAAAAAAAACGGAAAGAACATGTTTCAAAACTAGGCAGCAATTAGACTAATGCTGATCTTTATTTAAAAACCTAGAAAAATGTGGGGGCACCTGGGTGGCTCAGTTGGTTGAGTGTCGGACTCTTGGTTTCCGCTCAGGTCACGATCTCAGGGAGATGAGACCAAGCCCTGCTTGGGGCTCCCCGCTCAGTGGGGAATATGCTTGAAATTCTCTCTCTCCCTCTCTCCTCCCTGCTTGCACACACTCTCTCTGTCTCTCTCTGAAACAAATAAATAAATTGTTGGGAGAAAAAAAATACCTAGAAAAATTTTAAAGAGCTGATCGATATTGAATATGGGCTTGAAAAGTCAGATGGACCCACGTGCTTATAAATCATTTGGTTCTATATCCACGAGCAACTTCTTGAAGCTACATTTTATCATTTGCAGGCCAGAGGTAAAAGTATTTATCCCGAAGAGGTCATTGTGAGAATTAAGTGAATATGCGAAAAGTCTTTTGCACAGTGTCCAGCATAGGGTAAATATTTGATATAATGTACTATAATATAATTGAGAATATAGCATCTATTATATACAGTACATATAATTCATAAAGCAGTATGATGCATAAGTAGGAAAAAACTTTGGTTCACTTAGAATGTTATACTAATTTAATTAAAAATTTTTTGATGCTATTATAAGTCTAGCCATAGTACATCAGGATTTTAGCAGAGATTTTGACAAAAATCCTTAGTAACATCATTACGCTGTGACAGGAATTCTGTTAGTGATTTCCTCTGGGGAGGGAGGTAGAGAACAGTTGGGATGAATGCATTGGGAACTTTGTCTCTACCTGCAGTGTTTTATTTTTATTTTATTTTACTTTTTGAGAGAGAGCAAGAGAGAGAGAGAGCATGCGAGTGGTGGCAGGGGAGAGGGGCAGAGGGAGAGGGAGAAAGAATCCTAAGCAGAATCCCTTCTGAGTGCAGAGCCGGGCCGATCACCACGACCCTGAGACCATGACCCCAGCCAAAATCAATACTCAGGCATTTAACTAACTGAACTACCCAAACACCCCCAGCAGTGTTTCATTAATTAAATAATTCTAAGGAAATAAGTTTGAGTGGGTGGGGAATGCTCACTTCCGACCAAGAGCACATTTTTTCTTTCAACCATGACTTTTCCCTTAGAAACTATTGAACAGCCTGGATCCTGACTAAACCACCTGTCTAAGTCTGTTCTGGTTGCTATAACAAAACACTATCGACTGGGTGGCTTATAAACCACAGAAATTTATTTCTCACAGTACTAGAGGCTGGGAGGTCCATGATCAAGGCGCCCGCATGGTCGTGTTCTGAAGAGAACCCTCTTCCTGGCTTATAGCTGGCACCTTCTTGCTCTTAATGGTAGAAGGAGCAAGAGATCTCTCTGGAGCCTCTTTTATACTATTGTTTTTAACAGATTGTTTTTATTGTTTTTATTGTTTTTAACAGTCTTTCCTAGACAGCAACTGAGACATTAAAAAAAAAAAAATCACTTTTTAAAATTTGGCCCTGACATTTTAAAATATTCCCGTGACAGTGAAATCAATCGTTATGGAGCATTTGTACTGCCAGCTACATTAGATTGATTCCTTATTTTAGTCTTTTATTTTTAATAAGTAAAATGGAGGTTAAATAGATGTGAACTATATGAAATACAACCCTTATCACAAAATCTAAGCAAAACACGGTGACAAGAGAAGTTACAAGTCCAGTTTATGCCTGGTCTGATTTATGCGACTGAGATAATACTTTTTTTTTTTTTTTTTTAGTAGGGCTGGTAGTAGAGGAAACAAGCATTGTACAGTGTCTGAGGGGTAAGGTATACTTGCTGTGTTTTTAGCTGTCCCAGTTAGCTACTGCTGCCTAACATATCACCCCAAAATGTGGTGGCTTAAAAAAAATAGAAATATTTATTATTCCACATTTGCAAGTCAGCTACAACATTGTGCTCATCTGGGCTGAGCTTTTCCAAGGGCCGCAGGGTTCCCTCAATCTTCTTCTTCAGGTAGCTGGGGGTCCTATGGGGCAGGCAGATGAGTTAACCTAAGATGACTTCATTCATGCAACTCTTAGGCAGCTGGCTGTTTAGTTTAGTTGGGCATTGAGATAAATGAGGGTGTGTGCATGTGTACACGTGTGTGTTGAAGGGAATGAAGAATAGGGATCGCTACTGGGGGGAGAAAGGATGTTACATATAAGAGGACTGTGGGGGTGTCCACCGAGGACAACTGTGACATGCTTTGCATTTCTGTCCATAACCTTGGCCTTTGTTAAGGTTAAGAGAACAGACTTTGAAGTCAGAAAGCCTAGACTTGTGGCAAGGTCCTAAACTTACCGCAACTTAGTTTTCTCATCTCTGGATTTCTCAATCCGGATAGTGTTACCCACCTCTCGGGGGCAGGAGTGAGGGAGATAATGTACACAAATCACTTAGCGTGGTACTGGGCACATAGTAGATGCTCAACAATTGGATTAAAAAAAAAAAGGGTCAGATCTTGACCTTCCAGGCATTTATTTGCTTCCGTGATTCTAGACATCCCCAGCTTCTTCCTCTTCTTTTGCATATAGATATAAATAGCTTGGTGTGATCCTGGTGCAATGGGCCATGCATTCTATTTATACTCTCATCAGCAAAAGGCAAGGGGAAAGGTTCTAGCTTAAATCTGGATTGGAAAGACACTGGTCCTATGATTAGCCCTTAGACTAGCCCCTCAGAAAGAAATAGAAGGGAAGTATTAGCTGTCCCTGCTTGGTGAGATTCCAGCCCTAATTCCCTGGTGTCTTTCAGGAAACTGTCAGGAATTAGGGATCCCATTTGTCCCTCCTGTTGTCCAGCAGCTCTGCCTAGAAGAGCAGTGAAGTGTTTCACAGGGTGCGTTTTGGACACAAGCGTGTGAGGCATCTGTCTGAAGTGATGCTCCCAGAGTGCCGGATCCTGAGGCCCTCAGAAATCCAGCCCCTCTTGCCTGTTGGCTCACAGAAAGCCCACATCTGACTTCTATTCCTCTCCTTAAGAATGTGCTCTCTGGTTAAATGCAACAATCCTTGGGAAAGGTCATATTTGAAGTGGCAGACACAATCCATTAGCGTAAATGAAGGACAAAAACTCTGCCCTAGAACCTCCAGCTGTGAGCACAGCTGAAGATTATCGGAAAAATCCATCTGAGAGTCCGTTGCAAAATCTAGGTTCGCCTCTATCAGCCTTGCTGAAGGAGACCCCAGAAGTCATAGCCCCCGTGCTCACAGAAGAATCCATCCAGTGTCTACCCACTACTCGAGGTCACATCTTGACATCATACCTATATTGGCCAAAACTCAGCCCCTTAGAGCTCTCCTTCTTACAGAGCACTCCCAAGTGGGCCTGAAGCTGTCTCCCTATAGCTAGAAACAGATGCTAGAACCAGTATATTAGAGGGTCATCAATTTGCCCTCCGGCAGAGATCAACAAGGTGGGACCATAAGCCTTCTTGTTGAGAATAGTGTCCCTTACCTTTTCAGTCACACACACACACACACACACACACACACACACACAGCCTGGAAACTTCCACACTGCCATCCTGGCTGGCACTAGGCCTGCCATTGAGCTGGCGCAATGAGAGTTGGGAGCACATGGCAGATTGGGGGTTATTTTTAAACACCCTTGCTGGGAGGCAGCAGTGACCTTAAAGTAGGTTGTCTCTCTTTTTCTGGCATTTCAGTTTTATTGTAAAAGCATTTATTTGTAGAAATAGAGAATGTTTAGCTGCAAAAGCACACGTTACTCAAATGGCAGATGTTGGCTGTTTCCCATGCTGGCAAAGGGAAATGGGGTGGGACCAGCAGGGGTACACCCTTGAGGTGAAGGGGAGCAACTGGCCGCCCGATATTGGGTCTTCTTCAAACCCAGGGAACCTGGGGGGTCCCAGGGTCTTCCTCAACAGAGAAGGGATTACTCCCAGGAACCTCCAGGAAGACAAAGCACGTTTTGTTAGTGGGATGGTACCACGAACCCTCCCCAAAAGTCCCTTTGTTGGCGATGATTGCCTTAGAAAACCAGTGGCATTTCTTGCCATCCCCCTGGCTGAATCTAGGCCATCAAAAGAAAGGAAATAAAAGGGAATCAGCTTCAACTCAGAGAGCCAAGAAACATGGTGAATACCTGAAGATTTGTAAGTATTCTGAGAAGTTGAATCTTTAAATAATAATAGTCATAATAGCAGTGTATGAATATATTATGCTAATATATTATTACTACATTAATTAAATAATATATGACATATATAAATAGGCTAGTATAGTACTTTAATAATAATAGGTTAGCATAGCATTTCATACTATTATTCATATGCTATTATCATTTCAATGAGTAGCTCTGCAAAAGTTTATTAGATGTTTTATGTATGTTAACACAATACCAGACATTGGGGGTCCAAAACACTCAGGGGTTACAGTGTAGTTTAGGGGGAAAGATAGATGCATAAATGGATAATTTCAGTAAATTATAACAGCGTAGAATGGAATGAAAATGAGTAGGACAGAGGAGGGCACAGGCCCAGCGAGGGGTGAGGTGACAGAGACATGGGGTAGAATTCACAAAGGAGCTTCCTATCACCATTGCTTGTTGGAGGTGTCAGGCTAGTGAGAGGATTAGAGACCAGATCCACAAAGGCCTAATACATGGAGAGTCTTCTAAAACAGCAACAACTGTTGATGTCCTGTTCTATGCCTGGAACCTTCTTGCTCAAGTCCCTGCTTGAAGACCTGCTCAACTCTCCTGGGAGATGAGCGGCCCCTTGGCCTTGTGCCCCCAGCACCTTCCACTCCCTTCTCCTAGAGCTTGGTGCATTGCAGCTTCATGATCTCATTTGACCCTTTCTCTCCCACTGGACCTTGGGCCCAACACAGAATGCTGTCACCTCTGTGTTCCCAGAGCTGGGCAGAGCGCCTGTCACACAGCCAGTCATCAATAAAGGTTTCTGGCATGAATGAGCAAATAACTACCTGAGAAACATTACAGAAAGTTAGGCTGCTCTTCAACCCCGTTTACTAAGGAACCTTGAGTTATTTTTGATTGAATAGAGCAAACACCCAGATCACTGCTCCCCTGGGTTTCAGATCAAATGCTAGGCTAGAATTTTATGCTTTCAGGGGCAAAATAAAGAGCAAAGGGAGTTAAGTGATTTGTTAAGATGATGGTTACAGCTCTCCTCTGAAGTGGAAAATCCATGAATCAGAAAAGCTCACTGGTCTCCTTCCATAATAGGAAGTGTTCAGCCAGAGACCAAAGGAAAGGTTCACTTCAAGGCAGACTTAAACCCAGAGCATCCGGCCATCAGCCCTGAGCCTCCTACAAGCGTTTGTGCAGCTCGAGTCCCCTGATCCCCAGTTGCACTGAGAACGGAGTGACTATATCCAGGGGATATTTGAACATTTATGAAACCAGAGCCGTGTCCCAGTTCTTCAGCATCTGGTTTGGAATAAAAATCCACACAGAAGACTCGCCACCGAAAAGCAAAGCTGTTGCACTTGGATGGGGCAAGCCCTGGGAGCGCCACAGGAGTTTGCCAGATCACAGGGGGACAAACAAGAGAGAGGCAAACCAAGAGACACACTCTTAACCATAGAGAACAAATTGATGCTTCCCAGAGGGCAGGTGGGGGAGGGACGGAGAAAACAGGTGATGAGGATGAAGGAGGCACTTGCCATGATGAGCACTGGGGGATGCATGGAAGGGCTGAATCACTGTATTGTCCACATTGTATGTTAACTCACTAGAATTTAAATAAAAACTTTACAAAAGCAGTTTGAAAAATCCTTTTGCTTCTCACTGCTGTTCTCTTCTCAGCAAGAATCCCTCCTACCTCTTTCCTATTATCAGATATTCTTCCAACCCAGATGTCCTGGGCTTGCTTTCTGGAGCCCAGACATAAGGAGGTAATAAAAACCAAAATGAAAACACAACACTTACCAATAAAAAGAAGCATTGCCCCCCTTTTATTCTGCTAGAATCATCATGAGCCAAGACACAGGCTGCCAGTTTCCAAAACATGAACTCAAGCATCCTAGGAATGCTCCTTTTCTTCCCTTACAGAAATTTGTTAAATTCAACATCATCCGAGCAATTTATTGAATCTTCTCAACTCTTATGGTTTCACGACTCCCTGAGCATTATACCGGGAACAACAAAGCCAGACCTGAGTGTCAATATCAGGGATGAACTGTTATGTTCTCCCTTCACCGTAAAGAAAGGGAGAGTAAATTAACATATTTAATTGTGCATATCTCTACATGTGACTGCATGCATCTCTTAAAGACATGGGATTTGAACGATTCTCTGAGGCTATAAACTTGTAAGGATTGAAATGACCTTATTTTTACTCCTACGAGGACCAGGGCAAACTGAGAAAGCCTGTGTAACATCTGTCACTTCTTGCATTGGGTCCTTCACAACAAAGGACAAAGAAGGATTTCAATAGCAATTCTCACCATTTTTTCATTTAATTGTCTTGGATTTTTCTATCATACAAATAAATTGTCTACAAATGTTTTTCCTGCTTTTCTGACATTGGTACCTATTATTTCTATTTCATGATATGTTGATTTGAGCAAATGAAGTTACCAATAGAGCTGATATGAGAGGAGCTCGTAGGCAGAGTCTGAAACTTCTGAGTTCTGGGACCTGAGTTCAAGTCCCGGCTCTGAGACTATGTTGGTCAGGTAACCATCCAGGGCTCCTAGTTCCTCCATGCAAAGGGGAAGTGACGGTGCTTTCTTTATTGTCCTGGGACGTAGATGCAGCATCTGGTGTGTGGGAGGGGTAAGTAAATGGCAACAATCCCTATAATCTTCATGGCGATTGCAGCACACCTTCCTTTTAACAACCTCTAAGATTCCACACTAAGGATGAGGGACATTGGGGGTTCTGTGTGAGCCCAACCATTCCTCCTCCTTGCCTCCAGATTTCAAGCTAGTTGAGAACTAGACACAGATCCCAAAGGATATTAACATCCAATATTCATTTAATTGCTGTTATGGTTATTTGCAGAATGCCGTTTGCACCTGCTGCTAAGGCGCGTTCCCTTCCTATCTGTCCTCTCCCTTGCAGTCTAGATCTTGAGATTTGCATGTTGAGGGAGTGGGCTTGGCCTGCCCCCTAACCCATGGAGCCTAAATAAGACTCAGAGCCAAGTCAAAGGGCATAGAATGAATAGTTACATTCAACATATTCCAATCATTTGGAAACAGAAATAAAAGAATGTCAGATCCTGACTATTTTCTCATGGAGAAGAAAGAAAGGGGAATGCGAAGGAAGCAACCAACCAAACAAGAAGTTATTCCCTAATTCTTCCTCACTGAGACCAGGAGAATCGGGGACATCCCCATATTATGGACCAGGGCAGGATTGTGAAAGGAAAAAAGAATGGTTTTCTTTTTATTGGCTCTTTAAAATAGTCATCTTTTTATTCATTAAGATGTGGGTTCCCAAAACAATGAGTTCAAAAAATTCAATTCACCTGGTACCCCAACCATAAAATTCAATTCAGTACGTCTGTACTGAATATTTACTATATGTAGGGCATCTTGTCAGAGTTCATTGTATTGCTTATTCACCATGGATAAAACATTGTGACAAAGTCCAATTTAAACTGGAAAAGATGGTATTATGCCAAGGTAACCATCACAAGACTTCTCAGAGCTTTGAATATTCTACAGTGCTGTATGGAGTTCCAGTACCTCTAAAGCAACACAAACCCATTATAGCCCATCCTGCCATCTGCTTATATTTGACCATTCACTGGATGGTCAGGCTGTGCCTCAGGATAGAATATAATGTGAGTGTGGCCAAGGTTAAAAGGCAGATAAGTGCATCCAGGGAAGGAACCATTGCATGATCTGAATTCACTAACAGTCAACGCCTACACCAGGTTCAAGTGGTGCAGTGTTTACTTACAGCAAGAGGAGAGAGTGCACAGGACCCAGGCCCTGGCATGCATTGCTTTTCCCCACACCTCACACTGCCCCCCACCCCCACAGTGGATCCAAGGCACAGTTGATACAGGTGATGTGTTTGCATGAATCCCACCTTGTACCACAGTGGAAGGCCCCAGACCCCTCTTCTGTGGGGTCTGAAATACAGAAAGCTGGGGATGTGCCTGAGGGCCATTGATATAAGTGCTTAGGCAGAACAAAAGAGCACTCACTGAGTCTGAAATAGGAAAAGATACTCTCTCACAAGGGCAAGCCCTGCATAGGCTGCGAGAGCTTGTTATGTCAGAGAACGGACATGTTCTTATGCAGCCAAGCAAGAGTCAAAAGACTGCACGGGATCCCCCTTTCCAACAGAATACACCTGAAATTTTTGAATGAAAAAATAAAAATAATAACAACTGAGGATTCTGACTCTGAAAAGTAAATAAAAGCAAGTAGATTGTGGAGAGGAGTCAAAACTTCAAGGAGGGACCACCAAGGTGAGCTTCTGTCTCTCTCTCCCTCTAGCTTTGTTTTGAGGGTGATCTCTAGCCATGTTGCAGTGTGGTCCTTTGATGTCAATAGAAATTATTTCTTTCTGGTCAGAGGAACCAGAGACATATCCTGAGGTCTGGTGAGTGGAGGAAGCCAGAAGGAGCAACTCTCCTAATTCTGTATTTAACCCTTCTCAAGTCCCAACATTACATCCAAGCCATACACATGCACAAGACAGACCCAAACCAATACAGTGAAGTCTTTGAGAACTAAGCTGGACTTGAACTGATACCCATAGAAAGTAAGAAAGAATTTGGGGTCTGAATCAAACTCAGTTGGTTGTCTGCTAAAACAAATTTCAGCCCTTCGTTAGTGTTATCATAGGACTGAGTATACAGGAGTATTCACAATGTCCAAAATTATAATCCAAAAATATAATCAAAATTACCCAGTATACAAAGACCCAGGAAAATGTGGCCAACTCTCAAGAGAAAAGACAAAGAAGAGATGCCAGCCCAAAGATGACCCAAAGACGTTAGGATTATCAGGCAAAGACTCTAAAGCAGCATTAATACTATGCTCCATGAGCTAAATAAAAATATGCTTGAAATGGGGGCACCTATGTGCCTCAATTGGTTGAGTATGTGACTCTTGATTTTCCTCAGGTCATGATGATCATAGGAATGAGCCCTGTGTTGGGCTCCATGATCATCATGGAGTCTGCTTGTCCCTTTCCCTCGGTTCCTCTCCTGACTTGTGCTCTCTCTCTCAAACAAGTAAATAAATAAAATATTTTAAAAATATACTTGAAATAGGGCGGACGGCGGTGGCGCGCACTGGCGTAGACACTCTCGGGCCATGGTGGTGGTGGCACCCGCGCAGAGCCCGGCCGCTGGGGCCCCCAAAGTGCTGCTTCTGTCCGGCAAGCCCGCTGCCGCCGCCGCCGCCGGAGCCCCTGCCGGCCGGGCTCTGCCACTCCTGGTGCCGGGCCCGCGAGGGGCCAGCCCCGAGGCGGCAAGCGGGGGGCCGCCCCAGGCAAGCAAGCGACAGCGCCTCACGCACCTGAGCCCTGAGGAGAAGGCGCTGCGGAGGAAACTGAAAAACAGAGTAGCAGCCCAGACTGCCAGAGACCGAAAGAAAGCTCGAATGAGTGAGCTGGAACAGCAAGTGGTAGATTTGGAGGAAGAGAACCAAAAACTTTTGTTAGAAAATCAACTTTTGCGAGAGAAAACTCACGGCCTTGTAGTTGAGAACCAGGAGTTAAGACAGCGCTTGGGGATGGATGCCCTGGTTACTGAAGAGGAGGTGGAGACCCAGACCAAGGGGAATGGAGCGAGGCCAGTGGCCGGGTCTGCTGAGTCCGCAGCACTCAGACTACGTGCACCTCTGCAGCAGGTGCAGGCCCAGTAGTCACCCCTCCCGAACATCTCCCCATGGATTCTGACAGCGTTGACTCTTCAGACTCTGAGTCTGATATCCTGTGGGGCATTCTGTTCAACTTGGATCCAGTCATGCTCTTCAGATGTCCTTCCCCAGTCTCCCAGCCTGGAGCAGCATCCAGAAGCCCATCCCGAAGGACCCAGTTCCTTACCAGCCTCCCCTTCTCCGTCACTGGGGACGTCATCAGCCAAGCTGGAAGCCATTAATGAACTGATTCGTTTTGATCACGTATACAGCAAGCCCCTAGTCTTAGAGATACCCTCTGAGACAGAGAGCCAAGCTAATGTGGTAGTGAAAATTGAGGAAGCACCTTTCAGCCCCTCAGAGAAAGATCACCCTGAATTCACTGTCTCAGTGAAGGAAGAACTTGTAGAAGATGACTTCATTCCAGAGCTGGGCACCTCAGATCTACTTTCATCCAGCCACTGCCTGAAGCCATCTTCCTGTCTACTGGATGCTTACAGTGACTGTGGATATGAGGGCTCCCCTTCTCCCTTGAGCGACATGTCCTCTCTGCTTGGTGTAGACCATTCTTGGGAGGACACTTTTGCTAATGAACTCTTTCCTCAGCTGATTAGTGTCTAAGGAATGATCCAGGGCTGTTACCCTTTTCTTTTGACCATTATAACTGCCTGGAAGATAGCAAAGAAGCCTGTGCTTCATTTTAAAAAGCCAAAGTAGAGGGTGTACAGTGCTAGGGAATTCCCTTAAAGTATTTGTCTGTTAAACTGTATAGGTCACCCCAAGTATTGTCTTTGTCATCCAGCAGTCCAAGGTACTCAGATAAATTACTACAATCCAGAATTACAGTTTTTGAGGTTGTACCCTTAAGGGCAATAGTCTGCCCTAAAATTCTTATGTAAGGGTCATCAGACAAGCATCTTAGACATGAAATTTATGAGTGGCCCTTTAACATTTCTTTTACTCCTTCTTGGCATCCCAGGCTTGCCTCCAACTTTAAGTCCTTTAGTTTGCTTCTGCAAGCAGAGAACCTACCTGAGGGGACTCCTTTCCCTCATGTACAGTTCACGTAAAGATCAAGATTCTTGTGTAAAACTATGGAAATTTACTATGTAAATGCTTGATGGAATCTTTCCCTGCTAGTGTAATTTTTGGAAGGTGCTTTCTCCATTTATTTAAAACTACCTGTGCAATTAAAAAGTGCAATGCAAAAAAAAAAATATATATATATATATATATATATATATTTGAAATAAGTGAAAATATAGGAGTTTGGATTAGACAAATAGAAACTGTAAAAAAGAAGGAAGTGGAAAATTTAAAAATACAATATATAAAATAAAAAATTCAGTGGGGGATCCAATAGCAGAATAGAGATAATGGAGGGAAGCCCATGATATCCAACGTGAAGACAGAAAAGAGTGAAAATAAATGACAGTTTATTTGAAATAAAACCAAACGTGTCAACATGCATTTCACCAAGTCCAAGAAAGAGAAGAGACTGATGAGAACAGAAAATTACTTGAAGAGATTATGGCCTCAATTTCCCTAATTTGGTGAGAGACATAAATTTAGAGCTTTAAGAAGCTCAGTGATCTCTGAACAAGACAAAGTCTTTAAGAAATACTTGCACACATCATAATCCGATGGCTAAGTACCAATGGAAAAAAAATCTTGAAAGCAGCTAGAGAAAAATAACACATTATGTACAGGGAACAATAATTTGAATACTAGCGGGTTTCTCTTCAAACACCGTGGAGACCAAAGAGACCAAAGAAATAGCATCTTCAAAGTGCTTGAAGGAAAAGGATTGTCAGCTCAGAATTCTGAATGCAGCAGAAATATCCTTCAACAATCAAAGCAAAAAAAAAAAAAAAAAGACATTTTCGGGTAAAGAAAAACTGCAAAAATCCATCAGCAGCAGACTGGCTGTAACAGAAATGCTACAGGAAGTTATTCCAGCTCTTCTGGAAATGAAACCAGAGAGAAACCTGGGTCTTTGGGAATGAAGGAAGAGCCTCAAAAATGGCAAATATCTGAACAACTATAAAAGGCCATTTTCTCTTCTTGCGTTCTTTAAAATATGTGTCTTTTGAAAGCAAAATTTGGGATTATCTTTGTAGTTTACAATGTTTGCAAATGTAATACCTATGACATGGTAAGACAAAGATCAGTGTGGGGAGAAGAGAGCTTACCAAGTTTCTAATCTAAGTTTCAATATTGACTCTAAGTAGACTTTGAAAGGTAGATGTATATATTTCAATATGTAGGCAACCACTTAGGAACAAAATATAACCCCCCAAAATCAAACAAATTAAAATGGAAGATTAAAACTTTTCTTAAATAATGCTCCAAAGGCAGGAAAAGATGAAGAGAGGAATCAAAACAAGAATAGACAAAGAAAATACAAATTATAAAATTGTAGGCCTAAACCCAATCACATTAATAATCACAGTAAATATTAATGGTCTAAACTCTCCAATTAAAAAATATAGATTAATAGAATAGATTAAAAAACAAGTTTGTACTATATCCTACCTGCATGGCACATGTTTTATTTTTTTTTAATTTTAAAAGATTTTATTTATTTATTTGAAAGAGAGAGGATGAGAGAGAGCTCCGGGGGGGTGAGGGTCAGAGGGAAAAGCAGACTCTCCACTGAGAGGGGAGCCCAATGAGGGACTCAATCCTGAGACGCCAAGATCATGAGCTGAGTCAAAGGCAGTCCCTTAACCAACCGAGCCACGGAGGCACCTGACACATATTTTAAATAGAAAGTCACAAATAGGTTGAAAATAAAAGTTGTACCATGCAAAGAGTAGGCATTAGAAGGGAAGAGGGGCTACTTCAGTGTCAAGTAAAACAGACTTCAAAACAAAGAGTGTTACCAGAGATAAGGATGGTCATTCCATAGGCATAAAAGGGAGAGTTCTTTAGAAAGACATAACAATTATAAATGAGTATGCAACTATTAACACAGCCTCATGAGTCGTGAAGCAAACATGGACAAACTGACAGAGGGAAGTAGACAATTCCAAAATCATCCTCAGCAATTGATAGAACAACTGGACCAAAAAAATCAGTAATGACATAAAATACCTGAAGAACGCTACTAACCTTGATCTTACTAACATTTTTAGTCTACTATATCCAACAACTGTAAAATAAACATTCTTTCCAAATGCTCAGCATATATTCACCATAAAACAAGTTCCAATAGATTTAAGAGAATTGAAATAATACAAAGTATATTCCCTGAGTTCAGCCTGATTAAATTGAAAATCAGTAACAATGCGATATCTAGGAAAACTAATATCTGGGAATTAAGCAACACACTTCTCGATAATTCAGAGGTTAGAGTGCAGCATAAGTGTCCCAGAGAAGGTGCCAGGTATGCAGTGTTTGCCTAATTTAATTGAGCACAGAAGTGATTTGTTTTTGTTTTTTGTTTTTAAGATTTCACTTATGTATTTGGTAGAGAGGGAGAGCATACAAGCAGGGGGACCGCAAACAGAGGGAGAAGCAGGCTCCCCGATGAGCAAGGGGCCCAACTCAGGACTTGATCCTAGATATCTGGGATCATGACCCAAGCTGAAGGCAGATATCCAGCTGAGTCACCCAGGTGCCCCAAAAGTGATTTTTTTAGTGGAGTACTTCATAAGACTAGTGCTTAATGAGGCATGTTCTGGGAAGCTTACCTAGAATTGGCCCCTGAAACCATGATGTCTTTTCTTTTAGGAAGGGAGTGATATTTCCATCTGCACCTGTAGAGAATGTTCTGTCATAAATGTTAAGCAAATTCGTACTGATGGGAGACTGCCCCTGTAGCATGTCATCCATGTCCATCTACAATTGTTTACTTTTTGTTGGTGCTTTTCCTAGGTTGAGATTCTTCAACAGGGACACAGTTGGCTTGTATCCCAGAAAAAGCAATTCATCAAGTAATTGCCAAGTGAGGGAGCTATCACTGGAGTGATGGGCACAGCGGAACCTGCTAATAACAAAGCAGAGTCTGACCCTATGGAGGAGGGTGGAGTTCTTCCCGTGGTCCCTACAAAAGAATTATTGTATTTCAGATCTATTAGAGGAGGTCTTTCCCTTTTTTGTTTTCTTAAAAAAAAAAAAAAATTCCTTTGAGTTGCTCACCCTAGGGAGAGCAGCTTGTTTTTGCTTAAGGGTAATTGCAGATAAAATCCATTACGACTTGCCAAGGAAATGAAGTTGAGATTGGAAATGGTTTGCTGGAGATGGGCCATGGAGGACGATGGGGTGTGATGTGGAGTGTTGAGAGGGGTCTGGGCTGGAGGGGAGGTTGGGAGAAGGGCTCCAGCCTTCTTTGGCCAAAGAAGCTATAGGCTCTAAAGATCCTCCCCACACCCCAATCCATCCCCTCTGTCCCCTGGATTTCCTCGAGAGTATCCTGGGATGAGCTAGCAGTGACCATGCCCTGAGGGGGTGCAGCCCCCCTCCCCATCCTGGCCACTGCTGTGGTGACAGCTGCTTTGTGTGCACAGATGTGCTATGTTCTGAACTCAGCCTGCACAGAGATTTCTGAAAATGAAAAGGTGGGATGTTCAGGTACAGATCAAGAGCTCTGGCATGTTATTTCCATGCAAGGGCTTGTTGATGAAGATCCCCTTGGCCCAGAAAATAGCCCCTACAGCTCATAGGTTGCTGACTACTACAGTATTTCTGCTCAAAGAGACCCCAGCTTACAAAAGAGGACTAAGGCAGTTTTCCTCTCCTAGTATCTTCTCTGTTCAGTGCCTGGGGACTGGAGCCATGACACATCAGAATCACTGGGGCAGTTTTTCAAAAACAGGTTTCTGGGCGTACTCATGGAGAGACTGGTCCGGCATGCCTGCGATGAGCCTGGGAATCTGGAGGTTTGGCAAGTGCCGCTGGTGGGCCCTGTCTGTAGTCAGGTTGAAGGAGCCCTATTCCTTAGTCTCTTCTTTTGGGAGCATCTCATCACCAAGTCCTGATGGGTGAGCACCAGACCCCTTCTAGTTCCTGATCCACCTCTCCCGGTGTTGATGGCTGTTCTGCCAACAAGCGGGTGTCTCTGTGTCTGTGGCCCCTGTAGGCTCTCACCATGCACTTGGCCCCAGCACGCTGGGCTTTGCAGTGCTGGGTACTCAGTGAGTTGCTGGGAGAACTCATTGACCATTATGTGGTTGGAATATTTCTCCCAAGGGTCTGAGGTTAAGACTGTATAGTATATACTTTACCATCTTTCATTTTAATGTTTAAAATGGATACAAATGGGACGCCTGGGTGGCTCAGTGGGTTAAGCCTCTGCCTTTGGCTCAGGTCATGATCTCAGGGTCCTGGGATCAAGCCCCGCATCGGGCTCTCTGCTCAGCAGGGAGCCTGCTCCCCCCACCCCCGCCTCTGCCTGCCTCTCTGCCTACTTGTGATCTCTGTCAAATAAATAAATAAATAAAATATTTAAAAAAAATAAAATAAAAATAAAATCGATACGAACTTGGCATTCATCTACATAGTAAACTTCCATTAAAAAACCTGCCATCCTCCCCAGTCCAATCTTAAATCACGTGATGTTCTTTGTGCGGTGTTCATCTCGTCGGATTGGTTGTCTGTCACAAAGTGTCATGTTTCCAGGGCATACACACCCCAGCGTGAGATGTAAGTGTGAGAAAGGTTCACTTGTCTTAGAGAAGCTCTCGGCTGAAGAATGGAAAAAGACCGAGCATAGGCTCCTTCCAGAACTAAGGAGATCCACTCCAGCCCTAAAAACTGGGCCCAGAGTTAAGCAGCAGAGGGACTGTATGGAAGAAAGGATGGGACAGAGATCAGGGACCTCCAGAAGCTCATCTGAGACTTCCACTGACTCTCCTAGCAGGTCCGTTGAAAATAAAAGTAGAGAGAGGTGTTTTGCACGATCCCCTGATGAGGGAACTAGTTTTCCTTCTGGTAGTTGATGGTTAATTGATGGTCCAAGCTGACCATTCTCAATGTGGCTGGGCAAATGCAAGGACTAGCATCAGCGAGCCACTGGCTGCAGGTTATGAGAAGCTTTAGGGCAATGCACATTTTTTTCCCCCTGTTTTGAATCGTTCTGTGCTTTTTCAGCAAGAGGATGTCATCTGGCTTTGAACTGAGTCCAATCTTTCAGCCACTCTGCTTTGTCCTTTAAGCAAGTTGCTCTCCATCCCCTCCGGATGGAAAATTTATTACAGTGTCTTGGATGGCCCTCCTTTTAATTGCCAACTTATTCCCCCTTAAACATCTTGTACTTTATGACCCAGGCCTCTGCTGGTGCTGGGTCGCATCCTGCGGAGAAAGGTCGGAGCTGAGGTCTCTCCTCTAATTATGACAACCCACCCACGGAGCAGCCAAAGCCCGTGAAATAAACAGCTCCCGCTGCCCTTTTGTCGTTTATCTTTACTGCTTGAGGAAAATTCACGGAGCAGAGCTGCCGCGCTCGTTTGTCCTCAGGGTCTCGCAGCTGCGTCCGTGAGCATTTGGCCACTGTGCACGCAGATGAGATCCTTCGCGTTCGCCGTTCAAGACAGGAGTAAAGTGAGATGATATACAAAGAACCATATCCGAGGGATCTAAACTCACAGAGATGTATTTTCTGTCTTCCATTTTTAGCAGGCTGCCCTCAACTCTGTGAGCAGCCTCCATAATTCATTTGCTCATTCAATTCCTCCTAATATGTGGTCCCAAAATAGATTCAGTGTCCTTGCCTTGACGATGGCGTGTTTCACCAGCAGGATCCAGGGCAGCATCTTTGTGCACTGGAGAATTATTAATGCGAAGAGAGGCCCGTAGACACACCCTACCAGAAAAAAAAGAAGCAGAGAGGGATTTTTGGACTCTGAAAGATTAAAATCTCGGTTAGTTACAGGACACCAGCAACTGATGGGTAAAGCTCGAATCTATGGGAGCCACTGATAAAAACAATGATAAAACAGAGCATTTTCATGCTGTTATGGAACAAGAAAATCATGGAACAAATTGATGATTTTTTTTTTAAATTTCTGAGAAACACAGAAAATTCATATGTCCCCATTTCTCAGAACTCAAGAATGAAATAAAGAATTTCATTTTCCTTAAGGTCTTCATGTGCGAAGTGGTCTGTTTGGCAAAGTGAGTAGCTGGGATTGTTTTTTTCTGGGTTCCAGAACCAAACACCAGCCACAGGGGATTAAATCTAGGGTTTTTGCTGCCGGAGGCTCCGTCCTTGGTCCTGTCCGAGCCCAGATAATTCTGAGCTGGTGTGTAAGAAACACAAAGGATTCTGGTGAGATCCTGGGCAGGGCCACTGTGGCTCCTGGATGTCGGCCCTGACTCAGTCTTTCACTTGTGTTAACTTGGAAAAAATCCCGTAACATCTCTTCAGGCTTGAAGACTCCCATCTGCACTGGGTAGGGAGGGAGAGAGGGTTAAGTGCGGTGACCCATGATAAAGAATGCAGGGAACATCCATCACCACAATATCACCCTGTGACTTTGCAGGGACTTACTATTTCTTCCATGTTGGGACATTTTCCTCTGAAGATTCAGGGTGTCTATATAACATTTGAGTTCCCTTTCCTTTTTACAAGTGACATCTTTCTTTTTTTTTTTTTATTTTTTATGTTTTATAAAGATATATTTTTATCCCCAGGGGTACAGGTCTGTGAATCACCAGGTTTACACACTTCACAGCACTCACCAAAGCACATACCCTCCCCAATGTCCATAATCCCACCCCCTTCTCCCAACCCCCCTCCCCCCAGCAACCCTCAGTTTGTTTTGTGAGATTAAGAGACAAGTGACATCTTTCTATGATGATTTGACAGCATTTTGTTGGTGGTTTAAAAAACAATTCCTAGAAGAGGGACACCTGGGTGGCTCAGTCGGTTAAGCGTCTGCCTTTGGCTGAGGTCATGATTCCAGGGTCTTGAGATCAAGCTCTGCATCAGGCTCCTTGCTCAGCAGGGAGTCTGCTTCTCCCTTCCCCTCTGCCTGTTGCTCCCCCTGCTTGTGCTCAATCTGTCTGACAAATAAATAAATAAAATATTTTTTAAAATTCCTAGAGGAAGTAAGATGTGAGGGACAGGGAAAGAGGAGTCAGAAAGAATAAGGATGCATCTGGCTCCAGGTGGTGGGGAGGAAGGATGCAGAGTCCTATTTCCTGGCTTTGTATTCTGGTTCTGCCACGTCTTGGGTATGTGACTTGGACAAGATATTGGGCTAAGTTTCCTCATCTGTAAGATGTGATTCTAATGGTACCTGCCTCACAGAGCTTAGTGAGAAGTAGGTAGACAGTGTATAGGGAGCCCTCAGCAGGATGCTTGGCTTACAGCAAGCTCTCCAGAAATGTACACTGTTCACTGCTACATCTACCTGTGCCCTCAACAAAAATTTGTTTGAATTCATAAGTGAATTAATAAAGTAGTAATAAAAAACCAAAATGGAGGGGCACCTGGGTGGCTCAGTCAGTTAGACATCTGCCTTTGGTTCAGGTCACGATACCAGGGTCTTTGGATCGAGGCCCACGTCAGGCTCCCTTTTATTCTCCCTCTTCCTGTGCTGCTCCCCCTACTTATGCCCTCTTGCTCTCTCTGTCAAATAAATAAATAGAGAAAACAAAACAAAAACAAAATGAAGGCAATTAAAGAATGAAACCCTTCCAAATGTCTTCTCTGAATACCACGAATGTAAATTTGCAGGACAGTCCACAAGCATGGGTCTGGTCCCAAGCATCTTCTTGAGCCTTCTGTGCTTCTCCCTCCACCCACACCAGATGCACAAGCAGTTCTCCAAATGCTCTGTGGTATTCCATGCATCAAGATTTTAGCCTAAAACACTGCCTTCCCTTTAAATACTGAGGGAATCCTAATTCCTTGAGGCTTTATTCAAACACAGCCTCATTAGTAAATATTTCCCAAATCATCCTGAGTCAGACTTAATCGAGTTTTGAAAATAGGCTAGCAGAATGTCATTGTGGTTGTTATTGGTGTTTGTTTTACCAGCTGGGACATGTCCCATTGACTCTTTGCCCCTCAACAGTTTTGGGGAACCAGGAGTTCCATACATGCATCAAACTCTCCCTAGAACCAGGAGGGGCACTTCTATCTTTTCCTAAGCTTGGTTCCTTCCTGGTGGTGATGTCAGCCATTGGTGGAATAGATGGGTATTTGTTGTCTTACGAATGAAGGGGTTGGACTAGTTGTTTGAGGCTCCTCCAGCTTTAAACTCCCATTATTCCTGGGGCTAGATGACCCTTACAAATTATTCGTGGACATTTGTCACAATTCCACCCCAAATTTCTAGCTCTCAAAGATGACATAACAAACAACAAAAATTCCTGCCTTCCTCCCCAACACAAACAAATGTACAACTTGTCCCTTAAGTAGATTTTTAAAAAAGATTTTATTTATTCATTTCAGAGAGAGAGAGATATAGAGAGAGAGAATGTATGAGCAGGAGGAAGGGCAGATGGAGAGGGAGAAAGTCTCAAGCAGACTCCATACTGAGCTTGGAGCCTGACATAAGGCTCCATCTCACGACCCTGAGGTCACGACCTGAGCTGAAATCAAGAGTCAAACCCTTAGCCAACTGAGCCACCCAAGTGCCCCTGCCAAGTAGATTCTCGATTGCTCCTTAGAAATGCCTGGCCTGGGGCACCCACAACAATGTCTCAGGTTTATAAAAATTCTTTGGGACACTGGGTATGTGCTCATGTCTCATATTTTCAATATGATCATGAGACTGAAACAAAGCAACTTATCCCAAAGAGAGGCTGTGAAAGACAGCAGGTAAGGGACAGACATGTGAGCTCTGTGACATCTGTAGGGGTATGTATTTAGTTGCAGTGGATGCCAACTGTCACCCTTTGCTTGAGGAAAAATGTATTCCATTCCCTGGTAAAATTCTCTACCTTCACTCACCATAAACAACATGTGGAGGAATTTTCAGTCTATAATGTTCCTTTGTAGAGATAGAGCAGGTGACTATGGCTAAGTCCTTGTTCACCCTGCAATTCTTTGCAGGATAAAATGGCATTTTATTACACTGTGATAGCGGTTTTGATTACACAGGGCACTGAAAAGGAGAAATGGTGATTGAGCCACAGACTGAAATTCAATCTCATGATTTTAGAGGTTCCATTATGCCAGGCCAAGTGCTATTCTCAGGCTTTCTGCTTGATGTTCTGTAGCCATTGCCTCAGACTAATTATAATCCATCTGACTATCTAATTCTAACAGTCTAATTTTATCATTCTGTAATTAAGTTTCTTCTGGCAGCATGTATTTAGCCATAAAGGGAAATATTTCCTTTCCCATTTTCAAAATTGGTTAAGTGAGACGAGGAAAGGTAATTGTAGCCACTGAGTTCAACATTTTTTTTTTGAGCAATGGTTTTCCTTTTGACTTAAAGAGCTGATAGATTCATCCAAGAAAAAGCTTTCAGGTATAAAACGTTTGAAGCATTTTTCCTAGAAGGACAGTCGTAAAACACTTTAATCACTGCCTCGAGGCCAAAGGCCTAAAGGGAGAATGAACAAAGTTTCCTCAGCAAATATGTCCCATAGTTGATAATCTTGTGTATCTGAGAGGCAGGGGCTGTTTGTTGTTTATATACTATCCAAAGTCCTCTGACTATATCGGCTGTGGAAGATGCCTAGCTGAAGAACTACATTTCCCAGTCTTCCGTGCAGAGAAAGATGTCATGTGACAAAGACTGGCCAATGAGATGTAAGCAGAATGGGTGGGAGGACTTCTGCAAAAGATTATCCTAAGAAAGGTGGTCTCAGCTAAAGGTGTTTCCTGAGCACTGCTTCCTTCTTTCTTCCTAGAAAGAGAATTTGGTTCCTGGAGCTGAAGCAACCTTCAGTGATCAGAGGGAAAGGTGGAGAGAACTGTGGAGGACTTGGCCCTGACATCCTTAAACCAGTAAACCAACACCAGCACCAGCTCACCATGGACTTTTCATAATGATGGAAAAATAAAGCCCAGTGTGATTGAAGCCATTCTGATTTTGCCATCTGATTACATTCATGCATTTATTTGTTAATTTGTCTCTCTTCACTGGAATATAAAGCCACAAGGACACTGACTTCGTTCATCACTGTATATTATGCCCGGAATGTCACAGGCACTTGATAAGACATTGAATGAAGGTGGCCAATTCACTTACTGATACAATCTGTGAGCTAGTAAGAACTAAATTTGTCACTGGGTCTTCTCCTAAAGCACATCCCACTCTCAGAGGGTACTAAAAAGCCAGCTTTCCAAAAGGAGATTTAAAACTCTTCATTTAGGGGTGCCTGGGTGGCTCAGTCAGTTAAGCATTTGCCTTTGGCTCAGGTCATGATCCCAAGGTCCTGGGTTGGAATCCCAGGGTCAGGCTCTCCGCTCAGTGGGGAGCCTGCTTCTCTCTTTCCCTCTGCCTGCCCCACCCCACTCTTGCATGCTCACACACTCTCTGTCAAATAAGTAAACAAAATCTTAAAAAAAAAAAAAAAAAAAAACCAACCTCCTCATTTAAACCATGAAATCTTTAGGATATTTCTACATGGGTGTAAGTTTTTGGTAGTTACTAAAGACCTTTTATTAACATAGTTCCCAAATCATGGAGTAAAGTGGGAATTTTAGATATTCCCCCCAGAAAAATCCACCTGCCTGTGTCTAAGCCTGAATCCAGTGTTAAGCCAGGTAAAGCATTCCTGACCATGGGAGGGACCAACTTTGGGATCCCAGAAGCCAGTCTAATGCTCTGCAACGTGAGCCTTTGGGGATTTTACAGCTGGGGAGGGATGTCACAGTTGCTTTGGAACAACTGGCCCAGGGCGAGGCAGAAGCCCAGGGAGCCTTCTCTCACTCTTGCCTAAAATGAAGGGAGCTGGGCTGAGGGTTGGGCTTGGCATGTCTGCTCAGCCAACACCTCAAGGGGCTTCCCCTCTTGAGAAACCATTGATTTGGAACCCCCCACGCTCTTTCTATGTAAAGTTTCTTGGTAGTGTGTATGGTGTTATTTACTTAGTGAATGCATTCTCCTGGCTTATTTCGGTTTGTATGTAGTCTAAGCTGGATGTACACGGTCCCTTTCTACTCAAATTATTCCCCCCTTCACTACAGCTGCATCTAAATCATACTGTACGTTAAAAAAAGAGTAAAAATTCCAAGGTCAGAGCAGGGCTCTCCTAGTCCTATGAAAAATCTTGTCATCCTCTAGAGACTAAGTGGTCTGCATTGCATGACCCTTTTTTTTTTTTTTTTTTTGAAGAGGTTTCCCTGTTGTTTGTCAGCAGATGTCTGATGAGCTGTGACTAGCATTGGCCACTCCAAGTCTGGACAGGAGGAATAGGGGGGACAGGCCTCTCCACTGTGTGGCAGTGTTTGGCCAGAACCCCGGAAAAGCCCATTAAATATTTATTTAGGTCAAATCACTGAATCATCAACTTATCTTTACACACATAAAAAAATGGAGCTGGAATAGATTTTAATAAAACAATGAGGAACTTTCTATTTCTTCTTCTTATTGTTTCCTGGGCAATCAACTCAAATTTATGCTACACTGGAGGTTGTGTCATGAAAGCTGGTCAGGGAAAAAAAGAATAGTGAGCATTTATACACGAGTTAGCATTTATGAATTTAAAAGCATTTTCACATGCATTATCCTTACCTCTTCACTTAACTCCTTTGTATCTCAATTTACTCAACTGCGCATTGGGGATAAATACTCTCCCCACAGAATTGCTCTGAGATGTTGTATGTAAAGCTCCTAGCCCAGGGTCTGGCACACAGGAGGCCCTTAAAAAGTGGAGGTTAGTGTTTTCTCAATATATCCTCCCCTTTTCAGTGTCTGCACACTGTTTCTCTACATCCTCTCCAATACCCCGACCAAGGTCTCCCCAGCACCCTCTGAGGAAGGATGTCTGTCAGCTCAGGGTGCTGAGCTGATGTCCTTCTTGCTCTGCACCTCCCGTGCGGGGCTTCTCTCCATCGTGCTCATCTGATGTCCTCCACAGACACCCTCATTCACTGAAGGTCTGGTGGATGGCTCACAACTTTCATCTCCTCCCTGTCCTTGCCAAGCTCCTGTAACTTCAGCCCCCAAGGGCAGGGCCCACCAACACTTCTCATGTCCTTCCACTTATGCCTCCTAGCCCCCGACCCTTTGGCCATGACCCGAATGTTCCATTTCCTGGGATGGAGCACAACACCTCGAATTCAAAGCTGTCACTTTGAATTTAACAACTGCTTGAAAGTAGATTTGGGATTCTTTTCTTTAATGATTCCACTTTGTTGGAGTGTGGGGTGGCAGACATCTGTCTCCCTGCCTGTGTGTAGGCCACGGGCTTCCAGGACAGTGCCAGAAGCACAGAGAGCCACAGCTCCCCAATCACAGTGGGTCCAATGTGGACTATTGTATCTGTTTTCCTTAGAGGGAGTTTCAAGGTCTCCCACCCCAAAATGGGAGGCCAGTTCTCCTCAGCCTCCACTCCTCAGGGGGCCAAGGGCGTCTAACAGCCCCTACCTCACAAACTCAGGGGTTTAGATGTCACCTCTATGCTTATTTACACCTGGGGCCAGGTGCCTGGTGCTGCCACACAAGGAAGTAGCAGCCACCTCAGAAGAGTCCCTCATCCCCTGGTCCTTATAGCATGGCAGCCCCAGCTACCCAGCCCCCACCGGGCACTCGATGATGATGTCATCCCATCCTGGGACATGTGACATGGCCCTGTCTGAGCACGTCTGGTCCTCCACCCTCTCTCAGCTGCTCCGCTGGTCGCTGCAACCAAGAGACCATCACCTGCCACGTTGTCTGGCTTGCAGCATGTGCCCCTCCCCGGGTTTGGGGCCATCCCTTCCAGCACAGCTGCTTTACTGCATCCTCCGGCCCGACTTCACGGTCACGGCTCTCGTGTCCATGGCTGCTTCTGGAAATGTCTTCTCTCCCACCCTCTTCACTTCCACCCCTTCCTCGCGCACCAGTTTAAACAGCGCTGACCGCATGGAACTCTCCCGAAGTCAGCTGGGGCTCACAGCTTGTAGAACCTACCTGTGGACTGTCCTTTGTCCGCACTGCCTATGCCTCTGGCTTCCCGGAGCTCAGGGGAGGAACCCTTTGACCCCATCTCATTCATCACGCAGACGCGGAGCACCTCTCTGTGCTAGGCTCCGACACCGTCGCTAGGGGGCGTCGGTGAGCACAACGGACTGAGGTTCCTGCCCCCGCAGCGGCTAGTCTAGGAAACCTGGTGGTCAGCCTTCCACCAACAGGAGGTAATGTGGAGTGTTTTAGAAGGTGGCCTGGAAAGAAAGAAAAATTAGAACAGAGTAAAGGAGATGAGAGTGCCCTAAGGCAGTGCCTGGTTTCCAGTACATATTTGTTTTTATTTCCATTTTAATTGGTGTTTTCTTTTGGTTTTAGGTGTTTTGTTTGTTTTTTGTTTTGTTTTGTTTTAATTAGAAAAATGGCACTTGTTCCTTAGACAGACATCACTCATTGCAGACCCAGGAGCCTCTGCACTCCCTCCCAGGGCCCCAGGAGAACCTGCACTGTGAGAGTATATCAAAGGAGCAGTGTGGGTCCAGGAGGTTTTCTCCAGACAGGGGATCCGGGGTGGAGTGGAAAGTCCCTGCAGGCTCCTGTGGCTCAGTGGGCTGCCTGTCCTGTGAAAGCCTGAACAGGTAAACTGTGGCTCAGCAGTCAGGGAGCCACCAAAGGGCCACCTGCCTGCTCTTTTATATCTGAAGGGACTTTCTGTGTTTTGATGACACCTGGCAGTCCTTTCTCACCTTGAGTCGATCTGAACAGAGAGTCTGGAGCTTTCCTCTTAGAATCATCAGCACCTGTGGCGTTGACTTCTCTGAAGAGAGACATGTGGATCTTCACAAGGATATCAGGTGCCAGTTTATCATCCTTCATCCCAGGGTTGTTCTCTGCTGTCCTCAAAGCCTCACCACTGATGCTTCCTTGGGGTCCTCACTCTTGTATTCTGATCATCCAGCTTTGGAGGTGCTGGGGCAGTCTGCATTCCCTGGGCCTCATGGGGCAGCAGGCATCCCCTCCTTCCTTACTGCTGGGACAGGCCTCTCCAGAATGGTCCCTGGAAGCCACTTCTTCAGTGTCGCTCTGTAGTCACTTTCCCCAGGGCTCAGACCCAAGTCACTGGGCACCGGACCCTGGTATCCCTTTTCCCCACCCTGGTCTTGCTCAAGGACCCATGCCCCAAATCTCCTCTCATTCAAGCAGAACATCCCCTTAGTGATGCTTTCTGGAGGCTCTTGCTCATAGCTCATCACACAGGTCTGGGGAAGTGTCTAGAACCAGAACACGGCTCTCATTCTGTATGTGTGTGCATGCGTGTGCACCCGCATGTGTGTGTATGTGTGTACACGTGTATGTGCTATACACCAGTGTTCCTTGTTTGGTAAACTGTCAGAGTGCCTTTCTGTGGATCAGTCCCACCCAATAATTTATAATCATGTTCACAATTAACAGAAAGTAATAATCTCCAATAAGAATTTGGCTCTTGATGCTGAAGCCAGGTCACGGATGCCTCCCTGGCTAGGCTTCTCTGGGAGGCTGTTTAACATGGGTTCTAGAACTTGGAGTCCTGGGACTTTTTTATTTTTTTGCTTTTTCTTTTTTACTTTTTACCTCTTCACCTTAATCCCTATTATGGGCTGAATTGTATCTGCCCCCCTCCATATATCATACCTCAGAATGTGACTGTATTTGGACATAAGTTGGTTATTAAAAAGGTAATTAAGTAGAAATGAGGTCATCTTGGGAGAGGGGGGCTCTCATCCAATCTAACTGGCATCCTTGGAAGAGGAGAAATTTAGACATAGATGCATCCACAGGAAGGGAAAGTGACATCCACAAACCAACAAGAGATGCCTCAGGAGGAACCAAGCCTGTTGACCCTTAACTGTAGACTTCCTGCTTCCAGAAGGTTGAGAAGGTCCATTTCCAGTGTTTAAGCCACCTAGTCTGTTGGTACTTGTGATGCAATCCTAAGCAAGCTTATACAGTTTCTTTAAAATCTTTTGTCTGAATTCTAATCAATGAAAAAATAATTATTTTTAATCTTAAAAAAAAACAAAAGTTCTATAGGTATCTTGAGAAAAGACATAGACTCCTTTGCTCAAAATTAAGTGATTGATTCTTAATTGCTTCTGACTTCAAACCTTTAGATGCCTTCATGTCTCTCCTTATTGAGTATTAATCCCGTTGTCTATTTGCTCTTCTACTCTTATCAAGACAAGCCCCATATCTGATCTTGCTTTTGTTCAAAAGAAGTAGATAAGCTCCACTTTGCAGAAGAGGAAGCTGAAGGCAGGGGGATTTGGGTGCTCCTCCTGTCTCACCTGTCAGAGAGGAACTCTAGCTAGAATATATTCTAAGCTTCTCACCAGACCCTGACTGCTGCTGCCCTCAGCAGCCATCTGAATGTGAGAAGTGGACAGTCAAGATCCCAGCCATTGAGCACATAGCAAAGCTGGGCCTTGTGCCTGGCGTAGAATATTGCCATTAAGATTGGCTTTACTTTTGACCACATGCTCTTATGGATGATTCTACCCACCACACTTTTGTTCAGATGAAACAACAAATTTCCAGGGTTTTGTTTTGTTTTGTTTTTTTAATACCATGGGGAAATCAGCGCAGTGTAATCATAAGATACTTAAACTGTGATTCAGATCTAGGTTCAGATTCTGACTGTCATGTTCTTATTGTGGGACCACAGACAAGTCCTTTATTTCCCTGGCCCTTGTTTTTTTTTTTTTTTTAATCTGGCAAATGAGAGTGTTGGATTCGATAATTTTTAAAAAGTTCTTCCAGCTCTCTAATGCCAGAATTCTAAGAATTTTGATAGGAAATGCTTGTGGGTTCTTAGCTTCTCTAGCCTCTGCTTCTTCTCACTTGTCATGCAGTTAAAGCGAGTTTTACTTTCTACTGACAGCCATCTCTCAGTTATCCACGGGGAAGAAGGGACACTTGGTGTTCACAAGAGCTTCTCTAGCCTGAGGCCAAGGTGCTAATTCCTAGGGCAGGAAGGGGCCTCTGGGCTTCAGTGCTGCTCATTCTGACCAGTGAGGTGGCAGGGAGATTGGCTGGGCCTCAGCAGTCCTGGGCCTCCTTCGAGGGCTCCTGGCTCTGAGCATCTGCGTTCCTTGAGCCGAGCATTATGGGTATAGCTAGTGGGCAACCGACATCCTGGGGCCTAATGGATGAAAATGGCACGATCCATTAGACTGAAACCCCACACACCTGGAGCTTACTGTTGTTTCCCTTCTGGCATTTCTGTTACTGCTGCTCATTTTGGATCCCAGGGTCCTTGGGGGAAGGACTGTGGCTCACATTCATGCTCTGTATCCCTAAGGGCTCAGTTAGTGCCGCTGAATGAGGAAGTTGCCGCAGCATTCAAATACCCTCCAAGGAAGAGCGCCTACTGTGACTGTTCAGTGCTATTCTAAACTGGACTCCTCACCAGCTGACGGATCTCATGTTTAGGAGGGGAAATAAATGACGCTTAATTACTGTGTCCTTTTCCAGGTGGCTGGGATTACATGACCCTGAAGAAAGCCAACACGTAATGAGCTTCAGAAGGACCTCCTCGCTACCTAAAGTAGGGCAAAATGTAAACAGCAATAGGCCTGAAAGGGGTGGCCTCCGTTCAGAGGTGGTGTGAAGGCCACTGCAAGGTGCAGGTGAGCTCAACTCCCCTGCCTGGGGCTGCTGATTATCCCGGAAGGTGCTGAGTGTGACGGGGGTTTTCATGAGTTGGCGGTTTCTATGGCAGAGCCCATTGGCGTGGCTGTGCTGCCCAGCTGGGGCTCAGGCTACGTCTTCACAGACATCACAACTTGAAAAGTTGCCTGGCCTGTCTGTTTAATCAAATAACCAGGTTTTAAGGGCTGAATAACTGGTTGTTTCACTAATCAGAAAATCAATGGTCTTTAACTATAGAAATGGGCTTTATCCCTTAGCTGCCAGTTTGAAGAGGATTCATTCCTTCTTTGTTTCTTGGCCCTTTTTGGCATCTCAAGCTTAAACATCAGTCTAGCTTCTGCATGGGGTGTCCATTGATTAAGCATCTGCCCTGGGCTCAGGTCATGATCCCAGCATCCCTGAGCCCTGCATCAGAGTTCCTGCTCAGCAAGGAGTATGCTCTCCCCTCCCCCTGCTCTGATGCTCTCACTCTCTCTGTCTTTCTCTCATTCACTCCCTCTCAAATAAATAAAATAAAATGGAAAAATCTAGCCTCTGCTTGAGAGAGGGGCTGCATCCTTATTCCAGACATAAGCCTAAAGCCCCGTGGGCTGGTGGAGCCGCCCTGCTGAGACCAGGCATGGGGCTCCAGAGAGCAGAGAGCATTTTCAGAGAGAAGGGAGAATGAGCAGAAGGGCATGAGGTTGTGTGTGGGTAGCGTGTGTGTGTGGAATGGGTTAGAGCACAAATTTGTGTGGGCTCAAGATGTATTCAAGCTCAAGAAGGGTTTAGATGAATTTCCAGATCACTAGCTAGAGGGGGGACGTGGAGGATGCTGATAGCATCCATCCTTCTAGGCTAGAGCTTGAATTCCCACTTCTCTCCAACCAGTCCCATTTCCAGAATATGGTACCACTGTCCCCTCTACGTCACTTCCTTTGGACAGACTTTCCTGAACATGATCCAGCTCTGCATCAGGACCCCATCACCTCCAACCTGGATCTCCGAAGCCCTGTCCAATCTTGCTCCCTCAAACAGAGAATCTCACTTCCTGCCCAGAGTCTGACTGTAGTTTTGTTGTGCCCTATTTGGGGCTTGATTTATGGTGGTAAACCTCTGCTCCCTTCGTGCCTCCTAAGATGCATCTCCTTCCTGCGTCCCCCAGCTCAGCTCCATGTACCTCACTCCAGACAAGCCCTCAGCCTTGGGGTGAAGAATGGGTTCGCATCAGAGGGCAGGGGCCATGCCTGTGTTGGTCACTTGAAACCCAGTATCTGTCAAAAAGCAACATCTGCACACATTTGTTGAATAAAGGGATACCATTTGCCTTATGGGAGCTATTTCTGAAAGTCATGAACAGAATACTCAACTGGATTACTCTTGGTGTAACTCAGAAAATTATGTATGTAACCCAGCTCCCTCACTACACAAGCAAGGTAGTTTTCTGCTACTGCCAGCATTTACCAAACACTGTTTTCTTTTTTTTTTTTTAAGATTTTATTTATTTATTTGACAGACAGAAATCACCAGTAGGCAGAGGGGCAGGCAGAGAGAGAGGAGGTAGCAGGCTCCCCGCTGAGCAGAAAGCCCGATGCAGGGCTTGATCCCAGGACTCTGGGATCATGACCTGAGCTGAAGGCAGAGGCTTTAAACCACTGACATACCCAGGTGCCCCACCTGGGTTTCTTTCTGTGGTTTCCTCTGCTCAGAGTGTTGGCTCCTCTTAGCATGCCATTCTCCTTAGCTTGGCAGCAAGACCCTCCAAAGCCTGCCTCTCTTCCTTTCTCAGTACTTGGCTACACAACCATTCACCCAGTTAGCCTGCCCTTCTACCTATCTCTGAGCATGCAAGCTCATTCCTACTTCTCCATTTCTGTTCATCCTCCCAGTCACTTCCCATGAGCCAACTCTTACCCATAATGCCAATTTGCTGTCCAATGGTAACTTTGTCTATGGATCCTCCTTGAGCATTCAACTCACAGTATCTCTGTCCATTCATGAACATATGAGACTGACAACCTCTGCCATTCATGAGATGCTGCAGTTTTATGACATCATGGATGATTAACCCCCATGTGTGGAACTCCTGTCCATATAGATTAGACTGTAAGTCCTCACGCTGCTTCATCCTGACCCGCCCCCCAAATATGCCTATAGGGGTGCAAATTTTGCTTCCAAAAAGCTGGTTGAATGAATGAAGGGCCAAGACTTCTTCTCCTTCTCTGGACACACTGACCAAGGCCTCCAAGGGCTGCTAGAAGGGAGAAGTAGAGAGATGTCCTCTGCCTGCTTGTCTTGGGAGCAATGCAAGGTGGTGGCGTGCCAGGGACTATCCCACGCTGAGGAGGGTGAAGGCAGCTCACAGGCAATCTGGGACAGCTCCCTCTGAGTGCCTAAGCAGGCGACACAGGCTGGGGACATGCTTGGATGCCTGAGGAAGAGACTAGTGCCCCCAAGAACAGGCTCTGGAACCCAGTCATTTGGAATGCATGCTGTAGATGTGGCAGCCACTGGGGATCTTTTCCATAAGAATCAGTGAGTCATAGTTTAGAGTATTGTGTTAAATGCAGATTTGTCCTTCAACTCCAAAAACACGATCTGTTGCTTTTGTATCAAACCAGCTGGCTTCACAGTATCTAAGGACAGCATATTTTCCAGGAATGAGTCTTTAAATCTCTTTTGGCAAATGACCTTAACTGGCATTTCTCCATCAGATGTGCCTTATCATGCACAGCAAAATTGATTTTCCCCTAAGAAGTTGGTGTATAAGTAACTGTCATGTAGTGACAGTACATGTGATGTGTCATGATACGCCTTGTCATTGTCATTAGTGTGTTCACTCTCTTGGTTACTAAAAATTGGTAAGGCTCAGGCTCAGTCTTGAAATATTTCTAGTAGATCAGAGACTTTTTCTTCTCCCTGAGATTGTAACAAAGATCTAGTTGTCATCCAGTATCCAGTCTCCTCCTTTTACTTGGTAACAGGACTCTTGATTTTTAGCTGCACACAATACTTCTTGGAATACCTAACACATTTCTAGCCCCCTTTGGACATAGGTGTGCTCATGTGACTAAATTCTAGCAATCAGTTCTATGCAACTGATGAATCACTGAATTCTACCTCTGAAACTAATAATACAGTTTACTCACTAATAATAAAGTTAATTAAATTGAATTTGAATAAATTTTAAAAATAAAATTTAATTTAAATTTCAATAGGCAATGTGGCTACCATATGGATAGCACAGTTCTCACCAAAATGTTGTCTATTCTTCTCTCCTCCCCTTATCCTCATGGGGAGATCTAGAAAACTCCTGCACATTATGGATGACGAATTTAAATATCATTGTCTCACTATAGCTTTCTGTCCTCTCATCCTCACCCCATGAGAATTAATTACTCCCTCAGCTGTGTTCCTCTAGCACTGTATGCATGACTATATCTGTCACACAGCAAAGACTTTCTTCCTTCCTCCCTGGCATCTTATTTTTCCAACATTCTAACTGCACAGTACTAATTGCATTTCTCTAGGTGAGCCATGCCCTCTTGCCTTGAGGCTTTTGCATACACCGTTGCCTCTGCCAAAAGCACTCTTCCTTACCCATCTCCCCTGGCCAAGTAGTGCCTTAAGATTTCAACTTATCAACGCTTATTTCAGGAAGATTTCTCTTATGCCATCCCATGTCCAAAGACTAAATTAGGGGCTCTCCTTTCTGAGTACTCCCATAGTTTTTTATGTCTATACATTATACTTCTCTCTATCTTACTTGTGTGTGTAGCCTGTTTCCCTCTCTGTACTTCAAATCTTTTTGAAGACTTCAAATCTTTTTGAAGACAAGGATCTATTGTTATTCAAACAACTATTACAGTTCCTGGCACAGAGTAATACAGACTGACTATGACCAAAATACTCTCCTTGGGATGCAGTGGGGAGAGGTGGGAATAGGTCAGGGCTGCTGTCCGTGGTCCTGACATAGTGCTGCTGGAAATTGCACCATGTCCAAACCCTGGGGCAAAGCAGAAACCAAGTTACCAGGTATCTTATGGGGAAAGGAGAGAGGCTATAAGGTATAAATAATAGGAGAATGACAAAAATGGAGGGAGAGAAAGAGAGAGAGATGCACTCCTACGGAAAAAAGAAATTGCTGTCATATCCAAATCATTTGGTGTTAACTGAAAGAAACCACAACCCAAAATTTACTAGTGAACCCCTGGAGGAGAGTAAGGATTGTATGTGCAAGTGTCAACTTGAACAAACACATCCACACAGACTGGCAATGCCAGCTAGGCAGAAATAGAAGGACTGAAGTGAGATTCTCAGCTGTACTTAAGTGCTGATAGTTTGTCTATGTTTTGACTTTCTCCTTAAAATATCTCTTCTTCACACTGACCAAAACAATTTAGAATTTATATCTCTTATGCTTCAAAATTTTGTAGTTTTTCTGTGGGTGTTTTACTTTTTGTTTTGAGGGTTTTGTTTTTGTTGTTGTTGTTGTTGTCAATTTTATTATGTCATTGATAATTCAAGAAGAATCAAATTCTCGTACTCTCAGAAGTTTTTCTTCTTTTTTCTCAACCTTTCTTAAATTCACAACACTTTCTCTCTACTCCTTCCCCTATCACTCTTAGCTGATGGCCTCACTTCTTATTTCACTGAGTTGAAAACAATAAAAAAAAAACTTCCTTATCATTCCAATTAAAAATAAAGTACCAATATAAATGTCTTTATATCCTTTCTTCGATTTGTCCACATGACTACTAAAGACCAAATCCTTCACCTATGCTCCAGGGCCCATTTCCTCCCATTTGTTTAAAGATTTTGCTCCAGGAGTTACATTATCCCTGCATTGAATATTTTCCCTCTGCCAAATCTTTCCTGTGCATAAAAATGTGCCCTAATATTTCCCATCTAATAGAAACCTCCCCTAGCCTATATCCTATAGTGACTGTCCCAGTTTCTCTGTTCTCTTTCATAGCAAACTTGAAAAGGGTAGCTATGTTTTCTGTCTCCATTCTCTCTTTGACCCACTCCTGCCAGGGTTTTGCCTTACCACCCTACTAACATTACTTTTTAGAGATCACTGATGATCTCCACATTGCAAATTCAGGGATCAGTTTTCATTCCTCTTCTTTCTTGACGCTTCACCCCCCATTTGAGGCAATTGATCAATCCTGCCTCCTTGAAACACTTTATTCATTTGGTTTTATTTGTTCTTTTTCCTGGCCTTCCTTCTACCTCCCTGGTTATGCCTTCTTAGTCTTCTCTACTGGATCCTATATATATATATATATATATATATATATATATATATATATATATATATTTATACTGTGTGTGTGTGTATACACACATACATTCACACACAGGTACATACATATTTATATACTGGTGTTTCCCAAATTTATGTTTTATATCTCCTTCAAGATTTAGTCTCAGCCCAATAATGACCATAAGTAGCTCAAACCTCACATAACAGAAACTAACTTGTCCTCAGCTAGATTTGTTTGTCTCCATATATTTGAAAAGTCTTCAGGTCACCTCCCTAAGTCCACAGAGCAAAAACCCTCAAGGCATCGTGGACTTGTACTACTCCCTCAGAGTAGTTAGTTCTTATTCAAATACGGAGCCTTGATGATCCATCATTCTACTTGATCCTCAAGTCCTGATGAGTTGAAACTATATTTTCCAATTCTTGACTTCTGTTCTTTCCTTATAATCAGGTTAGTACAGTGCTTTGTTAGCTCATCTGAATTTTGTTGGCAGCCACTGGCAAGACTCTCTACCCCAGTTATATTACTACTCTAAGCCCATCCTATATACTGCTGCCAGAATGAAACATCTAGAATTGACTATGTCAGTCTTCTGTTTAAAGCCCTCCCCTAAGCTCCTCATCTTCTGAAGTCCACACTGCTCTGAATATCCTACCAAGACAATGATTTCTGGGAGGTAGCTCCTCTAGCCTCATCACATACCATTTCTTTGAATATTAGATGAGAGTCATATAAATTTTCTTGTAATTCCCCCATAATTACCAAGTGTTTGGGATCTAAACAATTTGTGCATAATGCTACCTACTTCTTGAAATGACCACCATCCCCCTCCATTCCTTGTCCTATCTCCTGATCAAGTTTCAAGTGTCAATTCAAAGGTCACCTCCTCTGAGAAGACTTCTTTGATTCCAACACCACCACCAAGGATGAGCTAATAAACAAAGCTCTTACAAGGAACCTATAGCACTTATTGCACTTTTATCTCAATCACCAAACTATTGTGTTGGTCTACATCTGCCTTTATTCTACTTTAAGTTCTGAGAGCTGTAACATGTCTCCCTTAAAACTATATGTCCATCAATTAACCCAGTTCCTGGTGCATAAGGTTAATTTTGTAAATGTTTGTTGTCATAAACATATAAAATACACCTTTATTCTCTCTACATAGAAAAAACTATCTACATAAAAATGAGTTCATAGGGGTGCCTGGGTGGCACAGTCATTTAAGGGTCTGCCTTTGGCTTAGGTCATGATCCCAGGGTCCTGGAAGTGAACCCCACATCACAATCCCTGCTCAGCAGGGAGTCTGCTTCTCACTCTGCCTCCCTCCTACCCCTTGTTTGTGTTCATACTTTTGATCTCTCTAGTAAATAATAAAATCATTTAAAAAAAATGAGTTTACAACTAAATAAAGCCAACAGAGTGAACAAAAAGTATAAATAAGATAATAAAAACAGAGGAATCCCTGAGAGGTGAGAGACAGAGAACAGGGGAAGAAATAAGAGAAAATTTCTATTTAATTTCAAGAGGTAGAAATAAGTAAGTTAATACAATAGACTTTAAAAATTCAGGGACGCCTGGATGGGTCAGTGGGTTAAGCCTCTGCCTTCGGCTCAGGTCATGATCCCAGGGTCCTGGGATCGAGCCTCACATCGGGCTCTCTATTCAGCAGGGAACCTGCTTTTCCCTCTCTCTCTGCCTGCCTCTCTGCCTACTTGTGATCTCTATCTGTCAAATAAATAAATAAATAAAATCTTTAAAAAACTACAAAATTCAACCAATTAATACATTTGCTAAGTTTATAACATAATAATATTGGGTATATTTATAGTGAGGTAAAGGTGGTGGTGAGTTGCTCTGTTATACTGTAGTCAGCTTTACTCTTGAAAATAATTTGAATATTTTTCACCAGGAAAGTGAGTATAATTCTTGAAGAACTCCAGAATACACTTGCATTATAATCTATACAAACAGGTTTATAATTATCATAATCACAAGTATAGTGACCTACACATGTAATATTGTCCAGATTATATCCTCTTGTTAAAATTAGCTTCCCAGAGTTCCTACTACACTGAATTAGAGCCACGACTATGCCCAATTAGATAACATTAAATATCTGTATTTATGTTATTTTCCTCTCGGTTTGTTTAATTATAATCTAACATTACTATACATTCTTAATGCAATTTTCTACAGAAATTAACAAGCTTTGGTATAAATTGAGGTAAAATTAAAATATCTCTCATCAACCAGAAATTTTATATACTTTTCATTTTTTTTCAAATACATCATTTTTTTAGTTCTCTAGTAATTTTTCTGCATAATGAGCTTAGTAAAACAGTTAGTTAATATTTCATGAGGTCTTTTTTTAGTACAGACTCTTCCACAATACTTTAAAACTTTTGTCACTACATTTATTTCTCTGTTGAAATGTCTAAATATATGTTAATGGATGTTAAAAATTTAAATCCCTGACTTTAACTTCTCCTTCATTAATACAATGTAGTTCAGCCTCCAAAGTTCTTCAAACAGGTCAGAGACTCCTGTAATTCACTGAATGTGTATAATTGAAAAGTTAAAAAAAATAAAAGAAGAAGAAGAAAAAAACCCTCCCTATTTTTAAAAGCAAACCCTTGAAACAAGCCAGTTAATCTGTTAAGCATATCGTATTTTTAAAACAATGTCATAGCATTTACAAGAGCAAGAATTTGGGGGACCTGGCTAGCTCAGCTAGTGGAGCCTGCTACTCTTGATCTCAGAGTTGTGAGTTCAAGCCCCATGTTGGGTGTAGAGATTACTTAAAAATAAAATCTCAAAAAAAATTTAAAAAAAGAAGGGGTACCTGGGTGGCGCAGTCACTTATGGATCCAACACTTGGTTTTGGCTCAGCTCATGATCTCCAGACCCTCAGATTGAGCCCGGGGTCCAGCTCTGTGCTCAGAGCAGAGTATGAGATTCTCTGCCTCTATCTGGGCTCCACCCCCCAACTTGTTTGCATGTGTGCACATGCGTGTATGTGCATGCTCTAATAAATAAATAAAATCTTTAAAAAAAAAAGAGAGAGAACTCAAAAAGTTATAATCCTATGGTGATCTACCTTATTTTATGGTCCTATTCTAATTCTAAAAATAAAATCAAGCAATGCCATTTTTCTACTGTAATGTCTTTCATTATTTGATAAACACAACAAAAGACTACCTATAAAATTTAATTTTTCTCAAGCAATGATGAAACTTGGCAATAAAGTATCCTTTAAGGTCGTCCGCATCCTCTTTGACTTTTACATTATGCATTACTAAAAAGCGTTCCTCTTTTGTCTTAATGTTTGGCAGAAAATATTACTTGGGATAACAATAGCTCCTACTAGATTTTTCTGTTGCATTGCAATTACTTAAGGCAATCTGCTGTCACCTGTCACAATTCAGACATTCCAACAATATGTGAGGCGGCAAATATTTACATTAGGGTATCTATCTCTTGTACAAATGTTTGAAAGTGTGTTGGGTGAAGAGATAAATAGCTGCTTTTCTTATCTAACTTTTATAAATATCCAAGTACTTCAAAGACCAATATTGGCCTGGGCCATTAATTATAGCTGGCTTGGTGTTGCCTGTTACAGCTCTCCCATATAGGACTTGTGTGCGGTTGTGATAAATGGAAACATGCCGCAAGGGCAGCCTCAAAAGAGAATGTTACTCTTGTCATGTCCCTGGTTGCGCCTACCGTCACCTTGCAAATTTCTAAGAAACAGAGGAAATCCGACTTCCCATGCATCACCTACAGATGTTCCCACAACTTCTCTCTCTCCCTTCTTTTTCAAATTTCCTCTTCTTCTACCCTACCAATGCAAGTTGCCAGTCAGTGCAGGAGTCATTATTCCTCAATTAGGTAGCACAAGACTTCTACCTAATAAATTATGGTTAAAAAAAAAAATAACTGAAGCTTACATCATCAGATGACAGGACACAGGTTTAAGTACTATTTCCTTTTTGACCCATGATGACCCTTGGGATAGGTACTACCTTTGTGGCCATCAAACTTCTTACTCGGTTTTACAGAGTTTCTTGCCATTGCTTGGCAGAAAAGTTATTGAGTAGTCTATTCCCTCACCTTGTGTGGGTCTCAAGTCCAAAGACATTGATTGGATTTGAAATTAAAACTCCTGTTGCAATACACTTCCCTGTCAGTTTGGCTTGTCCTGCCCACTGCCTGGTCCCACAGGACGTCTCCATCAGGAATTATTTCTGTGGAGGCCTCTGGATGCTCACATGGGGCACACATCCCTCCCAGCCTAATATCTCTGGGTTCTGTTTCTCCCCTGTATGCTCTTCTAAGTTTCTTTAAAACCTTTCTGATCTAGTTTTTGAAGCTCTTGTCCTTTTGCTGTGCAGCAACTCATTCTAGATTTTCTCTATGAGATTCTATAACAAAAGACAAATATTCATTCCACCTGTCACAATGAGTTCACCCAGGCTTCATCAGCCCACTTTGCCTAGTACCCTTAATCTACAGATTGGGAATTATTGTAAATACTAACCAGCCTCATAAAGATTGCCATGTGCCCCGCTCCTAAGTGCCAGACTCATTTTTCTTCAAAGCACTGCTACTACAAACGCAGACTGACAAATATTTTTGAAACCTCCTCATTGATGATAAAGAGTTTAGGAAACCTAGTCACAGTCCTTAAGAAATGTAGCCTTTTGGAGACAGACCAGTAAACAAGCAATTTCAAAGTATGGTGGAGCTGAGAAAAAGGTTCTATGGAATTATGGCTGGCGTCCAAACCACCATGATAGGAACACTTAAAATGCTAGACACAGCTTGTTTCCCAAAGACCACAAGTCAGAATCAATTTGGAAGAATAGGATTTTTTTCTCCCCATAGAGTCCAGAGCATTAAAAGGAAGAACCCATATCTAAGAAATGAGATACAATTCTTTTGTGACATTTTGGTGTAGAATGACATCGTAGTATTTTCCTCTGTTATTTTCTGCTTCAAGTAAGAGACAGTAGGTTAAAATGTGGTCATAACTAGTTGTGCAGGTCTTACATTATCAGACCAAGACAAATCTTCAAGTAAGTCATTATTTTTTTTTCCTTAGTTGATGTGTGTGGCTGTGTTGGGACTTTAAAATATTTCACTTTCCTAAAAGGACTTGCAGCAGCCTGGACTCGAAGTGGTACAAGCTGCTCTTCTCAGGTGGTCAAGTCGACCAGCTGGGACATCTTGGTTTCTACATTCCCATGTCCCCTGAAAATAAAGAAAGATGGAGGCATGAAGCAGTATTCCAAGCAGATGAGCCAGAATGGAGAAGTGGGAAACACAGGAAAGGATGTTCCCACCAACTCGGGTTACAGGGGGATCTTCTGAGAGGGCCTTCCCACCTTCTCCCTTACTTAAAATTAAATAAGTTTCATGTGATGCAAGGGGTAAATAGAGGGGACATTTATCATAAAGAAGGGCACACACCATAAACAAAAGTATCTGTACTGGGCCCTAGAATCCATTTTTTAAATGTCAAACCATTGAGAACAGGTTAGTTTTCATGCACTTTTATTGTATAAGGAGGGACAGGAACAATTTAAAAAGATACTCCACAGAGAATTCTATTGCATTCCTGAAATCCCCAAGTTTTGTTGTTCTTGTCATTGCTCTTGTTGTTGTTTTTCCCCAGATCATATTCTCCCCTTCTGAAAAATCTGACTTACTGTGAAACCTTTGTACATACCACGCCCAGCTTAGCGGTTTCTTCCCGCATGAAATGTGACAACATAAAATATTTCAGTGGCAGAATTCATTAAAGTAATTATATCTCAGAATCAAAGTACTTTTATAGCCACAATAACCAACTCCTATGCACAATATTGTCCTTTCCTTTAGAATATATACCTTCTCAGAAGTCTGGATATATGTTTTACTTTACGGCACCAAATTACTCTAGATGGTCATAATTTCCCTGAAGTTAAAAGTTTATTTAGAACATACCATATTTTCAACCAAGCAGTACATTAAATTTATTCCCAAATAAATATACCTCACGAGTAACCTAGATAAAGGTGAATGTTTTATATATATTTCTATTTTACAATGAATATATGAATCCTCGGACTTGAAGGCCCATTGCCTTTAAAGGACTATTCTCTATCAATTATAACTTGCCTTCACATTCTAAGGGGCATACATTGACGGATTATGACCTAGTGCAGTACGAATGCCATGGCGCCACTTTTATCCTTAAAATATTTTCATCATTTAAACACCCTTAAATTCTCCACCTGCTCATATAGTGAATATGTATATCCAAATATAGGTCTGCTGTTTGGCTGTTCTTTGCTAGTCTGCAGTAGATGAAGTGACTGCAAATTCTTTACACATCTCTAATGGACACAAGGTGCTGATTTTCCATTTTGTCTTTGGGTCGACCCTGTGGTCTGGCTTTCGCCAGTAAAAAAAAGTGTGGCAGAAGAGAAGGTCTGTAATGTCTGCAGTTACTCCCTAAGAGAGCTGCAATCCCTGCATTCACGGCTTGGGGTGTTCCTTTTGAAAGACAACTACCTGGTTAAAAGGCCGTAAGACTCATGATGTGAAGAAGTCCAAGTTAACCGTGTGGAGGGCGACAAAGACCATTTAAGCAGTGCCAAAGTGCCAGACATGAATGAAGCCTTCACTGCCTTTCAGCTTAGCCTAGCTACTAGCTGAATTCAGCTGAGTTAACGGCACCACATGGAACAGGAGAGCTGCCACCAAACCCGGCCTGAATTTCCAACCAACATCAATCGTGACAAAGTGAAATACTAGCTGTTCAAGCCACCAAGTGATGGGGTAATGGGCTAGGAAGCAATAGATAATCAAAACAGAATTATACCTGAGATGCTCTCAGAACACCGTCAGGTTAGCACTATTCACCAGACTTTTTTCTGCAACTTCTTAAAGACAATGAAAGCTGCTCATTTGAAGAATTTTTGCAGCAAAACTGTTTGTCTGAAAATTGTTTTTCAAGGTCTAGGATAAAAGAAACAGATGTGCCTCGTGAGGTCTTAGCATAAAGCAGTTTCATGCTAGAAAGTGGCTTTTAAATTTTCTGTATTCACAAATCAAAATAAAGGTGAGGTGTTTTTGTTAAGTGATGCACATTTTCAGGAGGAAGAAAGTGATTTTTATTCACTTTTTTATTCCTCTTGTCTCTTTATGGAAGGAAAAAAGGAAGGTAGGTTGGTTGGTTGTTTACTATGACAGGGAGTGCCTGGTCATATATTGGAGACCTTCCAATATAAGCACTAATCTCCATAGATATCAAGGTGAATAGGCAAAACATCCCCTTCATACTAATTTAGAAGAGTTTTCCTGGAGCACAATCCTGAGTCCCTATATACAAACACATATTTCTATTGCAGAATTATAAAGTTAAATTATATATATATATACACATATATATATACATATACATACATATATATTTTTTTAAATTTAATAATTTACCCAACAGGTAAGTCATGAGACTTGGGACATTCTGGGGAAACAGAAGGTTTGCTGTGTCATGGAACAAACTAACATCCCTGGGCCAAAGAATCCCTGACTTCCCTACAATCAGCTGTTTCAGCATTCTTATGTTATCTAACCTAAGGTTTCCAGGTTCATCTGGAAAAGCAATAGTCCCAAACTAAGAGACATTGGATTAAAATGCACAGGAGAGCTGATTCCTCAAGATAAAAATTGAATGGTACCACTACCTGGTCTTTATGCATGAATATGTGATTAGTAACCTATTAAGGTTTATTGTAAGTCATATTCATTCAGCTTTTACAACATGAAATCAAGAATCTTTCTGGCATTGTTTCAAACATCATTTTTTGTCTGGGTCATTTAAAAAGATTAAAAAATATATAAAATAAAAAATATAAAAAATATATAAAAATATAAAAATATATTATAAAAATATTAAGATAAAATATAAAAGTTTCTATCAAAGTACCCTGCTAAACTGTGTCCCCATTCTTCTAATATCTCAGTTAGGACACCAAGGGTTAATGCCTTATCCGAACTCTAAGAACAACCTTCCATTCCATAGTTTGACTTTCCACAGCCATCAGGAACTAAATGCTTTTTCTTAGTGTTTAAAGATTAGTAGCTACCAAGTATGTCCTACCATAATGCAGCAGGTGTATTGTAAAAAATTGATTTTCCTTTAAAAATTTTCAGAGAAAAGAAGTTATTTGGTTTTAAATAGCTCTGTAATCTTTACAGAATCTTAAAAGAAATAAGAAAAATAAACCTGTCTTTCCCATTGTTAAGAACAGTCTAACTAAAAATTCTTCCTTTGAAAGTAGCTGAAGTCTTGGATGGCTCGGTCATCCTTAAAGGACTAATAAAACATTTCATTACTACCATTTTTCTTCCTGGTGTGTTTATTAATAATTTTCAGTACTACTTGGTGGAAAGAATGGGAGTATTTTGACGAAATCAATTTTCTGAGTTTGAAATGGTTCTCAGCTTCTTCATTACATGAGGTAGTAAGAACATAAAAATTCATGAATTTCTAATTTATTGAAGTAATTTTTCTTTGAAAATAAAAAAGGATTCTGCAAAGGCCAAAGCCTTTCATCTCTTCCTCAACTATTGTTATTTTCCTTCTTCTTCACTAGGAGAATAAATAATTGGGAATGAAAGCAACGTAGAGCCTTTCCAGGCCAAATAAGAGCTATAAATGAAGTGTAGTATGCTCCCTAAAGTGGTGCTTCCCATTTCCCAAATTAGGTTAATCCCAAAGGATGTAAGAAAATGCAACCACAAGACGTACTCATCATTGCTTATTGAAAGTCTCTAGGTCCCTTGACAAAATTACAAGAAACCATATTTTCACAATGCTGGGTCCTGCCCCTTAGCAGACATTTGGCTTCATGATACCATTCATTCTTCTACTAACACAAAATCTTCTTTATTTTTAAAGAAAACACAGGATGCTTTTAAAAATTCTACATTAAAATTTGTAAATATGGTCTCATTGCCTTAACATGAATAAGGCATAGAGTATAGCTCTGTCTTTAGAAGTCTGGGAAATGCTCACCACTTATCTCTAAATTTTTAGACTGCAAAGGCTGGCACTTTTCCTGAGTCTAAAGCATAGGATACGAAGGAAGCTAACCTCTTTTCAAGATCTCAAAGAATCTCATATAGAGACCAATGTTATATAAAAGTATACAAATACATACACACACACATATAAATACACACACACACACACACACACACACAATTTTACAGCAGTGAAGTGAATGCTAAAAAACTGAATAATTTTTCCCTTTCAAATTGAATACTTTTACTTCAGTCTTACAAACGAGGAGCTGAGGTTCAGAGAAGAGATGCCCATGCAGAACAGCTAATGAATGGAGAAAGTATCTTTTTGGTCACAATCATACATACCATAATAACCATCAGTTGGTTTCCTTTATTAAAGTTAAATGATTTATTAGATATTTACATGATAATGATTTAAATTATGTTGAATAATTTGCTGGGTCGGCTGATCAATAAATCCTAATTTGATTCTCTTCCATAGATAGTAGTAATACTCAAACTGATAGTTAATGGAATAATTGTCATCAGAACTCTGTGCAAGTTAGACCAGTTTTCTCATTTTTTTTCAAATTTTTTTTGTTTTCTTAAAGATGAGAAAACAGAGATAGAGAGATAAAATAACTGGCATGCAAATGTCTGCACTAAGACTAGCTATCAATTATGAAACACATATCGAATTCATCATGAATAAAGGTGGAAAATTCATTAGTGAAGAGAACAGTTAGAGGGTCTATCTTGATGATGTTCAGGTTTTTATAGAAAAATAAGCAACCTAAAACTGCAACACACTTTAAAATAAATGTGTATATGGCCTTTATATAAAAAGGGAGGGGCACCTGGGTGGCTCAGTAGGTTAAGCCTCTGACTTCGGCTCAGGTCATGATCTCGGGGTCCTGGGATCCAGCCCCGCATTGGGCTCTCTGCTTGGCAGAGAGCCTGCTTCCCCCCTCTTTCTCTGCATGTCTCTCTGCCTGCTTGTGATCTCTCTCTCTCTGTGAAATAAATAAAATCTTTAAAAAATTAAAATAAAAATAAAAATGGAGATGGAGAAAAAGTGGGATTAGCCTGTATATGTGAAAATTTCTCCTGAACAAAAGAAAAAACTGAAAATAAAAGTAGTCGTGATCTATTAGGAGAATGAGTGAATAAGAAATTGAGTTGCTGGAGAACAACTCCAGGAGAGAAACATTCCACTGCATTTATTTTTATGATATGTGAAGTCCGAACCATGTGAATACATTATTTAGAAGTTAATGAAGACTGTGCTTTATTTAAAATCAGGAAATACAGAAATAGACTTGGTTAACATTTGTCACTGGATTAAACAAAAAGACAGACAACGTTGTTCTGAATAAGGCTTAGATATTACACCTCAGTTACTGAATAACCAAGGCCAAAGCATTAATCTTTTCACTCATTAAAACGATGAAGCCAATTTGTTGCCCAAGGTTATTGCAAAGTAACAAGGAAGACAATTTTAAGCTCCTCTAAATTGTGAAGTTTATACACATGTGCACACATGGAAGTGTTTTTTATGTTTTAAAATACTATGGATAAACATGAAATTATGCACAGTTAAAATTTTCACAGTAAACTCCATTTGCCATGGAACATAGAGAAGACAGGAGCCATACTCTTAACACAGCACCTAACACACAAGAGATACTCACTAAACACCCTAGAGATTGTCAAGTAGAACACATGAGAGTGTGGACCTAAAAGACAAACAGCCAGGGTTCAGAATCTTGTTCTGCCACTTGACATCAGGGGACCTTAGTCAAATTACTTTTTCTCTCTATCCCTCAGTTTGCTCATCTTTAAAGTAAGGAAACAATACTAAATTGCACATGGTTTTGATGAGGATTATTAACTACCTGTCTATAACTACTGTTATCTATGGAAGAGAATCAAATTATGATTTACTGATCAACCACACATAACAAATACTTTAATATAAATCATTTAGTATCATGTAAATATCAAATAAATCATTTACCTTCAATAGAGGAAAGCAATTGATAATTAATATAATGTGATTCTTAGCTTCTCATTTCCAAAACTGGAATAAAAGTTGTATCTATTACATGGAGTTTATGGTGAAGTTCAGATGAGATATAGGCACCTAACCCTTGCATGACAAACAAGAATACTATGTGCTCAAAATTTTAGCTTTCAATTATAGTATAAATGCCAATCATTTCATCACTAAAACTATTTTCCTTTTATATTTCTAAAGCTATGCCATGAAATTTTGTTACAGGCTTCCAGACTTATATTCTATGGCAGGTGTGAACCTAAGTAAACTCACAAATTAAAATTTAAGCAAGAATCTTTGCTGTTGAGAAATACAGCCTGGCTTAGAGGATGGTCCATAGAGAAAGCATCATGTTGTAAATGCAGAATCTTGGACCTCATTCCAGATTCCCTGCGTTGGAATCTGCTATCCTTATCTCCAAGGACTTCCATGCATGCTAAAAGTTGGAAAAACGAAGGTGTAGAAATAATACGGCAGCTACCAGTCACATATGGCCATTTAAATTTAGATTAATTAAAACCAAATGAAATTGGAATGGAGTAGTTTAGTGACACTGGCCATAATTCAAGTGTTCAGTAACCACATGTGGCTGATGAGCACCACACTGGAAAGCACATATGGAACATCTTTATCATTCCGGAACGTACTACTGGACAAGGCTGATCTAAAAGTTTTCCGTAGGTAGTAAAAGATACTTAAAGAAAACAAGTTTTAACAACTCTATAAGACTGTTTAAACTCCACATTCACAAACCCCTTTGCACACAGGACACAAATATTCATTCAAACACTTTTTTTTTTTTTTTAAACTCAGATTAGAAAACAGAGGGCCAGTTAGGAGTAGCTTGCTTCATGTGTAAGTCATGATTCTTTCTTGAGATTTCCAGACCCATTTCTATGTTTCTTTTTTCCTGTCCCTACTCCCTCATATACGTAAGGCCTTCATTTTCTATGGCCCCAGTCCACTCTCATACTAAACAATAACAAAGAGACAAATACATTCAAGTCACACATAAATTGCTACCACCCCTTGGTCACCATCAAAGGAACAAATAAAGCCATGGTAGAATTTCAAATATATGCAGATGGATGAGAAGAAGCTATTTCTTGACTGGTGATAAAGAAAGTGATTATCAAGGGAAGGAACACTTACATGTGTCTTAAATCAGACTGTGTGGTTAGGTATGGTATCTCCTCCCAAGGGCAGCTCGAAATGCAGCCATCTTCTGGGGACAACTACCACCATGCAACTTGATCTAAACCTTATTTTGCTAAATCTTCAAGAATGGCTTTTCACTGCCTTGTGTGCAATTATTCTTTTCCTCAAACAGCTATCTGAAATTATCAAGTTGTTCTCTTCCATTCCTCAAAAACACCTGGACCAATTTGTTGGGGTGAACCCGACAGATAGTATTGACTGACTGTCACCTTCCAGGACCTCACTGCAGGTGAATCAGACTTGACACCTGAAGCTCCACAGCGCTCATCGAAAGCTTTGATAAAATTACCTAAGAAGCTGGCTATGACATCCCAGAGGGCACCATTTTTGTGAGTTAGGGGATGTTAAGAAAATTATTGAGAACTTGGAAATAAAACTTAAGTAAACCTGCATGTCCATCTTTTCAATGTCAGGCTGTCATTATCTAATCAGCCCACACAAACATTATTCAACTTTAGAAAGAGACACCTTTCTTACACTTACCATTTATTTTTGTCATAAGTCCACAATCTAAACTTAAACATTAATTGTAGAAGATAGAGAAGTTGAAAAACACTTCAGTCTGCTAGAGATAACCACAAAAGTTATTATTTAAATGCTGTCAGATATTAACCAGTGGTATATCAAATTTTGCAAACATTGTACATCATTCCTTTCCTATATATATAAATCCCTTTGCTTGAAATGCTCTTTGAACGAGTTTTATGATTTTCATGGTTCCTTTATTAATAAGTGTTCATTATACATTTTCACTGTATGTTCACTATATATTTAGATGAGAGACAGGATTTTTTTTTACTTGGGAACATATACTTTGAGAGGGATCAGTGCTGTATTCTGCAGACCTTCCCATATAATCTGTACCAGACATTCCTATGCTCTGCCACTTCTGAGAAATGAGAAATGGCAGAAAATTTAGGTTTCATCCAACCATTACACATGTGACCACCTGCTCCTTGATGCTTCCAGATACAATCTATATAATATATCTAATTTTATTATACCCACTGCCTGGAAAAAAGTTAAATTAAAAAACAACAACAACAATTTTAAGACCAACGGGAAACCTCTCAGTTTAATTCTCATCCACTTTTTCTTCATCTGATATCAATACGTTCAACCAAAAATGATTTCTATGATCCTAATGATTGAGTGAGTCTCCTACCAACTCCCAACTGATGAGAGAAAAGCTCTGACTTCCAATCTACCAAATTCATCACCAGCATGACCCTGGAGTCAGTCTTTATCATTCCTCATGTCTTATCAGCAAATGAGGTGACTTAATCTTCATGGTTGGTTCTAAGATCCTTTAAAAAGAACTGTGTCTCTAAAAAGGGCAAAACTTGGGTGCCTGGGTGGCTCAGTTGGTTAAGCCACTGCCTTCTGCTGGGGTCATGATCCCGGAGTCCTAGGATTGGTCGGGTCCCACGTAGGGCTCCCAGCTCCATGGGGAATCTGCTTCTCCCTCTGACCTTCTCCCCTCTCATGCTCTCTAACACTCTCTCTCTCAAATAAATAAATAAAATCTGTTTTTAAAATAAAAATAAATAAAAATAAAAAGGGCAAAACTGAAGGAAAATGACATTGCATTATTTCAAACTCTCAGTCAGAAGTAGGGACACACAGCACATACAACTAATAAGCACCATCTATGGATTTGATGCCGGCAATTTGACTGTTAGTTCTCACACTTGGGTCATTTGATACGTGTCTACCTACAGCATACCCATAAGAATGGATATTTTCTCTTTAAAAATTGGCTTTAAATGGAAGTCAGCAGATGGTACCATACAGCAGTTCCGTGATATGGTAACTGCTTAATCTTTTATCCCCTTTATAACCTCTTGGTACTTTGTGACCTCTCTGAAACACCTTTCCTTGTTATAGAGTGACTCATTTTAGAGTTTATATAACAATTATGAGTTTGTTATGTTGCATAGCTCCAAACCAGCAATTTTATAATATGATGCTTTTGTCCTGGGTCTTCCCTTAACTAAAACTGCCTTATGTGACCAATAAGCAATACCAAGCTGACATTTCTGAGCCCAAGCAGCTAATCCTAGATTGTATTTACCTATTTTCAAATATTTGCACCATCTGTGATTCTATATTAGTTTTTTTGGATTCGCTGTTACAGCCGGAGGACTACAGCTCTGAGTAGGAATGAAGCAGCACTCCAAATGCAGAATGCATTATAAACATGAGAAGAGAATTCAGCCATGGGCTAGGGAAAGAAAAATAAAAATATTCAGGAAAAGCAAGTGCATATTCAATTCTCCATCTTCAAAATGCAAACTCTGTTGATTTTCCTGTACTTGTAAGTAATATAAAAATGGATGCCATATATTTTCTTAATTAACCCCTGATCCAGGGTGTCTGGATGGCTCAGTGAGTTAAGCCTCTGCCTTCGGCTCAGATCATGATCCCTAGGTCCTGGGATCAAGCCCCGCATCGGGCTCTCTGCTCAGCAGGGAGCCTGCTTCCCCCTCTCTCTCCGCCTGCCTCTCTGCCTACTTGTGATCTCTGTCCATCAAATAAATAAAAATCCTAAAAAAAAAAATAATAACCCCTAATCCATGTTAGCTCTGGAGCCAGGATGCTTCTATATAATACCCATATCAACAAAACTAGGGGTTTAATATTCTCTGAATTTTGGTCAAATTAATGGAGAAATGAGCTTTAAAGCTGATATTCCCAACATCTAGGAATCTCACCACCCAGCGTAGCTTGATTTCCCATCATGTTGCCTCTGTTGGTATGACAGCCCAATACATATTGATAAAAAAAGAGCAAATAAATAAACACACACTGCCATTTTTCAGCACCTCCTGGATAAAAAAACCCATCTCACTGCTAATCATCAAAACACTTCCACAATGTAACCATCATCCCATTTCCAGGTGAAATATTAATTTCAGAGAGAGACTGGGTAACTGCTCAAAGTAGTAAATAGAATTTAATCTGAGGCTAAATGAAGAGAAAGCCCTAGTTCTTTCCACAATAAAGAATTCTGTGTCGTTCAGAAATTCTTATTTATTTTGCATATAGAAGTTTCTCAGGTCTCGTATTGGAACTCAGTACTCTGACAAAATTATCACAGCTTCTAGAAATACCCTTACCTTCCAAGAAACCTAGTGAATCAGAAACCTGTAATTTCTATTAACTTCTCAAAGAAGCACCGTAATTCACTTACACGCTTTCCAGAGTTCCTAAGTACACGCCTTCCTTCAGAAAGGAGTCAACCAGTCACTGGTCTGTTCGCTACAGAATTGTAATTTCAAATGCTGAGGGCTGAGATCAATGGGAGGTCATTCATGCTGAAGGGAAGAGTTTAAGAATGCCAAAGTCTGCATGTATGATAGTGCTGGCATGTCTTTCAAACAATGGCTCTGGGTTGACTTTCAAAATGGCTTTATGGCACTGAGGAGACTTCTTGTCATAGCAAGTTGGAGAAGATCATACAGGGTTCTCTGAAGTTTTGTGGCCTGGTACTAGAAGTCTAAGGACCACTAACCTAGAACCAAGGAGAAACCAAGCAATGTCAAGTGAGTTTTGGCTACAGATTCAAAAGTCTCAAGGACAATATTTTTTTTTAGGTTACTCTGCTGTTATGTGTTAACAAGGCACGTGTGTCACCAATGCACCAACAAAGGTGCTATAGCAACAGCTGAATCTGGCAGCAGGATACACAGCAAATGGCCATAAGTGAAGAGGCCTAGAATCAAGTACTGCCTCTTGATTCTACCCAACTGTGTGACCTGAGACAAGACACTTCATCTCCCCATTGGCCATCTCCTGATCTGAAAGCAAAGACATAAGATGCAGCAATCAGAATCCTTTCTCAAAATGCCATCAGCATTTATGACTTGATGGCCATTTCAAGGGAGAGTTTAGAAAGGCAAGGCCACTGTGGACATCACAGTAGTTCAGACATCAGGGACTCAATCCTGGCCAGAGACCAATCTCAGAAACGTAGAGGTGGAAGGAAATAGATTTGGATATGGACATGGTACAAGTGCAAGTGGAGACGGGGGAATCAAAATGACCATTCTGGAACATAAGAGACACTGACTCTACAAGCAAAGAGACGTGTGTAAGGGATGGCGGATGCACACGAAACCACCTGTCATGCCACTGTGGTGGGTAAACCTCATTTCACAACGATGAGACGCATCCTCCATAAATGGGAACAAGGTGGATCTCTTCCATATCAACTCCAGGTTTAGTTCATACCCACTTACCCCTGCCAGTATGACTGCCAAAAAGTGAAACACATGTAATTCCTAGGATCAGAGGAAAGGAATTAATTCTCTTACAACCCCTTCATGGTACTCTAGAAAAGAAACAAACAGGAAAATGTACAGTCTTTTCCCTTAAAAATGCCTAAAAGGTAGTGGAGTAGATAGACAATCTATTCATTAAACTCACCCACGAGGAAATGTAAATTATATACTAATCTACCCAAACATTACCTAGTTCTACATCTGAGAAATTCATGAATATTATATTTCTCCTCTTGAAAAGATATATTTCTGACCTCTACTCAGAAGGTGCCTTGACTCTTAATCTTTGAGTCGGTGTGTAGAAAAAAACAGTGTGCAACTTTGTGAGACACTGATTTAAAAGGTCATAGAAAAAAAAGAGTTTCTGGTACTTGTTTCAAAACATGTGAAATGAAAAAAAAAAAAATTGCCATGTCTTGCATTCATTAGCTCATATTAAGACCTTTCCTGGAGGTAAGAGGTGATTAAAGAAAGGAAGAATATCAACAGTTTTCACTTACTTGATTCCTTTTGCCAAAATCAAACCCTAGTACCAATAACAGGAAAGACCTACAGCTAACCCAGTGCAAGCATTATTAACGTAACTTCAAGTGGTCTCTCTGGTCCATTATTTGAAAATAAATCGCAGGAGAGCCTGCCATTCAAGTTTTCAATTATAAAATTCCGGTTTGTCATATTGTTTTCAGAGAAGAGGCTTTCAGATGGTATAAGAAATTGAATCTTCATTTAGATCTCAAAAAAGGGGTGAGAATAAAGATAATAAAAATACCTTTTTTCCCTCACTTTTCTTCATTTGCTACCTTGTAACCTGATGTGCAAGCTTTTATACTGACCTCAGAAAATCAGTAAGTATGATAAATCACGATAATATGAAAGTCAGATAATATTCAACTTGGCTGGAGAATATACAGCTTGGCTTGGCTCTCTCAGACGTAGAGTCAGTTTTGATTATGCATTCAACTAACTCTTTTCAAATTTCAACTCAACATATCATCAGCACCTATATGCAAAGAATTTCTAAATCAGTCCTTTCTCGAAACCAAACTTCCAGAAAGAGAATATTAAACCACGAACATTTCAAAGATCTTAAGTCTTTCAGGAAAACAAGTTATCTAAAAATAGAAAAATCAGTCAGATTTTTATCAGTTGTTTTCCTCCTAATGCCCTACAATAATCCAACTCTAAAATACCCTATATATTGGGGCACCTGGGTGGCTCAGTCCTTAAACACCTGCCTTTGGCTCAGGTCATGATCCCAGGGTCCTGGGATTGATCCCCACATCAGGCTCCCTGTTCAGCGGAAAGCCTGCTTCTCCCTCTCCCACTCCCCCTGCTTGTGTTCCCTCTCTCACTGTGTCTATCAAATAAATAAATAAAATATTTAAAAATAAAAATAAAATAAAATTTTATTAAATTTTAAAATAAGATACCCCACATATTTAGATCATAAGTGTGTATATGTATATATGTGTGGTGTATGTTTGTTATGTATACACACCCAGATATATATATATATATATATATATATTCCTCATTTCATTATGGTAAATGGAAAACTGCCTTTTCAAAAACATGAAAAAAATCTTCTCAGATACTCTAAAAACACAGTAACAAGAATAAAAATACTGAATTCTATCTTCAGCCAGATGTTATGCAAGTCCATTCACACAGACTGTCTCTAACTCTTATAATGTTCTCCCCATCTTCTTCCTTTAAAGATGAAAGAATGATTTTAGAGGGATTTGTTTGCCCTAGATTGCGTAGTGAATGGTAGAAGAAAGATTCAATATGAAATTTGTTCTGACTCTGTTCCCAATCCTACATCATGTTGCCTCTCCCCAAAATATAATTAAATTTGAATATCATTTGGCAATTCCAAAAACATTGTAGAATATACTATTCTGGCTAATGGAATTAGCATATTATCTGAAAGTTGATTTAAAAGATTACTAATGTTTCAGATACTTTTAAATTAACTGGCACGCCAACCTTGAAAAGAAAATGAAAATCATTTTTTATCATATGGAAGACATTCTAAGGGGTACTGTTAACATCAATTACTGAACGGGATAGTTCGAAGTAAAATATTTTATCAGTTTCAGATAAAAGCAAATTTTCTGTATTTAGCCTGGTGGTGAGTGTTATATTTACCATTACATAAAGTATGACTGAAACCCTGAGGATTCAGGACAGCTCACCAAAAATGAATTCGTAAGAGAAGCGCTCTCTCTTCAGCAACCCCATCCTCCCCACTGAACCAACCTTCCACTTTTCTTGATCATACTAGAAGTAACAAGCATTCCTTTTAGTTAATACATAATAAATGAGACAAATTTCTAGCGAGGTGGCGGGGGTGGAAGGTGTACAGTTTAAAAGCCTTGGAGAGGGGCGCCTGGGTGGCTCAGTGGGTTAAAGCCTCTGCCTTCGGCTCGGGTTATGATCCCAGGGTCCTGGGATCAAGCCCCATGTCGGGCTCTCTGCTCAGTGGGGAGCCTGCTTCCCTTCCTCTCTCTGTCTACTTATAATCTCTGTCTGTCAAATAAATAAATAAATTCTTAAAAAAAAAAAAAAAGCCTTGGAGAACGGGACTGTCTAGTTAGGAAAATGTAGACCAAGATTGTCTATTGTCAAAAAGCTTGTGGATCAAGTCATTCAAACTTTAAAACATACACTAGGGTATACACCAGGAAGAAACACTCCTAAATTTATAGGAGGACATGTGTTTATAAAGATCTTTACAGTCCACTATTTTGTTTGCCCCTTCTGGGGACCTTTTAGAGGTCTTCAGATGGGATAATCTTCCAAATTTCCTAGTTGATTCATGCCTCAGGTTATGCCCTCATTAGTCATCCCTCCTCATCCACGAGGAATATATTCCAAGACCCCCAGTGGATGCCTGAAACCTCCGACACTCTTGAATCCTACATATACTGTGTTTTTTCCTATATATACGTGACTGTGATAAAGTTTAATTTGTAAATGAGGCACAGTCTGAGATTAACAAAAATAACTAACAAAATAGAACTACTATACTGTAAGGAAACTTATGAGAATGTGAGCTCTCTTTTCAGGATACTGTGCTCACCCTCTGCCGATGATGGTAACAATGTGAGAAGACAAAATGCCTGAGTGAGGAAAGGAATTGAGGAGAGTGATGGGGGACTGAGTGCGAGGCTACCCTAGTGACCTTCTGACACTACCTCCGACAGAGGATCATATCTTTCTGGGATCTCAGCTGACAGTGGGGACCTGATATCAGGGAAAGCCAACAACGAATGGGGGTAGGGGGCTACTGTATAATGTGGTGGTAAAACCTGAACCTGATTACAACACATGTAAAGTCATTCAGCAAGTATGAAACTATACGGAGGCAGTTTTATACTCGGAATACCAAGTATGAAATACTAATTTAAATATTAAAGAGGATTTCAAATACCCCATTTCTCTATGCTGATTATCTTAGGAAGTGGATTACGCTGAACACAATGCAACATATTCTGTAGCTAATTCACCTGTTTGTGAGAATTAACCAATGCTTACTTCCAGTTTGGCCCCTTACAGAGGTAGGAATGGTAAAGAAGTGTGTTTTGACTATAAAAGACCTAAGAGTATTTTGAAGTTTGCATGTTTGCCAAATCAGCCCTGACATCCAAACCAAAGAGTATATATTATTAATATGTGTGTATGCAACTTCATATATAATCATACAAATATGTACTAAACAGTGCAGTGTTTTTGTAAAATGTTAAAATAACTTACCAGTTGCAGGTGGCTCAATAAGCCTCCCCCCACCTTTTTCTAGGTGCCTATTCTTAGCCTAGGGAATGAGAGCACACTATGAGACAGGCTTTATTCAAAAGCCTTCATATATTATTTCATTTAATTCTTACAACAAACACGTAAAGGATCTGTAGTCATCTCCATTCACAAATGAAATGTAGAAAATAAGTTATCCTGCCCAAGAAAGCAGTGAAGACTGGTGGAGCTGGGATATGAACTTGAATCTGTGGTTTTCAGGGCATAACCCACAGATAATAGTAACTTTATGTAATCATAAATGATTCAATAAACCAAAATTTTAAGATAGCTTTCTTCTTTACTCAGGTTGGGTGAAATCTGGTTTCGGTATTTTGTTTCTAATGTAATGCACTTCATAAGATAATGCAGCATTAATATTTAATAATACAATTTTCTTTAACTTGTTTTTATATAGTTTAATTTTTCTTAAATGTGCAATTTCCTCAGTTCCTGAAATAAACAGAGTAGAAACTTACAAGCAAGGATGCTTTGTGGTATGTTCTAAACTCGGTAGATAAAACATCATATATACATGTTATAAGATATACATTATGTAATAAGAAAGGATAGTAAAAAATGCATAATATCTCCTAAGTCAAAAAGACTTCTACATCATGCCTTTATCCAATCTAAATTATCCTTTGTAAACCAAATCACAAACTTTCCCATCAATTAGACAGTATATACATTATATTCAATAAAGAATAATAAAATGTCTTTAAATTATTTTCAATAGGATTTCTAAAAGCTATTTTTGAAGTTCTATGTTTAAAAACAAAAGTTTATAGGCCTAATTATGACATCTTTTTATTTTTGTCAGGGAAACATGGAAGAAAGACTGAATCCTAATTTCTGTATGGTAACATTTGGGTTAATATTATCTAAAAGTGAAAAATGCAATACATATTTTACAAAAGGCACTTTACATATTACATATTTAATTGCAGTTTTGACCATGAATTATTTCATCAAGAGACTGCTGCATACTGAACGATGAGAGATTGGTTTTCTATCAGAATATGTTTTTTAGAGAGAAATGCGTAACTAATGATGTTTCTGCTGCCAAATTGTTGCTTACAAAAATATATCTTATAGTTATACTTCAAAAAGTAGGGTTGTGGCTTTTCTTTTGTTTGCTTAGTTTTTTGTTTTATTTGGGTTTTTCTTTTTTGTTTGTTTGTTTTGTTTTTGTTTTTGTTTCCTGCTGTTGTTGTTTTGTGTTTTAGTTTGTTTTGGTTCAGTTTTTTGGAGCTGAGAGGACCACCAAACATTTTAGGAAATATTTTTACCCATTGGATTCAGCAGAAGGGTGCCACCTGGTGGCAATGTGGGCAAACTCTAAACCAGGTCTAAGTATTAAAAATGAACTCATTTAAGAAACCTTGAAAGTTCCATCATTACCAAGATTTTTTTTTTCTTTTTGTAAAGTTCCTATGTACTTATCAAGACCTACCTGGTTATTTTTATATTATTTCCATCAATGGAAGAGATATTAAGTTAACTTCAAATTTTTCAAGAGCTATTATTTATTTATAATCGAAGCTTTAAGCAAATTTGTTGTTTTGTATTCAAAGTAAATATGTATACACAGAATATTGGCAATTATTTTTCATTATGCTAGTAACAATGTGTTGAACTATAACTGGGTAGAGGTTAGAAGGTTGGGCTCTAGAATTCAATGACCCTATTTTATGTAAGTTATTACAGACTGGGGTTAAGTCCTATCTCCACCACTTATGAAGACAAGCTTGATTAGCTTCTTTAAGCCTCTGTATTTTCATCTCTAAAATGGGAATAACGACACGACTTAACTTTGAAAGTTTCTTTGAGGATCAAGTAGAAAAATGCATTTAATGAATGTTATCAGTCCAGAAGACAGTACTCTGCACATGGCAAGCATTCAGAAGTGATTTTTAAAAACAGTAAGTTGCAACTTGTCACTCAAGATTTTAGATCCCTCAATGTAAAGTGGGATTTTGATCATATTCAGAATGACTGTATCTACCCATATCAAATTATTTATCTAGATACTTGTAAACGTGGAGCATTATGAAAACAACAAAAATAACTTTCATAAACATTTAATCATTAAAGCTTTGAAAGAAAGACTACTAAAATAATAAAAAAAAATATTTCCAATGATTCAGGATGTTAATAAAAGTACACAGTCCCTGCTATTCCCATTGCCGATTCTCTCTGGGTAAGAAGTGACTCTTCCTGGCGCCAAATCCCAGAGGACAGCCACAGATGAAAGAAATAGAGGGGTCATGCTCGCTAAAGGAATATAACAACCAAACCACAGGATCCATAACCATCTCACCCAAAGGAAAGACCACAGTCTTCCACTGTGCTGTAGGTGGAAATAGGTACTGATGGCCTAAGGACAAGTTGTTTTGGAGATCTCATAAAAATCTCTACTATGAAAAGCCAAAGACTATTTTGGCAACATTTGAAAGCTTAAATCACTCAAAATCAATACACAGTTAAGTGATTAGCTGGACTATGCACCCTATTTAACCATCAAGTAGGACTTCATAAAGCTATATTTTTATTTAAAGTTGTGAATTTTTTTTTTTTAAAGAAATATAGCAAGCAGAAATATCATTCATGTCTATTTGGGGGGTATTATAACAAGTACCACATGAGAGTTGTATGACAATCACAGCATCAGACCACAATATATAATCCTGTTAATCAAAACTTAGTACTCTTAGAGCAAGTAGTTTAAGCAATCGCAGCAATCATCCTCATTATCTGGTCATCATTTCATAGGTCAAGCTTCAGACAAAGAACATGCAAGATAAAAGGTATTTTCTAGGAGTGCTTGGAAAATCTTCAATGGGATGCTGCCACGCATATTTCACTCTGCTTTCCTTCCCCTAGCAAAATCAATCTCTTTCATTTTAACTTAAGCATAATATGCATACCATTGACATTTTAAAATCATGTAAATGTTCAGAAAGTCACTTTAAAAACTCAATTAAAACAAGAGTTCTGCAAATGGCCACTCCCTGAATATCTGAAGTGGCCATAAACCAAAATGCACGCTCACAAGAAAAAAGGATTCAAGCTTGACTCTCTCTCTTCAGATGAATTTTAAGTACCCGATTAGTCCTGACAAAAGGCTTTACTGTGCATAGGCGGCTTGTCCACTGTTTACATATGTATTTTCAGTTTCTGTGTTCTCTGCTCAGCTTCTCCCTCCCCACCTCCACTGGTACTGAGCAGTTTGCAGCACCTCAAGTAACCAGCTGGTGTCACAGGGTAGTGAGCAAAGATTTCATGTGGGGACTCTCACCTGACTAATCATTCTTATTGGAAGCATCATTCAAGAGCAGTAGAGAGGCTCGGCGGCTGGTTAATGAAATTTAAGAGCTGTCAGCTTGAAAGAGGATGTTAAATCCATGCTCCTCTCCTAAAATCATTTTTATAATCTGCTAACCAGTTGCTACCTTGTGGTGTGTGTTGGAGGGAGCAGAGGAAAAAGATGCAAGGGAAAGGGACACATAATACAGCATAAATGTTGTAGTATTTACATATGTATCTCTGGATAGGGAGTAAAGGGACTAGTTGAAAAAAACAACCTGCCTTGTAAAAACTGCAACATCCACTCCAGTAAATGGAGAGGGAGCTTTAAGGCATTGAGCAATCCTCACCACCTGTGTGAAACATATGTGAGGGAAATGAGGAGGAAAGGGAAGAGGAGAAGAGAGAGACCACAAGCCAGGAGAGATGACCAAGACTAGAATATTAATAACAGCAGCCCTGGCATGTCCTCCTCCGCCTCATCACCACTCGGGCCATTTGGACAGCTTCCCTTCACTTGCTCCTCAGTGCTTAGACTATGTGAAAAGCGGAGCCGCTACGGGAACCTTGCTGCTTGCACCCCTTCACCTCACTTCTAGCAAAGAGCTAGGAGAGTCTCTGGCCGAATCGCATTGGGCAGCCTTCAACAGTGCACTCTGGGGGCCAAGGGTACTCGGGTGCCTCCGTAGTTATCCGCTGACCTAACTGTTGCCCTCTCAGCTCAGAGTCCCTGACTGATGAAAACGTGACAACACCTGCAGCCGCCTCCTCACAGCCCCCCTCCTCTATGCCAGGGCACTTCAGCGCTCCCGACCCCTACAACTTTGGGAAAAAGCAACACCGAACTCCCGAGTCACCCCCAATCCAGGGACAGAGACGAGGTAAGGATCCACGGTATGGTTATGCTACAAATCTCGAAACAGCAAAACCAAAAAGGGGATGGCCAGTGTGGAGAGACAGAAAAGGTACAGAAATAACCCTCAGCCAGTACAGGGCACCCCATCTCTGCAGACACAACACATCTGGCCCCAACAAATCACTAAAGCCAGTACCTTGCCAGCTTCCCATAATAATGCCTTTTTATTCCCAAGCTCCGCTCGACTCAGCAGACCACAGACGCAGGGTACACCTCATTCCCTCTTTTAGCGCCCCCCACCTCGCCCCGTCCCAGTCTCCTCAAAAGAAAAAATAAAGGAAAAACTCTGCCGGCCTAAAGGTCATTTTCCTTAGTGGGGTACTTTGGCCAGCGCTCGCTCGTTTCAGCTGCGTGTAGACCGGCTCTAACCCTGCAAGTGGACGCCTCCAGGAGCGCAGTATCTCCTCCAGCGTGCTTTTATTTCAGCCAAGAGGCCCCCACTCTGTGGCCCTGGCCGCCTCTCCCTTCCTCGGTGGCCCGCCCGCCCGGGCTCCCGGGCCACCCCCAGCCTTTACCTCTCTCCCCCCTTCCCCGCGGCTCTCCACCGTACGCATCCTCTCGCCCGGCCCCAGAGCGCGCTCGGATGCTCTAACTTCCTGCGGAGTCCATGGATCAGCGGAGGAGAGCCTGGAACTGGGGCGGAGGGGAGGGTGGGGAGAGGGAGGCGTGGGAAGCACGGACTGGAGCCACCCTTCCCGGGAGGGCCTGGCCGCAGCTGCCAACTCTCACCTGGTCCGCCGGCTGCGCCTGGCTCGCCCTGGCCCCCGGGGTGGGCTGCTGCTCCTGCTTCATGGCTGTCATCGCCGGCGGCCCGCGTTGGCGCTCACTTCCTCGCGGGCACTTCAGACTCAGGGACTGTCACTTGGCAGCGATCGCATGTCACAGGAGCCCGACGCTCTCCGAATTGGCAGAAGGGAAAGCGGCAGCGACGGGGTGGGGGGAGGGGAGTGACAGGGAGGAGAAGAGAGGCACCGAGCAGGCTCCCCCTTGCAAGATCCCTCCTTCGGCTACCGCAGACCCTCGAACTCCCCACTCCCCCCGCCCCCCACCACTCCAAAGCGTAGAGAGCCTCGGAGATCTAACACGACCAAGTGGCAAGTTAGTGGAGCAGAGAGAGGCACCTGACCGCGCTCGCACGACGTCTCACAGCGCCGGAGGAGCCCGGCTAGCATTCTACCGCAGTCCGCGCCCCCCGCCCGCCCCCGGGGGCTCCCCGCGCCGAGCTCAGTGCGCCAGGTGGAGCAGCCAACCCGGAGAAGCGGAGCGCGCCCGTGCAAGGCCCTCGGTGGCTCTATCGCTGCCACTGGGCATGCTCCAGCGCTCGGAGAAGACGGGGGTTAGCTGGGGTCTAAAGGGCCCACAGCCCCACTGGCGTTGCCAACACTTGCCAGGACCCAAGTGGTAATCCCGGGTTATGGCCCGAGGCTCTGCGTTTCTCGATTTGTGGCAATGGACAGCCTTATCCTTTAGCCTCTAGCCTGCATCCCCCACCCCCCACCCCCAGCTGCTAGTGTAATTCTGAAAGGTAGATTACAAACAATAATAACTAATGATGATATTCTACTACTCCCCCCCCCCTTTTTTTTCTAGAACACTCAGACAAAAGTTTTCAAATTTTAAATTTCTTCTCCAGCCTTCCCTTGGCTTAACACAAACCTCTCCCCTTCAAAGTTTTCTGAGCACCTACCATGTGTCAAACACACTGTTTGGAGGGATTGCAAGGAAAAGAGATTAAAATACCTAGACAAACTTAATAAACTCCCTGCCAACAAGGAGTGTTCCTGATACTGTGGGTACTGGGGGATAGGAATCAAAGAGTCAATTTAACTCTTGGGAAGGTGAATTCCTGTGGGTAGGTATAACACAAAGTCCACCGGTTTCATCTAGAAACATTATTACTTTTCCCCATTGCTAGAAAGGGCCTACCAAAAGCAGATGGGCAAACAAGCAGTCCCCAGTCTCAGGCACAGGTGTCTGAAGATTGCTTACCAGAGAAAAGGTTGGAGGGAGTTAAATATCCAGATGTTCCTACACTCAGCCCCAGCATTGTGACTATGTTCCAGTGGGAAGGGATTGAGCATATGGTGGCCAGTAGCTTGGAGTATGCTTTTATTGGCTAAGCCTGGCTCCCCCACCCTTGTCTGAATTACTCAGTCCACGAACTATGCACTTCCTAGAGACAGGCTATCTTAGAATATTAGGAGTTGTGCTCCTGCCTATTAGTGAATTCTCACATTTGTCCTAAATATTGTGACAACAGTTCCTTTAAAATAGGTCTAAAAAAAAAAGTGATCTCTAGATTTGATTAAATTAGAAAATAAAAATATGAATTTTTTTCTTCAGGAAGGTATGATTTAGGTGATGAAAGCTTATTTTTCAAAAATAAGAGTTCCAGTGGATATTAAGTGACTTCTAACAGTGTGTTGGTCTAACAGAAGTCTGTTGAGAGGAATAACTTCACTGGTTGTAAAAATATAAAGCAAATTTTCAAAATGAAACATGGCGGGGCGGGGGTGGGGGGTGCCTGGGTAGTTCAGTCCTTAAGTGTGGGACTCTTGATTTCAGCTGAAGTCAAGATCTCAGGGTCCAGAGATCAAGCCCTAGCCCATCCAGGCTCAGTAGTACATGTTCTCCTACTGCCCCTCTTTACCCATCCCCCACTGCTCTCTGGCCCACTGGGTGCTTGTGCCTCCCCCCAATAAAATAAATAAATCTTTTAAAAAATGAAACATGGGCATAATAGCTACAGAGTACTTTATCCAGTAAACATGTCAATCTCTATTTTCCCCATCCCACCCCCCCCCAGGGAGAAAGGGGTCTACATTATTCCAAAAATGCTTCTGTCCTTATATTTTGCTCTTCTGTTTATCATTTTAGTACATTCATCCTTTGGATGTGTTTTCATTTTGGACAACTGATTTGACTTGAAATTTTATGTACAGAGATTTCTGTTGACATAGGACATGCATAGATGAGGGAATTATTCTCAGCCTATTTGATTGAAGTCAACTGTCCAACTTGCATTCTTTCTCAGTATTCTTTTTAAACTCCATTTTGTGGTAACAAAGATGTAAATTGTATGCGTTTCATGTATAATGTATATATGTATCATTTTTTTTTAAAGAAAGTGTTTTTGATTGGAGTCCATCTTTTTGCATGGGTTATTTTGTCTGAGCTAAAAGCATTATTTTATATCTGTTGGGGTCTAAGTTAAGGACATTAATTAAAACTTAACCACATGTAACTTACAACTTAAACACTATTTTTTGAAATGTGGTACACTGGAATTACAATGTAGGATTTTCTACTTCATTTCTTATTGAAGAAAAATGCTAATGTCCAAGAAGAAAAAAATAAGGAATACCTTACATTCCAAGAGAGAATGTCTGCAGCTCAGATGTCTATAACTTCTGATAATAGGTTGTTATTTAAAAAAAAAAAATTGTAATCAAACATCTGCAAAATAATCAATTTGAGTAGATATAACCCTAATGCTTTGTGGACAAGAGGACATGTGCCAGCCTACATGTCAGCAAAATGGGCTCCTGCCTTTGCTCCGTCACCTCATGGAGGTATGGGCAAGAATGAAGTCACTTAGCTCTGGCCTCTGCTTCCTTATGAGGTAAAACCAAGCATTTTAGATGAGATGACCAAGAAGATCCGTTTCTTCTCTAAAATTCCATAATTAGATCTTAATTTTGTGAATCAAAAGACTATCATCTGAAATAATAAATTACTTACACATGTTCAGATTTTACTGGGAGTCAGTTAGGTGCTTAGAAAAATACAAAAATTCAATAGGTAAGGATTCTTCATGAAGTGACTGATTTAATATCCACCAAACTTCCCCCACACTCTCTAGTTATACATAAATCCAAAGTAACAATTCTTTCCTTGATAATACTTTTAAAATTCAGAAACTTGAGTATCTCCCAACAGTGTATTATTTCTGAAAATTAAAGATTTAAAGAATGTTGTAAAAATTAACATAATATTTTTTTAGTACTTTTCTTCATACGTTTGATGAACTAACTCATGGACAACCATTAAACTTAAAATACTGATACAATGGGAAAAGAGGTTTTCCTAGTTTTTATGGAATGGAGTTTCTCATAACTGCAAAAGACCTGGAGAGATTGCCCAGAATTCCCTCTATTTTAGGTTATAAATTTCTTACTTTCGCAACATATTCAGGAAGATTTCTAGGATTTCTAGGATTTAGACTTCATCACTTCCTTCTGAAATTTTTCATTGACTCAAATCCTAGTTTCAGGTTCCCATGCAGATATAACCCACTGTGTGGGATCCTCAACTTACTGACAGGAATTTCCAAAGTCCCTCAAAAATTTTCTTGCACAAAATACTGTGAACATCTACAATGTCTTTCACTGATATTTGATTCTTTTAAAGAGAAATGCCAATTCAGTACATTTCATTTTACCTAGAATTACTGACATGAATAATTGAGGACTGGTGATGAAAGTTAGATAATAATTAAATTTATTCAAGATAATCATGAAAATGTGTAAGCATAAGTGGCAAACAGGATGTTCTAGAAACATTTAAGTCATGCGTGCTATATTCAGTCTTCCATATCAAATAGGAGATCCAGGACCCCCAAATCCCAAATTTACTTTAACAACCGTCAGTAACAAGGCCTAGCTAAACTCTGATATATTAAAGAAAGAGAAAAGCCTCTTGAGAGTCTGAGAGCAGGGTAGCCTTTAGAGATAAATCCTCCAGTTTCAGATAAATCAGATAAGGTAAATAGAACTGTGTAAGCAGCTAGTGCCCTGGAGTCTCTCCTCACCTTTCCCTCTCTCTCTCCCGAGGTAATTCTGCAGTGTCATGTAAAGGCCACCTTGATGGGGATTTCCCTAGAATTAGCCAGTCCTCTATTGAGTGTCCTTAATGAGCACAGCATCAGGAAGACAGAGTTCATGAGCTGTGCCTTCAGAGACCTGGCCTGAAATGTGTCCAATTAGCTTTTCTCAGATCAAAAAATAGCTTTAGTTCACATCTTCTGCTATCATTTGCTTTCGATTGATCAATCACCTCTACTCACCTCAACCGGCTTCTTGAATTTCCCAAAGTGCACATCATGTCATTGGGCAGAAAACCAGTATGTTGAGCAATCCTCAGAAACAAGCTGTATTTTAGAAGCTCTAACTAGTAAACTATCTCAAAAAATTATTTTAGGAAGAACAAATAAAAAAGGAAGAAAAAGAAGGAAAGGCACTGCATAGTTAAGTGATAACTGGGTACACTACTCATACTGTTCAGACATTCTCGTGGCATTAATTTAACTAAACTTTTTGTGAGTCTCTAGGACAGGAAGACTTTCCTGTTGTAAAAATTCATAGCCCAATTATGATCTCTGGTGGAAGCAGACAGAGTTGCACTATCCTGCGAGCCATTCTTGTTGCTCACTGGAGACCTGAAGATATTGACAAACTGCTCACTCACACGGAGACCTGGGGCTATAGTCTGCTTAGTTATTATAGTAACATACCTCCCATCTTCTTTAACCAAACAGCTCTTCTAAGATATATATATAATGGTATTAAAGCAGGAAAACAATGCATAGGATTTTTCTGTGTAATGTTTTCGCTTCATATATGTAGCTGCATCAACAGCAAACAACTGGAGAATGTGTGAAATTTACCTGTTGTCCTTGTTTTTACCCACTAGATGCTTGACAAGGGGTCTGTGTTTGATTTTTTTTAAGAGTAATTATTTAATGAATTAGTTATGTTTGTATAGTAAAAAAAACAAATTTAAAAAGACCTTTTTTGGCTGATTTAGTAGTCATTTTTTTTGTCTGATTTTCACATTTCTTTAGAAATAAAGTAAGGTTTTCCAAATCAGATTCTGTCTGCAAATGACAGAAACGTTGTCAGATGTGGAAGAGTATTTAGAAACACAGACATAAACATTTTTTTCTTTTCAGGTAGTAAGTTGGCCTTTGATGAATAAATTTCCCTGAACTTGGTATTTCCTGTTTTCATGACTAAGACTAAATTTTCTAATGATTCAAAATACCTCTTTATTTTTGTCCTTGGAAAATACATTATTACTGAGATGTCTCTTACACTCAGATTTCATAATAGTTAACTGATTTTTTTCCCTCATGTAATTCCCACAACAGCACAAAGCACATTGCTCATTCAGGGAAATCTTTCATGAATTGAGAAAGAAAATGCTACTCTGAAATCCTGTATAATTTCTGGAGGGAAGGGAAGGGAGAATTTCCATCTTTTGTAAAAATTTCACCATGATCAATTTATTCTTAAGGAATTAGTACTAGATTCAGACTCCCCCATGAACTCTCCTTTTGGAAACAAGAGATAGTCTAGGATAGAGGTGAACCAGCTCCAGAACATCCACTGACATTAAAAGGCCCCTGGTATTTTTTCCACTAATTGACTCTCAAACACTCAGAAGTATTCTTCTACCATCTTAAAAAAAAAAAAAAAATTGAGGCCAAGTCCTTGGATCCACAGCTAGTCCTTTTACCACACGGAATCATCGGTTTAGATTATATAAATATAGTTTCAGGACATCTTGGGATGTGACCTCTATTGAAATGAGGCACATTAAGATACATCTCTCATTACTGAACACTGTTTAACCTATTAGCCTAGATGGGTTGTTTGCTACCAGTCTAGATCACTTCTTATACTCTTATATTCTTCTATCTCTCATCCACCGATATCATTTTGGGAGAATATCTTACACATCTAAATATTCACTAAAGTCATAATTTCATTCAAATCAGAGAAAGAGGAGAAAGAGATTAAACAGAAGTAGAAGGAGAAAAAGAGAAAAAAAGCCAGGAGAATGCATTCTGAAGCTGTTAGAGATATGAGAGTATATTAAGCCTTTTATATTTTTTACTCATGCTCTCACATGAAGACTAGAAAAACTGTAATTCCTATTGGTTAGATCCTACGTATTGCTCCTGCCATTGGCTATATTCTGTGTATTCATAAAATTTTAGAAAGCATAGTCCAAATTTTAATTTTCTTATTTATCTCTAGGTGATTTATATTTGATGTTTTCCATCAATATCAAGCTTACATTTTCTTGTGATATTTTATCATTTTTTCACTTAATAGTTGATTGTAAGCACCTGTGGAGGTATAGAGAATCTATAACAAATAGCACAGTTTATACAAATCAATGACTATAGAAATGCCCTTTAATTAGTTATTTTACTGAACCAGCAGGGTTTGTATGAATATTTAATCCAACTGATAGGACATCAAATTTGCCCCCAGATAAATGAGAAGCTCTCTTCCATGGTCCACTATTACCCCCTGTGGAGAAGCCGTCCACTCCTTCTTCCATCTTCCCAAATGTGACTGATCTGTTGGAACCCAACTCTGCTCCCATCGCCCCCTAACTCAAGCTCACAGAGATTTTCTTCATTCAGAGTTCTCACAGTATAAAAGTCACCACACAGTTTATGCTGCTTTCTGGACTGGCTTGTGCAGCATCCTAATTATTACAAATAACTTTTCTTTCCTCCCAAACAGTACATTCTTGGGGAGAATGACACTTGGGACTTATGGTCAGTTGGGGTTGTGGGTAAGGGTCTATATCAGTCTTCTTGCTGAAGTAGAGATGTTGGAGGATATGCATGTACTTAAAAAAAAATTCTTCTCCTCACCCCCTGAATATTAAGCTCTGTCAGAAACCTTCATGCACTTGTTTTGTTTTGTTTTCATTTATTGAACGGGGTCACCCAAGGGAAATATTTTTTCTCTCTATTGTCTATTGTTTACCATTATTATGACTTGTATAAATTATATGATCTTGATGCTGGCTATGAGTAAAGGCCCACAACTTATTGCTTGATTGCAAAACATTAAGTAAAAGCCAGATAAATTTGGAATTTTCCACACTAATGAGCAGATACCATTTGTTATAAAATACTAAGCCTCCAATGCTGTGAACTCAAAGGACAAAATGAATCTGGAGATAACAGCTATATTGTCACTGTCACTCCTAATGTATTCTTTTCCCCCTAATGTAAAGATATTATACTCCTTGAGAAAGGAGGAGCTATACTGAGTAAAATATTTAACTGGATTAATGAAGTGTTTAATTAATGTTTTATTATAAATATAGCTTAAGTTTCTATAGTCTGCCTATATAATGCCAAAAATGATTACAAGTTCAATAGAATCTTCCAGGATTATGCCCAATGTTAGTACATAATTATTTTTGCCTTGCATCCTCTACGTACATTTTAAGCAAATTTATTTATCTAATCTACTAGCCTCTGGACCATATTTTAAAAATAGGGTGAGAGGTCATTAGATGGGATACACAATACCAAGAAAGGAAAATATAAAATCTTAGAGAAAAAAAGAAAAAAAAGAATTGGACCTTCCACTTAAAGTAATAGAACAACTTAGTACCACGTAGTGTGGGGAGGGAAAGAGAGGCCACTCTCACTGAGAAGCTCAGTAGGATCTTAAGAGTATAACCATATTACAGCATAGTAAAGTTGATGTTGGAAATGAGTACTTTAGAGAAAGTAAAATCAGGCTAGGCACACTTTCTTTAAAAGACAGGGTTATTTTGAGAAGATGAACTGCAGTGATGCCAGCATGGGTTTAGGCTAAATCGAGAACTAGGTATCAAAACAAAAAGCACAACATTTACAACAAATCTAGATAGCAAGATATCTCTCCAAATTTCTAAATACCAAAAACCACACAGCTTGAATGTCTATGGTACCTAATAGGACAAAACAAAGGAAAGTTGTGGAACAAATGACCAACTTGATAATCCCAAAACATTAAGAAAACCCCCAAATTGTCAACAGATAGTCACTAGAAAGCACAGTGGATCAATTTAAGAACATCCTATAGAACTAGCAGATTTCTGTGCATTCCCACAGTGAGTAGTAAAAGGGACCCTGTTGGGAGATTTCCCCTTGAGCTCTCACAGTTCTCCGAGTCTTATTACCAAGAAATAGTCTTTTGTTCTAGAATATCATTTGAAGAATATCTGTATAGAAATTATCCTGGAAAGGGGAATAGTGTTTTCCTCTGGAGCAAAATACAAGTTTGTTTAGAGTCCTGCAAGATAAATATTGTTTCCTCTCCATGGCAAGAAATAGGCATGCTTTCTGTTCAGTATAAAAAAGATAATGTCTCCTTCTGAAACCAAGAGAAGGCACACTACTGTCCACTATAAAAGATTTGGGTTTCTTTGGCTTCTTCTATACTGCTACCCTCTGTGCAAGCAGGTGTCTATCTGGTTCTGATCATTCATCTCCATGGGACTTGGGGACAAGAAGAGCTTACAAAAATATGCTGATGTTCATATTATTTGCTGTACCATGGGTAATAAAGTTCTCTGTGTCTGACTCAATATTCTTATGTCTTGAAAATGTCCATAAAACTGGATGACTAACTTGTTTGCTTGCAAGTTATATAAAATCTCTGTTCATAATAGACTGATGTCAAAATCTAAGGTGGCTGGAGAAACACAGATCCTATGAACCCTTAAAACTGACATGACAGGGCCACCTGGGTGGGTGGCTCAGTCATTGAGCATCTGCCTTTGCCTGGGATCATGATCCCAGGGTCCTGGGATAGAGCCCCACACAGGGGTCCCTGCTCAGTGTGAACCCTGTTTCTTTCTCTCCCACTCCCACCATTTGTGTTCCCTTTCTCTCTGTGTTTCTGTCAAATAAATTTTTAAAAAATCTTTTAAAAAATAAAATACTAAAACAAACAAACAAAAAAACAAGCAAAAAACTGACATGCCAGGCTTCTTCCCAACATAGAACCCAATACTAGGAAAAACTATTGGAAGTGGAATCAAATTTGAGCAGAACAGAAATAACAGAGATAAAGAGAAAATCCAGCCAAAAGGTAAACAGACCCAGGCAATCTAAGATCACAAGCCATCATGTATTTTCAAGTATTACATAAAAACAAAAAATAAAGATCTCTTTGAAGTTAGAGAAACAATCTGAACTTTTAACTATTTAAAGTTCAGGAAAACTAAATTCACAAAAAAATGATCAACAGAAAACTATCATGGTCAAATCCCATGAAAAGTTTCACCTTGGCAACAAAGCTGTTGGAAGAAATAAAAAGGATAATAGCCCTACAGATAAGGGACTTGCAAATTACAGTCCACAGGCCAAACCTAGCCCCTTCCTATCTTTATAAATAAAGTTTTCTTGGAACGTAGTCACACTCACTTATTTGCATATTGCCTAAGACTGTTTTCATGCTACAGTGGTAGTCTTAAGTGTTTGTGACAGAAAACATATGGCCTGCAAAGTATAAAATATTTACTCTCTTGCACCTTACGGGAGGTTTGCCAACTTCTGCTATTGACAAAGAAAGCTTGCCAAAAATGTCATGCTCAAAAATTTTTCAAAACTGGAACATACTATTTCAAAATGAGCTAAAGAACATTTAAAACAAAGTATACAATATAGGAGAGAATAAATTAATCAGAATTAGAAAAATTTAGAAATAAACAGGAGATAGCACTCAAAGAATCAGAAATAAAAGAAATATCATATTAGAAATAGAAACTGATCTAGGAGGTATATCAGAGCAAATAAGCACAACAAATGATTCTCTAAGAGAAACCAAGGTGGGAAGGAAAAACAAACAAACAAACAAACATGTTAACCAAAAACACGTGAATAAAGACACTCAAGAGAATACAACAAATGTTATAGATGGCAAAGAAGATCCAACATACAGATTAGGGGAGTTCTGAGCGGGACAACAAATCAAAGCAAGGTGGGGTTGGGGTGGGGATAAATACTAAGAAATTTAATTCAAAAGAATGATCCTGAAATTAAAAAAAAAATAAGGCCTCGGAGTCAAGATGGCGGAGAAGTAGCAAGCTGAGACTGCTTCAGCTAGCCGGAGATCAGCTAGATAGCTTATCTAAAGATTGCAAACACCTGAAAATCCATCGGCAGACCGAAGAGAAGAAGAACAGCAATTCTGGAAACAGAAAAACAACCGCTTTCTGAAAGGTAGGACCGGCGGAGAAGTGAATCCAAAGCGACGGGAAGATAGACCCCGGGGGGAGGGGCCGGCTCCCGGCAAGCGGCGGAGCAACCGCGCACAAAATCAGGACTTTTAAAAGTCTGTTCCGCTGAGGGACATCGCTCCAGAGGCTAAACGGGGCGAAGCCCACGCGGGGTCAGCGTGGCCTCAGGTCCCGCAGGGTCACAGAAGGATCGGGGGTGTCTGAGTGTCGCAGAGCTTGCGGGTATTGGAACGGGAAAGCCGGCTACAGAAACAGAGCCGACAGTAAGCTCACAGCTCGGTGTTACCTTGAACCGATCGCAGGCTCGGTGAGCTCGGAGCGCGGCCGGAGGTCAGGCAGACGGGAATAACTGGGCGCTGTTCTCTGAGGGCGCACTGAGGAGTGGGGCCCTGGGCTCTCGGCTCCTCCGGGCCGGAGACCAGGAGGCCGCCATTTGTGTTCCCGTCCTCCGGAACTCTACGGAAAGCGCTCAGGGAACAAAAGCTCCTGAAAGCAAACCCGAGCGGATTACTCACCCCGGCCCCGGGTAAGGGAGGTGTAATTCCGCCTGGGGCAAAGACACTTGAGAATCACTACAACAGGCCCCTCCCCAAGAAGATCAACAAGAAATCCAGCCGAGACCAAGTTCACCTACCAAGGAGTGCGGTTTCAATACCAAGGAGAGCAGCAGAATTCCAGAGGAGGAGAAAGCCAAGCACGGAACTCATGGCTTTTTTCCTGTGATTTTTTTTTTAGTCTTGCAGTTAATTTAATTTTTTATTTTTCATTTTTTTTTTTTTTCTTTTTCTTCTCGCCTTCGGGTAAAATTTTTTTTTTTTTTTTAACTGTTACCTTTTTCTTTTTTAACGATTTTTTACTAGTTTATCTAATATATATATTTTTTCTTTTTTACATTTTTCTCAGGTGTTTTCTTTTTTTAAAAAAATTTTTTTTCTTTTCTTTTTTTTTTTTTTCTTTCTTTCTTTTTGAACCTCTTTTTATCCCCTTTCTCCCCACTCACGATTTTGGATCTCTTCTAATTTAGTTAAAGCATATTTTTCTGGGGTTGTTGCCACCCTTTTAGTATTTTACTTGCCCCTTCATTTACTCTTATCTGGCCAAAATGACAAGAAGTAAAAATTCAACGCAAAAAAAAGAACAAGAGGCAATACCGAAGGCTAGGGACCTAATCAATACAGACATTGGTAATATGTCAGATCTAGAGTTCAGAATGACAATTCTCAAGGTTCTAGCCGGGCTCGAAAAAGGCATGGAAGATATTAGAGAAACCCTCTCTAGAGATATAAAAGCCCTTTCTGGAGAAATAAAAGAACTAAAATCTAACCAAGTTGAAATCAAAAAAGCTATTAATGAGGTGCAATCAAAAATGGAGGCTCTAACTGCTAGGATAAATGAGGCAGAAGAAAGAATTAGTGATATAGAAGACCAAATGACAGAGAATAAAGAAGCTGAGCAAAAGAGGGACAAACAGCTACTGGACCACGAGGGGAGAATTCGAGAATTAAGTGACACCATAAGACGAAACAACATTAGAATAATTGGGATTCCAGAAGAAGAAGAAAGAGAGAGGGGAGCAGAAGGTATACTGGAGAGAATTATTGGGGAGAATTTCCCCAATATGGCAAAGGGAACGAGCATCAAAATTCAGGAGGTTCAGAGAACGCCCCTCAACATCAAGAAGAATAGGCCCACACCCCGTCACCTAATAGTAAAATTTACAAGTCTCAGTGACAAAGAGAAAATCCTGAAAGCAGCCCGGGAAAAGAAGTCTGTAACATACAATGGTAAAAATATTAGATTGGCAGCTGACTTATCCACAGAGACCTGGCAGGCCAGAAAGAGCTGGCATGATATTTTTAGAGCACTAAACGAGAAAAACATGCAGCCCAGAATACTATATCCAGCTAGGCTATCATTGAAAATAGAAGGAGAGATTAAAAGCTTCCAGGACAAACAGCAACTGAAAGAATTTGCAAATACCAAACCAGCTCTACAGGAAATATTGAAAGGGGTCCTCTAAGCAAAGAGAGAGCCTACAAGTGGTAGATCAGAAAGGAACAGAGACCATATACAATAACAGTCACCTTACAGGCAATACAATGGCACTAAATTCATATCTCTCAATAGTTACCCTGAATGTGAATGGGCTAAATGCCCCTGTCAAAAGACACAGGGTATCAGAATGGATAAAAAAACAAAACCCATCTATATGTTGCCTCCAAGAAACTCATTTTAAGCCCGAAGACCCCTCCAGATTTAAAGTGAGGGGGTGGAAAAGAATTTACCATGCTAATGGACATCAGAAGAAAGCAGGAGTGGCAATCCTTATATCAGATCAATTAGATTTTAAGCCAAAGACTATAATAAGAGATGAGGAAGGACACTATATCATACTCAAAGGGTCTGTCCAACAAGAAGATTTAACAATTTTAAATATCTATGCCCCCAACGTGGGAGCAGCCAACTATATAAACCAATTAATAACAAAATCAAAGAAACACATCAACAACAATACAATAATAGTAGGGGACTTTAACACTCCCCTCACTGAAATGGACAGGTCATCCAAGCAAAAGATCAGCAAGGAAATAAAGGCCTTAAACGACACACTGGACCAGATGGACATCACAGATATATTCAGAACATTTCATCCCAAAGCAACAGAATACACATTCTTCTCTAGTGCACATGGAACATTCTCCAGAATAGATCACATCCTTGGTCCTAAATCAGGACTCAACCGGTATCAAAAGATTGGGATCATTCCCTGCATATTTTCAGACCACAATGCTCTAAAGCTAGAACTCAACCACAAAAGGAAGTTTGGAAAGAACCCAAATACATGGAGACTAAACAGTATCCTTCTAAAGAATGAATGGGTCAACCGGGAAATTAAAGAAGAATTGAAAAAAATCATGGAAACAAATGATAATGAAAATACAACGGTTCAAAATCTGTGGGACACAATAAAGGCAGTCCTGAGAGGAAAATATATAGAGGTACAAGCCTTTCTCAAGAAACAAGAAAAGTCTCAGGTACACAACCTAACCCTACACCTAAAGGAGCTGGAGAAAGAACAAGAATGAAACCCTAAGCCCAGCAGGAGAAGAGAAATCATAAAGATCAGAGCAGAAATCAATGAAATAGAAACCAAAAAAACAATAGAAAAAATCAACGAAAGTAGGAGCTGGTTCTTTGAAAGAATTAATAAAATTGATAAACCCCTGGCCCGACTTATCAAAAAGAAAAGAGAAAGGACCCAAATAAATAAAATCATGAATGAAAGAGGAGAGATCACAACTAACACCAAAGAAATAAAAACTATTATAAGAACATACTATGAGCAACTCTACGCCAATAAATTTGACAATCTGGAAGAAATGGATGCATTCCTAGAAACATATAAACTACCACAACTGAACCAGGAAGAAATAGAAAGCCTGAACAGACCCATAACCAGTAAGGAGATTGAAACAGTCATTAAAAATCTCCAAACAAACAAAAGCCCAGGGCCAGATGGCTTCCCGGGGGAATTCTACCAAACATTTAAAGAAGAACTAATTGCTATTCTCCTGAAACTGTTCCAAAAAATAGAAATGGAAGGAAAACTTCCAAACTCATTTTATGAGGCCAGCATCACCTTGATCCCAAAACCAGACAAGGATCCCACCAAAAAAGAGAGCTATAGACCGATATCCTTGATGAACACAGATGCGAAAATACTCAACAAAATACTAGCCAATAGGATTCAACAGTACATTAAAAAGATTATTCACCACGACCAAGTGGGATTTATTCCAGGGCTGCAAGGTTGGTTCAACATCCGCAAATCAGTCAATGTGATACAACACATCAATAAAAGAAAGAACAAGAACCATATGATACTTTCAATAGATGCTGAAAAAGCATTTGACAAAGTACAGCATCCCTTCCTGATCAAAACTCTTCAAAGTGTAGGGATAGAGGGCACATACCTCAATATCATCAAAGCCATCTATGAAAAACCCACCGCAAATATCATTCTCAATGGAGAAAAACTGAAAGCTTTTCCACTAAGGTCAGGAACACGGCAGGGATGTCCATTATCACCACTGCTATTCAACATAGTACTAGAGGTCCTAGCCTCAGCAATCAGACAACAAAAGGAAATTAAAGGCATCCAAATCGGCAAAGAAGAAGTCAAATTATCACTCTTCGCAGATGATATGATACTATATGTGGAAAACCCAAAAGACTCCACTCCAAAACTGCTAGAACTTATACAGGAATTCAGTAAAGTGTCAGGATATAAAATCAATGCACAGAAATCAGTTGCATTTCTCTACACCAACAGCAAGACAGAAGAAAGAGATATTAAGGAGTCAATCCCATTTACAATTGCATCCAAAACCATAAGATACCTAGGAATAAACCTAACCAAAGAGACACAGAATCTATACTCAGAAAACTATAAAGTACTCATGAAAGAAATTGAGGAAGACACAAAGAAATGGAAAAATGTTCCATGCTCCTGGATTGGAAGAATAAATATTGTGAAAATGTCTATGCTACCTAAAGCAATCTACACATTTAATGCAATTCCTATCAAAGTACCATCCATCTTTTTCAAAGAAATGGAACAAATAATGCTAAAATTTATATGGAACCAGAAAAGACCTCGAATAGCCAAAGGGATATTGAAAAAGAAAGCCAACGTTGGTGGCATCACAATTCCGGACTTCAAGCTCTATTACAAAGCTGTCATCATCAAGACAGCATGGTACTGGCACAAAAACAGACACATAGATCAATGGAACAGAATAGAGAGCCCAGAAATAGACCCTCAAATCTATGGTCAACTCATCTTCGACAAAGCAGGAAAGAAAGTCCAATGGAAAAAAGACAGCCTCTTCAATAAATGGTGCTGGGAAAATTGGACAGCCACATGTAGAAAAATGAAATTGGACCATTTCCTTACACCACACACAAAAATAGACTCAAAATGGATGAAGGACCTCAATGTGCGAAAGGAATCCATCAAAATCCTTGAGGAGAACACAGGCAGCAACCTCTTCGACCTCTGCCGCAGCAACATCTTCCTAGGAACAACGCAAAAGGCAAGGGAAGCAAGGGAAAAAATGAACTATTGGGATTTCATCAAGATCAAAAGCTTTTGCACAGCAAAGGAAACAGTTAACAAAATCAAAAGACAACTGACAGAATGGGAGAAGATATTTGCAAACGACATATCAGATAAAGGACTAGTGTCCAGAATCTATAAAGAACTTAGCAAACTCAACACCCAAAGAACAAATAATCCAATCAAGAAATGGGCAGAGGACATGAACAGACATTTCTGCAAAGAAGACATCCAGATGGCCAACAGACACATGAAAAAGTGCTCCATATCACTCGGCATCAGGGAAATACAAATCAAAACCACAATGAGATATCACCTCACACCAGTCAGAATGGCTAAAATCAACAAGTCAGGAAATGACAGATGCTGGCGAGGATGTGGAGAAAGGGGAACCCTCCTACACTGTTGGTGGGAATGCAAGCTGGTGCAGCCACTCTGGAAAACAGCATGGAGGTTCTCAGAATGTTGAAAATAGAACTGCCCTATGACCCAGCAATTGCACTATTGGGTATTTACCCTAAAGATACAAATGTAGTGATCCAAAGGGGCACATGCACCCGAATGTTTATAGCAGCAATGTCCACAATAGCCAAACTATGGAAAGAACCTAGATGTCCATCCACAGATGAATGGATCAAGAAGATGTGGTATATATACACAATGGAATACTATGCAGCCATCAAAAGAAATGAAATCTTGCCATTTGCGACAACGTGGATGGAACTAGAGCGTATCATGCTTAGCGAAATAAGTCATGCAGAGAAAGACAACTATCATATGATCTCCCTGATATGAGGAAGTGGTGATGCAACATGGAGGCTTAAGTGGGTAGGAGAAGAATAAATGAAACAAGATGGGATTGGGAGGGAGACAAACCATAAGTGACTCTTAATCTCACAAAACAAACTGAGGGTTGCTGGGGGGAGGGGGTTTGGGAGAAGGGGGTGGGATTATGGACATTGGGGAGGGTATGTGCTTTGGTGAGTGCTGTGAAGTGTGTAAACCTGGTGATTCACAGACCTGTACCCCTGGGGATAAAAATATATGTTTATAAAAAATAAAAAGTTAAAAAAAATAAAAAAATAAAATTACTTATTGAAAAATCATATAGTATACCTCAGATCAGCAGAGCACAACCAACACCAAGTAAAATTAAGAGATCTTAAAAAAAAGAAGAAAAAAAGGAAAGAAAAACAAAAAAATATTTGGGCACTTAGACAAAAGTAACATTTAACTTAAAGAGTAACTAATGTTACATTATCAGACTTTTCTACAGCAACATTTTATCTTCAGGGGAAAAATGAAGTTATACATAGCATAGTCAAAAAAATAAAATGTGGGCCAAGGATTTTATGTATTTATATATGTTTATATTTTTTTAAAGATGTTATTTATTTATTTAAGAGAGAGTGAGAGCAAGCACAAGCAGGGGAAAGGGCAGAAGAGGGAGAGGCAGACTCCCAGCTAAGCAGGGAGCCCTAAGACAAGGGGCTGGATTCTAGGGCCCTGAGATCCTGACTTGAGCAGCAAGTAAATGCGTAACCAACTAAGCCACCCAGAAGCCCTTATATGTTTGTATCTCTTAGATTTAAAATATAATTTTGATGTGGGGAACAGAGGCAGAAGAAAAGTTATTAAATTTCCTTACCCCCTGACAAGACTTTGAAACAGAGTGACATTCATCTAGGGACCCAACTACCTCCACTTTAGGCTTTGCTAAGGGCAAAGGGCAATCCTAGCCCAACGGATCCCTATCCCCAACCAGGATCCCGTTAAGTCTACTTTAACAATTCCTTTGGAAACTTCCTTTATCTCTAAACCTTCCAAGATACATGCTGACAATCATTCCCAAGCATATGGCCCACTGATATGCATCTAAAGGGTCTCACACAAAGGTTTTATTACCGGTAATGAATAACATTTTCCCCAACAACAGCTAGCCCCTCAAGGTCCTGGAAACCTTGCTTCCAAAATTCCTTAGAGACTTGTGCCATCCCTGACCCCCTCCCAACTTGCAAGTATATAATGGGCCACTCCTCACAGCCTCAGGGCAGCAGATCTTTCTGTCCACCAGTCCTGTCGTTGAGTTTTAATATACCACCATCTTGCCCCAAAGATGTCTCAAGAATTCTTTCTTGGTCATTGGCTGCAGACCTCACCCCACCGAACCTCACTTATATGCTAAAACTTCATCAATTTGAAACTCTTATCTAATTCTTCTTCCCTCCTCTGCCCTTTACAATGGTGAAGTCTGCATCACTATCTGAAACTGCTCTCTACTTCTTTAAATGCCTCCCTTTGCTCCTCCATAGGCATTTCTTCTTGCATATTTAACCACACCTCTTTCTCCAAGCACCTAGATGAACACAGACTAGCAATAATGACCAACCTACTTGCTATCAACTGTCAAATAAAACACAAAGTATCCAATTAATTTTGAATTCCAGATAAATGGACAAATTTTTAGTGTAAGCTGTCCACTGTGGACTTTTGGGGTTATACTTATACTAAAATGTATGTCATTTATTTGAAGTTGAAATTTAACTGGGTGTCCTGTATTTTTATTTGTTAATTCTAGCAACCCTAGTAGCCATGATTATCACTTACACTCAGATTATAGTCCTAAAGGAAACCAGTGCTTCTTGGATAAATGAATCTGTGTCTGGAATGAGAAGTGTACCAGACCGTTTGGAACATTTTGACAAACTAGTATGGAAGTGATCAAATAATACTAGGATAATATTAAAAAGCAACCCTGAAAAAGTTCTATCTCACCAAAGAAAAAATTGAACTTTGATAAGGATAGCAATAATAGTTTCTGGGAATCCATTAGGTATGCTTAAGTTCCAGTTTGTCTCCTCCTGATCGTGACTGGGAACCAACTTATTATCAAGAGAACTAGGTAAAGAAGAAAACAGAACACTGATGCCTGCCCTTTTTGGGAACTGCATGATTGAGTAATCAAATTGTAGATGAGAGGATGCATCTCCTTCTAAATAAAATTATTCAAGCAAATGGATAAAAATAATGGATATAATTATTATATTACCATGCATATTACCATTTTGGAAGCTCCAATAAAATAACGAACTGACGCATTAGGCATCAGTGTGTCTCCTGATAAAAGAACAGAACACGACCTACAGTCCTGCCAAACACTTCAAAGCTCTGTGTGACCAAGGGTCCACTCCCATTTGCAGGAAATACAAAGAAGAGAAGAACAGGCACAATTATCAGCTCTACCCTGGGGCAAACTCTGTAAGGCAAGGGGCTCAAGTTCATCAACAGACAAATTTTAAGAAGAGCAAAGAGCTCGGTGGGGGTTGGGGGAAGGGACGACTTCATTAAAATGAAGTTACATATCAACCAGAAAATTGATGACTAAGCCGTAGTGCATCTGGAGACACACTCCAGTGATAAAACATCATGAAATACAAGGAAATGATTACTATAAATATCAGGACAGTGTTTACTTTAGGAGGGAGGGAGGACAGGGCGTATGGAGAGACCTAAGTAGCTAGGAATGTTTTCTTCTTTGACTTGGGTGGTGGCTCAAATGGTATCTGCTTTAAGAATAATTATGTGTGAGTTCCTGTATCTGTGTTTTATTGTTACATAAAAGCTTAAAAAGTGCCTAATAGAGTTCTTGGCTCCCAGTAAACACTCAATAAAGGGTGGCTATTAAAAACTATAAAGATAAGGACTGCATTTAGAACAATTCCTTCCATCTTGTTTTTGTAAAGTGACGTAAACCTCCAGCTCTCAAGGTCATGCTCTCTCTCTCCAACGTATGTAGAGCTACAAAATTTCTCCTGCCTTTCCAAAATGTGTTTGTGGCTTCAAAAGTGGAAAGCTAATCTTGTTTATGCAAATACCAAGACAGACAGGAGGTTGTAAGGCGAAATGCACTTATGTTTTGCTGGGGATCTCCTCTGGGATCTTCATTGCAAGACCATTAAGTCACTTGCATCCTGTTAAACACCAAAGCAACTTAGCCTGCACTTGACACCATGGAGAAAACTGTAGATTGTGATCTATTTGTTCAATTCCAAGTTTATGTGGGAAAAGCTATGAGTCTCAGCCCTAACCCACTCTCTCTTATTGACTGCAGAACTACACAGGGTGTGTGATGTACAGAACAACTTGTGCTCTTCTTAGCAGGATTTGTGGCTTCAGGTGGCCATGCCTCTTGCCTTCCCAGACTCAGTGACATGCGTGTTTGAAGTGCTGTAGTCTTTGGTCTGCAGTTGCCTGGCTATAAACAGGTGTACAGTTGCTATTCAAGCTGAGCTTCAATTAGTATAAGAAAGATGCCTTCTCCTCCCTTTCCTCCATGCTTCTTTCTTATGTAGCAACTGCCTTGGCACTATCTCTGCCCACAGTGCCAGATCTTGGCACGGGGGCTGTGTCTGAAGGTCCAAATGGGGTTCTTCCATCTGCCAAGAAGTGTTAAAATCTGTGAATGTGCACATCCCAGAAAAGATACCCTCTCCAAATGCACATTTTCTCCACCTAAAAACATTTGCAAATTCATTTAGACTCTTCCAAGAAGCCATCCCTGCCCACTCCAGTGAGAAGTGATTTCTTCTGTTTTCCATTTCTGGAGCACTTAATCTCTCTACCATGCATTTGTCACGTACCATTTAATCCCTACATCATCAGCCGTCACACTGGTGTTTTAGCACTCTTTCCACTCTACCACTCTCTCGCGTCTATTCCCATTTTGGAATTTTTCCTATGAATAATAATAATAGTGAAAATAATAATAACTCACATTTATTGACTGCTTAATGTGACTCAGGCACCATCTAATGCTTTTAATGCAACAACTCTACAGAGTAGGTGTTATCTCTACCTCCATTTAAAATCATATAAACCTAGGCTTAAAAGAGGACTTTCAAGGTTCCACAGCTATAGTGAGGCATAACAAGACTTGAATGCAGGTGATACTGTTACAAATATCCTTAATAACATCTCGTCTTACCTCAAAACTGGCAAAGAATAGCTGTCTATTTAATTCAATCCTTAAAGTTTCATAGAGTGCTTGCTATGTTGATTTTTTGCCTGGAATTACTATATATATATATTATAAACTTTATAAATCTACGTGTGTGTGTATATATATATATACACTACATATAGAGATAACTGTATGTACATAGTATATACACATAGCTACCTGATAGAAAGGCAATAAATACACTTAAATAGAGGATTTATAACATTGGAAGTATTTTATATGATCTTTGTCCAATTTATCTAGCACAGAGGGATATATAGTGGTTGTGCAGTAGGATTTTTTTCTGGCTATCATAATTATCTCTATGTTTCCCCATGATCCTTGTAACTATTGGTTACATGCAGTCTTCTTCATTCAGGTTTATTATTTAAAAATCTGTATCTAAATGAGAAGAGAAGACCTGTATTTTAAAATCTGTATCCAAAAGCCTACACTAACAATGAGAATCTTTGGCAGAAATTTTCATATACAAGAATGGAAAGCTGTGGAGTAAAATTTATATATTATTCTCTAATAAGAATCCACAGGAAACCACCTATTCACCTACACTTAAGATATTTTTGACTGTTCCCAGAATAAGTTATTTAATGTAAATAACTGTGTTTTGTAAGACAACTGCATGAAAAAAGATGCAAACAAAATATCAACACTTCTATGTGGACTTTGAGTCATCTGAGTGTGATAGTGTCGTGGTTCTCAGTCTTGGGCGCCTCTCAGAATCTCCCACTCCACATCTCCATTGTGAAGATGCAATGGAGTGGGAATTAGGAATCTGAATTTTTGCCAGCATCCTAGTAGATTTTGAAGAGATTGAGGGATCACACTTTGAGACCAAATTTAAAGATACAGTGGTTAAGGGATGAAATTTGGAATCAGAAAAAGCAGAGTCACCAATTAAACATTTACTTGCAATGTACTTCTCTAAACTCCAGTTTCCTCTTCTCTAAAATGCACAATAACAGTGTTATCTGACTCATAGCCTTGTGAGAAAATAAAGTGATTGGCTTAGTGCCTGGTACATAGGAAGTGATAATTGTTAGCAAGCAGTGGTAGTGATGGTATTACTGGTGTAAATAAATCTAGGTGTTCTCAGAATCATATATCATGCGGGGATTAAAATTAAAACAGCAAGGAGGTACTACTGCACACTTACTAAAATGGAAAAATCCAAAATACTGATCATCCCAAACACTGGTGAGGATGTGGAACAGGAATGCTCATTCACCACTGGTGGGAATAAAAATCTGTAGAGCCTTTCTGGGACAAAGGTTGACAGTTTCTTAGAAAACCAGATAGACTCTTGGGGGACCTGGGTGGCTCAGTCAGTGAAGTGGTTAAGTGTCTGCCTGCTGCTCAGGTCATGATCCTGGGGTCCTGGGACTGAGGCCCCATGTCAGGCCCCCTACTTAGCAGGCATCCAGGCTCAGCAGGGAGCCTGCTTCTCCCTCCCCTCTGCCTGCCCCTCCCCCTGCTTGTGTGGCCACATTCTAATAAATAACATCTTAAAAACAAAAAACCTAAATATACTCTTACCAAACAATCCAGCAAACACACTCCTTGATATTTACCCAAATGAGCTGAAAACCCATTCATACAAAAAACATGCAGATATTTATGGCAGTGTTACTCATAACTGCCCAAACTTGCAAGCCACCAAGATGTCCTTCCATAAGTGAACGAAAGAATAAACTGTGGTATATCCAGACAATGGAATATTATCCACTGATAAAAAGAAATGAGCTATCCAGACACAAAAAATACATGGAGGACGCTTATGTGTATTGCCAAGTTCAATAAGCCCATTGGAAAAGTCTGCATACTGTATAGGTCCCACTTTGTGACATTCTGGGAAAGGCAACAACTATAGAGACAGTAAAAAGATCAGTGGTCGCAAAGGTTTTGTGGGAGAAGGGAGAGAGGGATGAGTAATGGGGATTTTTAGGGCAGTGAAACTATTCTGTAGAATACTGGGACATGAACATATGTCACGATACATTTGTCAAGACCCACAGTATAAAAAAACAAAGCATGAACTCTGATATAAACTACGGGTGATAGTCAATAATACACAGATATTGACTCATGAGTTGTAACAAGAGTATCATGTTAATGCAAAATAATAATAGCAGGAACTTGTGTGTGAGTTTGTTGGGGGGAATATGGGAACTCCACTTTCTTCTCACTCTGTAAACATAAAACTGCTTTAAAAAATAAAGGCAATTATTACAAAACAAATGAAGACAAAAAAGGTAGGTGTTACTTGCATGGCTAAATATGAAAATGTGATATCAAAGAAAGAACACTGGCTATGAACTCAACGCTCTGGGTGGAAAAAAAAACACACAACTGGATTTTAAAGACAGTACAAAGAAAGGAACCCATCTCATTTATAAATTTTATATTGATTACTATTGGATATAATATGTTGCATTAAGTATGTTATTAAAATTAACTTCATATCTTTCTATTTACTTTTTAAATGTGACTACTAAAATTCTGTAATTATATGTATGGTTCACATTAGACTTCCATTGGTCAGTGCTGATCTGTGAAAAATGCTCAGCATCTTTCTAGCATATAAAAAGGCCTTCTAAAAATTAGATCTCTTAGATACTCATCAGTGTCCTGTCTTGTAATGATCTTTCATTATTTTTCTTTATTACAGTAAAAATTTCTTTTTATTATCACTCTTTTCCCTTGATGAGTTCTAATAAAAAATTAAGGCCAGTTTAATCCGTTGGACATCACCTCAATATTCCTTTCCCTCTTACAACTGAACTGTCCAGTCACCAACTCTGGACTGAAGTCATCTCCATGGCCCTGACTGGTAACATGCCAGTCTCATCTCCAATCAGCCAGTGCTGCTTGGTCTCTCCAACGTGTGCATCCTTCCTCCCATTCTGGGGCTTCCTGACCAGATAGTCCTGGCTGCCTTTGAGAGACTCTGAACTTTGAATGGTGTTTCAGGAGCTTTCCATCCTTCTCCAAGCAACTGAGTGGCCCAATCAAATGGTTTTATGTTACAAAAAGTTTTACTGCTTAAATGCTGAAAAATAAACCTAGTGACTTGTACCGTCTGCTGTACACAGCCAATTCTGACATAATGCAATGTACAGGATCTCCGCCTAAAGGATATCTATATTTTCTTTTTAAAAATATTTTATTTATTTATTTGAGAGAGCAAGAGAGAACACAAGGTGGGGGGAAGGGGCAGAGACAGCGGGAGAAGCGGACTCCTCACTAAGGAAATAGCCCTATGTGGGGCTCAATCCCAGGATCCTGGAATAATGACCTGAGCTGAAGGTAGTTGCTTAAGCAACTAAGCCACCCATGCACCCCGGTATCTGTATTTTCTTCCAGCATTTTGCTTGATACAGTTTGGAGTGGACCTGGAACCAGGCCCTGGAGAAGGGAGGACCATCTCCCTGAAGCTAGAGGGAGATCTGCTAAAGGGATTTATGGACCAGAAGCTGCATCTTGGAGGCTCTCTGCTCTCTAATGGTACTAGGACAGAAAACAGAATGGGATGTGCTAGGACACCCTTGGGTGTCTGAGAAGATTGTTCGAACATAGTCTCATGATGTCAAACAGATTTATGTCAGAAGATCAAAGAAATAACCCAAGCTTCAGAAGACTAAACTCCATTAACATATAGCCATTCTCAGCAGGATCAAGCCTATTGTACTCTACAATGATTTGGCATATTTAAGATCCCAGTGCCTTTTAAACCTTTTGTGCCTTCCCTGGCATTAACTGCGTATCACAGAATTCATAGTCTTGTGGAAATTATTCTGTATCTTGAGTAATGCCCCCATTCACTGAGCAGATCCATTCATTCTCTGTCATCTATTTCATCTATTTTACTAATATTTCAGGTCTGTTGATCAAGTCTGTTCTACTCTGGCATCCTATAATATTTTAAATATCCCCTGAGCCTGGGAAGTACCAATGCTGTTGTTGTTTTAATAATCATAATGAGCCATCACTTCCAGCTGCCTATATATTTTCTTTAGTTTCATAACTAATGCCTCAACCTCCAACTTCTAAAAGGAGCTATAGTTTATCCATCCAGTCATGTGCTAGCAAAGGGAAATCCTACCAGTAGAGATGATGAATCCCTCTGCCTATTGTACGTCTACATTATCCAGGGCAATTCCAGTCAACCTCACAGTATCATGCTTGTCCATATCTGTCATGGTATGTCCTCCTAGGACCAGATAACATCCTAAGGCAAGTGTATCTAGAAGGGGGATCTAGAACTCTGTACCTCCAGAAATCTCAAGCCCAATCATAGAAAGGTCAACAATGGACCTTCTCCAGGAGTAGCAAACCACCAAAGAAAACTAGGTCAAAACCCTTGCCCCTTAATAAAAGCTCAAATTCAATTCTAGGATATACCCCTCAAGCCCAGGCAAGAAGTCACCTCTAAGATACCACACCACCACTACCAAAGGCCGCAGGCCCCTCTTATAAAAGATAAACACTGCTCAGAGTAAGGTGGCTTTAAAAGAAGAATGGAAGTAGACCAGGGTCTCTAAAGGAACTCTGGAGCTGGGCTCTGGGGTCTGTAGCTTTGTTTCTTCCTTCTGGTGTGGCAGTAAGCACTCCCAGGGAACTACCCCCCCCCTTCCCATAAGTCTTGATAGAGAAAAATTATAGAGCCCTTTCAGAAGAGTGTGAGAACCACATGGATCTGGAGGGGTATCTCATCCCAATTGGTCATCTCTCTCTGGAAGCTTATGGGCCTTGCTCCATCCACTGCTACTTTTTAGTTCATGTTTCAGCAAAACCTCCTCTCTGAGTCACTTAAACTTCTGAGCTGGAATTTCTGAACTTTTTCTGCCTCTGTTTAGACCAGCAGTGTTAGCTTCCATCTGATCCCCACTCGTGGGGCTAAACTCCTGGGTTCAGTGTACCTAAGAACACACATTGCTTGGTTCCCAGGCTTTGACTTTGCCTTTAGAACGTTGGGCCCTGGCTAGCAAAAGCTTTTCTTGAATTCCAAAATCCAGACTTGTACCATCCTTACTTGAGCCCCTTTGTGACCATGCTTGATTAACTGATCACTACAGAAGTCAGTGAATGATTTCTGCAAAGCCCAGGATTATAGGCAGCTGATGAATATTAAACAGCAAAAGGAGTACAGCCTTTAAAGCAGAAACACTGTGCTATTATCTGACTCTCCTGACAGAATGGGAAATCCTTGAGAGTAAGAACTGTGCCTTATTTGGCCATGGAGTACATAACTCCTTGCCTATCAAAAGCACTCAATGAATGTTAGATGAATGAATGAATGTAAGAATATACCTGTATGTAAGAATGTAAGAATATACAGGAAAGCATGGACTATCTCCTCATTAAGATTATAAACCTGGATATGTTTCTTTCCAGAATCTATTCTATTAATATGCTGAATGCACTTAAATTACTATTCCCCTATCTTATACCGAAATACTTGGAAGCATCTTTTCAACTTCTTCAGATACAAATGACTGCAGGTAAGGTAAAATGCTAGCATTATCCCATGCTAGTTATGTCACCTAGGTATAATGATTCAATCTTATTTTCCCCACTCCTAAAACAGAGCTCAGAGTCTAATCTCAAAAGTATGTTGGAAGGATCAATTAAGACAATATGTAAAAAGCAGCAAACACAGTATCTGGAATACAACATACATCCTGTGAATTTCCCTTTGCCTACCTTCAAACATGTCAAGTTTCTGGGTATTAGTTTGAGAATGCTCCTGAAAGATGCTAGAAAAATTTCTTTCCTGCATTCACACTGGTTCTTTTCATGTTGGGTAAGAGGCTGGAGAATCAGCTAGGGAACATTTCTAAGCCACACATTTTGTAGCCCCTCTGTTCTGATACCACGATTATAACGTGTAGATGGCAGAGTATTTCCAAGTAATTTCAACAGCCTTAACGATGTCACTGGACACCTGTGCCTTTTTGTCCTACTCAACAGTTTTCATTCCTGGCTTAATGTTACAGTCCCTCAGGAAAATTCACAAACTTACAGTATTCTTCTACTTCACACATTCTCCTGCTTTCCAAGATAAATGCTCGCATCTTCTCCTCTGTCCTTGAATGTCCAACAGGCATCTCAAAATTATCATGCACAAATAGAGACCCCTGATTTATCTCCCTCACATAACCTACCCCATTTCAGTAAATGGCAGCTCCATACTTCTAATTACTTGGATTAGAAAACCCAGAGTCATCAATTACCACTCCTCTCTTCCTGTCTCTCTCTTACAACATAAACTCCACAGTTCGAGGCCTTTGTCGATTTTGTCTCACACACCATATCCAATCTATCAGCAAATTCTGTTGCCTGACCTTCAAAACACATCTGGTATTCCACCACTTCTTACTACTTCTACTGCTAGAAACACCTTTCAAGCTATTAGCATCTTTTGTCTGGATGATTTCAACAGCTTGGTGTCATCCCTTCCTAAACCCTCCCTTCCCTTGAATTTACTCAGAGAAGCCAAAAAGAGCTATTTAAAAAAGAAGCCAGCTCATAGCATTCTTTTACTCAAAGGCCTCTTGTCTGAATGAAAACAAAAGCTAAATTTCTCACAGTTTCCCAAAGGCTCTCATTGATCTGGCTCTTTTGTTGTCACTATCTCTGAGCCATCATTTCCAATCACTGCCCTCCTGCTCATGCCCCTGCAAGCTTTACTGGCCACGTTGTTGATCCTTAATCAGAAGCTCTCTTAGTTTCCCTGCTATTTCCTTAGTCAGGAGCACACTTTTCTCTACAATCCACATAGCTCATTCTCCACTTCCCCCCAAGTCTTTGTCAAATACCACTGTGCCACAAAGCTCTTTCCTGGAGTACTCTGTCTTGAATAGCAGCCCTGTTACTCTCTATCTTCTTTATTCTGGATCATTATTATTATTTCTTAATGAAACCCATCACCACCTGGAAGATGTTGATTTATTTGCTTTCCTCTCTTCTTCTGGTGTAACAAACTCCACAGTTCAAGGCCTTTGTGGATTTTGTCCACTTGCATACCCTAAGTACCCAGCATGGGGTCTGCCACTTAGGAGGCATTTAATGGATAGGTGTGAATCTTGATCTCAGTGGGACCCAGTGCTCTAAAGCTTAGATTTTCTAGCCTGAAACCACTGGCCAGGGGCAAAGATGTTCATATTCAAGCCAGTTTCATGACCCAGTTCAAGTCTTGATGATGGGTTGATTCATGTGCCATTAACACAAAATGATCAAATTATTTTATTACAAAGTAGTCTCAAGATTTTATTATTTTTACTTCTCAGATCTTTTTTTTTAATTTATTTTTTATTTATTTTCAGCATAACAGTATTCATTATTTTTGCACCACACTCAATGCTCCATGCAATCCGTGCCCTCTCTAATACCCACCACCTGGTACCCCGACCTCCCACCCCCCACCGCTTCCAACCCCTCAGATTGTTTTTCAGAGTCCATAGTCTCCCATGATTCACCTACCCTTCCAATTTCAGGCTTTTCTATTAGTGCCCAAGATGTATCACAGAAGTACCTTTTCCTTCTTGCTTTTCACTTCTAGGCTGCTTTGAAACTCAAGCCTCTCTCCTGCCTCACAAAGCTTAATTTACTAAACTTTTGATACTGAGCCCAAACTGTCCATTTTTAAACCAATGTTTCTGGATGATTGTGGTTAGATTTACAACCAGATGCTTACTATATATTTCACTGTCTCAGTAGTATTTACCTGGCCTTTTAAAATGTGAAGCTTTTGTTGGGTGTGTGTGTGTGTGTGTGTGTGTGTGTGTGCGCGTGCATGTGTGTACACGCACCAGAGAGAGAGAAAGAGAGAGAGAGAGAGATGGAAAATGTTTTCCCAGAGTTCTTTGATAATTTCCACTAAATAACTTAAAAGCTAAAAACAAAATCTATGAACTTAACCTTTTGTTTTTGTCTCTGACTTCACCTATGAGTTCTATAACAGTGATGTTATTTTCTCACATGATTAAAATTTTGAATACTAAGTCTCCTGATTCCCTTTTCAAAGATAATATACCATAAATTAAATAAGATAGTTATTCTGGTTTTGCATATATTTTTAAGTTCTCTGTTATAATTACTGGAATAGTTGTTATTTTAATTGCTAATATGCCTTTGCAAACATCCTCTTGGAAAATGGAATTTTCTAGAGAGATTATAACTCTCAATCATATCTGTGTGCATCACACATTGCAGTTTGTTTTCCTTTACCATCAAGTGAAATTCATTATTTTTTTTCTTTTACTGCCTGGAAGTCACTGATGATTTTAAAGACATCTTCCCCACATCTAAGCTATAAGAATTTACTGTAGAGTATGAATCAAGGAAATACATGTAAATTAAACATAATGCAACAAAGTCATAGAGCTTAAATCCTCATAAACAGATATTGATTGAGGATCCTGATACCATCTACAAATGCAACTCATATGTGAAAATTAATGATATATAATGCTTCCCAATGCTTTATAAAATTGTCAGTTAAAAAATTAAATCACCTTGGTTTATTTACTGAGGTATTGCCGGTGCTCTAATTAATAAAAACCACATTTGCATTTTATTTTCCCAAATGAAATATATAGCAATCATTCTTACTCCAGGAGTTATTTTCCTAGTGAATAATTATATCTATGTTTGTCTTATCTTTTAAAATAATGTTGAGTGAAAACACTGAGTTAATATAAATTAATGCAAACTGTAAATGTGTTCTAGAAGAAAAAGGGAAAAAAACGGTTCTTATTAAATGCATGTGCAACTATTTCAACACAAATGCAAATCAGCCCTAATTTTATTTTCAAAATGCCACTCTTTAACCAATATAATGCACAATCAATTTTAAGTACCAGGCAGGATGCTTTATAACGCTGCTCTAGGGAAGACACACAATTTTTCATTTCATCATCAACACAGTTAAGTTGTATCACCAAATAATCTATAAACCTCTGATTAACCAGATGCTATTTTTCTACCCTCTGTTCCAGATTAAAATGCAGTGATGTGTTCAGTAGGGTACTAAAATAAATAAATAAATAAATAAATACCTGATAAAATTTTTTCGTTTCCCTCCACAGAGCCACCCAAGCCCCCCAGGTGGAGGGGAAATGGACACTGGCAAGCCCTTGTGTATGTAACTGTTGGAAAAGTACATTTGAATAAAAAACGTATTTGTTCCAATTTATAAAGTCCATCTCAATGCAGTTTAGTGCACGCTAGTGTTTCACCCCCTACACCATACCGTACCTCTGGTTTTCCTTTCTTAAGCTCTGAAGGTCTCTATCTGTATGCTGGTGACCCACATTTCTCAGGCTAAGTCTGGCGGAGCTACACATAACATGGTGGGAACTACTGGCAGCCTACATCTCATAGTTGAAGAGAACTTGGAGTTAGTTCTTGGTCTAAAAGCACAGTTGCTTATACTGGTTGTATAAGCTCTATCACAACATTTTCTAGATCTTATTTACCTAGCTAGCTCTCTTGTTTCTTAATAGGCCTTTGTTAAAAAGAAAACCACAAGCCGAAAGTGGTGTCAGTTAGACTGAGTCCCCAAACCAGAGCTTGATACCTAGCTTAACTGCAATTTCAACCTCTACCAGAAATTAGTCAGTAGGGAGTTTCTGGATCCACACAAAGAAGTCTGCCAGAGCGGCCCCTCTCCATCCCCACAAAGAAAGATGAGGTCGTCTGCAAGATCAGACTCCCTGCTCTTCCCCTAAGGCAAAGATACTGTGCCTGAAATAATCCTTCCCTTTGTTAATAACTTTCTTGCCCCACCTGCCTTCCACAAAAACTTTCCATTTGGTACATCTCCTTGGGATCCTCTTCTGCTTGCTATTTGGGATGCTGCGCAATTCACGAACTGTTTAATAAAGCCCATTACATCTTTTACATTTATTCAGTTGATTTCTTGTTATTTAACATCCTCCTGGTTGGAGATCTGTCAACCTCTTAACCATTCTTCCAACCAGGGAAAATTTTCTCCCTCCCTTAGCTCTTACTTCCACCTCATTGTGAATGGACTTCTCTCTCTAAACCACAGAGCTAGTCTGGGTCTTCTAAACTGGAGTCCAACTTCCTTAATGCATGGCCCACCTGTTAGACATTCTTTGGTATTGAGCTTGGATGCCTTCCACACCTGGCGTGGCCAAACACACTGGACGTAGTGATGTGGACCACTCATTTCCTTTTCCGTGTTGATAGCCTTTGCATCCTGGGTCAGTCCTGCCTCATCCTGCACTTTCTCACTAGCCTGTTTGCTAAGGGGCTAGTCTGCCTTGAGGCCACACCCTTTGCTGTGCTGATACACTGGTTTTCTGCCAGATGGCTCAGTCAGATAGATGTGCTAGAGCAAATCAAATCATTGGCCAGGGCTGGCATTCTTTTGTTGCACTCCCTAAAGCTCTATTTATTGTATTAGCTGTAAATCTATCACTCCCTATCAGAAAATGGAAAGCAAATAGATGCCCTTCACATACGAAGGTGAGACTGGATATGCCCTTTGAGTTCATTTTCCATTAGCACAGACGACCTCCTCTTCCCACCCACTCCTCTCGCCTCCCCCACCAACACCTGTGCATGGTTTGCATGCTAACTGCTGGGGCATTGCCTTGTTCAGAAAGAGTGAAATCACCTGGACCACATAAGGGAGTAGCCGCCACCTGCACCTAATGTTAAAAACACTGCATTAACTGAATCTCGGACTGAAATGGAAATAACACCTACTTTATCCCACATCATTGGTAAGGGAAATGTTCTCTTTAAGTGAAAATATTTTAAAATCTATTTTGGATGGACAGTTTTCTAAAATTACTACATTGCTCTCTGCTTTCTTACCCTGGGGATTTTAAATATGATGACTTTGGTCAACATTTGGAACATCAATTTCTGTGCTATGCCCCCAAAGATTATTAGCGGAGGTGTAATTGTTGGCTCCTAAAATAGGTGTCCTCACACTGCTTGGCTCTGTAAATCTCTATGTCTGCTTTAGGGTTGTTCTGTCTATCTCTTTGCAGTTTTTGCCTTTACCAATTGCTAGCAGCATTTCCCCCTTTTAATCTGTTTTGACCTGCGAAAGGAGATAGCCATGTCTGGTAGAATAGGTCGTAACATAAAAATATATTGGTTCTGACCGAGCGCCTGAGGATATCTCTTGAGAATATACACATGAAATTTTAGGAAGAATAATTTTGGAAATATTATGGACTTCCTTTCTTGCCCATAGCTGTAACTCTGCCCAGTTGATGTGCCCCTACAAATACTATGAAATACATAAAAGCCAGAAAAACATTGCCACGTGTTCCAAATATCTTCATAGCACACCCACAATCCTCACCGAAATACTGAGACAGAACTCACACAGGTACAGGTACCTACGCCCTTGTGGTTAGAGACTCCCAACACATCTTCCCCGACAGACGATTTGCACGCATAGGTAGGCTTGCAGGGATCTGAGTGTGTGTGGAACCCACCTCAGAGCCTTCGCTGCATCGTGATTTGTAGTCACTATAGTTTTCTTTTCAGTATAAACCAAGTAGCTGCCATTTTGTCCCATAAAGTTCCATCAAAGACACAAAGACCCCTCAAAGACACAAGGCCTCTCTTTTCTCTCCCCCATTCTTCCCACTTCTTAAAAATAAATAATTAAAACTACCTCTTTACCTGAGTGCCTGTTTCCTGCTTTTCACGAAACTCTTGGGGTGGAAGATTCCCAAGGACAGCAGGAGGTTGGATCAGCAAGTCTGAGGGCTGAAGTTAAAGGGGAGAGGGAGAAAACCTTTACGACTTTCCTACTTTCCGGCAGGTTCAAACGAAGAGTCGCAAACCGTGAGAAAAACACGTTTGATCCTTGAGATGAAGTCAAGAAGGCATTCTGCAGAAAGGTCTGCCATTGGGTGTAAAATGTTAAAGTTGAATATCCAGTCTCAAAGACTCATAGGAAATTACCCCATGGGCGGGGTTGGTGATTTGATGTCCCCACTTACATTCACTGGGAGAACTAAAAAGATCCCAATTTACCATGTTCACATCAAACTCCTGAGAAGGTTGGAAAACCAAATTTCATTATACTGGGGGCCAGAAATTGTTTCACCAACCTTTATAGTGTTCCATTTTAAGTCATGAATCGTGTTCTAATGGGTGGCCATGCATTCTGGCCATGACTTCTTTTCTTTCTGGGCATTAAAACTGGAATGTGTAAAATCAGTTTTGTTTTGCATTCAATACAGTAGGTAATTGAGTGCTGCTGATAAAGAAAGCCAAAATCAACATATTCCCCAGACCTGTCCACTAGACAAGGAGGTAACTGGGGGAATTGGGACAGAGGACACATACTTGGAAGAAAGGAGGCAGGGAGTTAAAGCTATGTGGGAGGAAAACTACTCCGTTTCATTTGCTCTCCTTACCGTTCTACTCTTCTCTTTGCAGTCTCTGGATCGTACTTCATCAACAGAACTGCAGGGAGAAGGCACACAAACATAGTGAGATGCAGCCTGGGTGCCCCATCTCAGGGGGGCTGTTAAGGAGTAGGACCCTATAGGAGTAACGTTGTCTGTTCCCCAGGATGCTGGACTTCCCTGTTGCCTGGCCACCTTTCTATCCCCAACACCTGGCTTACTGCCCGCCCGAACAATTTAGTACCTGCCTGACTGCTCCAGGAAATAAATAAATAGAAGTCTTCACCACTGTTCTCTTCTTTAGCATTCTCACCCAGCCACAACTGCAGTTCCTATCCTGGGTCTGAAATGAAAGTGAGATTTCACAAGGCATTGCTAACTGCCATAGTTCGTGTTTAGTGAGAGCAGCCGTGTGGAAGGTTCCCTCCCTCCGCCCAAGCTAAACGATGGCCTCACAAGCCTCCTCTCCCACAATTCTTCTATAATATGATATAGAGCCTTGTCCTAAAATGCACTTATCGTGCTTTATTATGAGTTAAAATTTTTCCATTACGAAATAACAAAATGTAATGCAATGAAACCACTGTTCCCATTGTGGTGTGTTTCCTTCCAGTCATTTTTTTTTTTTTTCCAAAAATGCACTTATCCTTGACCCTGTAGATATTATAAATATTTTATTATCCATTACACTATTACTCTGATTCTTTTGGATGAAGGCTGTATCTGCATCACTGTGTCTTCCTTGTATTTCGAGTCATTGGAGTTAGCATCCTATAAATAAAACAGACAAACACTTAGGAATCAGATACGCAGTTTCAAATTCTGGCCTTAACAAGTAAGGTGGGTGGGTTGTGCAACTAACTTAACCTCTCCCAGACTCAGTTTCCACTTCTAGTTAAGATTATAGGAATAAAAAATATTATAGGAATGTGTATTTCCTATGACTTTTTTGAATATCAACATTAGGCAGCCTATGTGTACCTAGCTAGCTGCCTAGTGCAGAGCAGACACAGTAAATATCATCTCTCTTGCTCATGTGTAGAGGATAGAGCTCAAATTGTTACACTTATTTGGGGTTATCTGATGAGTAGCATATATATGTGAAATTATCTATTTAGAGATATTTGGATACGCAAGCATAGGATAGTCATTTCCTTATAAGAAGTTCTGTGAATTTGCACTTAAATCTACATATCAAATAATTATTATTCTTTATCATGAGTCATAAAGGAATGTTCTGCTAACCCTATTCCCGATCTAGCTACTTAACCGTATTTAAGATTGACACCCTCAAAACAACCCCAATTAATAATAAAAGTCTCATTTTCACAAAACATGTTTTCAGAGGAGTGTAATTTAATTTCCTTTAAAAGGTTCATCATAATCAGTTGTTTATTAACATGGGGCCAAAACAGTTCCTGGAGTTTGACAATTGTTCCCTAAGAGCACACTAAAGATCCTCCATCAACTGGGCCAGTGTTTATTAGTACCATACTGGAGTACTGTGTTCTACCATTCTGGTGGGCATGGGGTTGGGGGGGGGAGTGGGCAGATACAAAATATCTGGAAGACACTTTTACAGTGAGACCTGGTTAAAAAGCAGATAGATAAGGGCTTGGTTCCTTGTCTCCAAAATGGTCTTCACCTGTCTTAAAGATTGCAGGTGCTTATTATAAGGAGAGCTGCTTGGGCCTTGAAGGCAAGCAGGAAAACTTCACATTCCCTTCTACCACTTAAAGGTGGTCTTTCTAGAAGCCAGTCACCTGTGATTTCTGAGCGGCATGCCTCATCTGCAGAATGAGGTTCCCATAATAGTGCACATGTCTAATAAAGTCCTGGGCATTAAGTAAGAAGTCAGTTGTTATTTTCACTTATTTTCCCCCCCACTTTTCTCTATAGATAACACCTGCTTACAGAGATTTTAAAAATATCAAATGAGAAAACCTATCTAAATGCCCATGAGTAACAGATCTTGGAAGGTAATAAGTTCTCAGTGTTAGTTCAGATCCTTGATGTTTTTAAAGATTATTTATTTATTTATTTACTTATGTATGTATTTGAGAGACAGAGCACACGCAGGAACAGGGCGGTGGGATAGAAGCTGGGGGGGAGGGACAAGCAGACTCCACACTAGGTGCTGAGCCCCACATGGGGCTTCATCCCAGACTCCAAGATCATGACCCAAGCCAAAACAAGAGTCAGACCTTAATCTGCTAAGCCACTCAGGTGCCCCTCAGTTCCCTGATCTTTAAGTTCTTAAAAAGAAATGTTCCTGCTCAGTCTATGCTTTTTAGGATTACCCATTAATGTCACTTTTGATGTGTAAAGTTTTATTTACATGTTATTTAGAAAAGAAAATAAAGCATTAATGGATCATACATTAATTTCTGTATTGGAATTCAAGGGAAGCATGTGCCATACACTCACTTTTGTAGACATGATACTGGGATTCTTTAATAAAGCTCTTAGCTCTTCTGACTCTGGTAGCAGTTTGAACATGTTTCAAAATCTGTCCACATAGAAGGGTTTAATGACAGTATATTAAAAATATCCGAAGGACACCTCGGTGACTCAGTCAGCTAAGCATCTGCCTTTGGCTGAGGTTATGATCCTGAGGTCCTGGAATCAAGTCCTGAATCACGCTTCTTGCTCAAAAAGGAGCCTGCTTCTGTCTGTCTGTCTGTCTCTGTCGCACCCCCATATGTGCCCCCTCACTCTCTCTCTCTCTCTCTCTCTGACAAATAAATAAATAATTAAAATCTTTAAAAAAAAAATCTGATTAAATGGAATGTTTCTAATAGTGCAAGTAGCCAGGAGATGAAATTTCAAGTTCGCAAACAATTTTTCTCTTAGTCGTATAGTTCATAGTTACATTTAGAAATTTTCCAAATGGCATCCAGTGGGGCAATATTTTTGACCCTATGGAAGACCTGCTAACCAAAGGAATGCCAGATCAGTCATTATAGACAAACCTGTACAAGTTTCATCTTTGGTCTATTTGTTTCAACTGTATGGTCTTTAGTGTTGGTTTCTGCATTTATCCTGTGTTTGTTTTTTGCTAATTACCACCACACAGAATAGGTCATTACAAATGATAGACTTGCATATTAATGAACTTAGAGGGCCTACAGGTGTGACAGGCCCCAGAAGACAGATGTGAATAAGATAGCTCCTCCCCGGAGGGAGCTGCCAGCCTTCTCTCTGGCAGGAGTTGCTGTCACTCTTCTTATTAACCTACAGAACCCTTATGCATCCTTATTGAAGTTGTTCTTCCCCAAACAGTCACATTTCTAATGTAGAATAAAACATACGATGGTAATAAAAAGCATTTGCTCCATATACCACAGCTTTAGGGGATGGTGCCTGTCCTATCCGGGTCCTATCAACATTGCAGGTTCAGGTCTGAGCCCATCACGTGCTTAACCATGAATACCAGCCCTAGGCAATGAATTATGGAATATCCCATTGTAAATACAAGTGATTGTCACATAACTTTTCTCCCTGTACGTGCTCTTATCTAGCAGGATCTTGGATTTCTGGTTTTCTAGGACTTAGCTTCGGTGCTGGCGTTATGAAAGGTCTTTTCAGTGGTCCTGCTCCCTACCTTTGGTTCATCAAATGGTGATTTTTTGAAATTTCTTCTTTGTTTGGATTTTGGAATCCCTCACCAACTCCTGGAATAATTCTCTTTTCCCCAACATAGCCCAGGAATTCTAACTATAAGATGGTCTCTGGACTCCCTTTCAGAAGTAGGTTTGGGAAAAGGAAAAGTAAAGGGTATGGAGAATTCAGGAATGAGAGAAGGTTATCCCTGAGCAGAGTTTTCAGGTATGAGTCAAAGATGTAAAAGAGGAAGATGTTGCACATTTGGGAATAAACCACCCCTAAATTAGATGGGCAAGTTGTGGAGTTTAACCATTACTAGCTAGTGGACAACACAGAACACTTTAAAAACAATTTGCAGTCATACGTTTGACCCAGAATCAATTTGAACTATTGCTTTATTTTCATTTATACACAGTTTTTAGAAGGAAATGTTGCCTGAGGAACCACAACGCATTTGGATTATTTACCTTCCTGTCCCTTTCACATTGTTGCAACCTCAGGAGACCTTCCTTGCCTTTTGTGGACCTGCGGGGAGAAACCCACTGAGGTGACTACAGTTTGAGGAAGGAAGCTTCCTCACTCTGGAGGGAGTGAGAAAGATTAATCAGAAAGAGCCCTGCAGGTGAAGAATAAGAAAATCTAGGAGGGGACAGCTATTACAGTGCAAGTAAGAAATCATGAAGAAATGCTAAACTAAGTCAGTAACATATGATAGGAGAGGTAGGAAAGAAATGAGAGTTATTAAGATAGTGGAATTGGCAGAACTCAGAGATAATTGGATATGGAGGGTAAAAGAGAGGAAGAATTGAGAAAGGTGTTTCAATTCTACCAGCCCAGCTAAGGAATATAGACTAGAATGAGAGAAGAGCAAGTAAGTTCAGCTGGAGGCTTGCTGACAAGCAGAGGTATCTAACATGCAGAGAGACAGGACGCTGCAGCTCTGGGGGGAAGGTACAGCCATACATCGAAGGAGCCAGTGACACTAAACTTGGTAGTTGAAATCTTGAGAGTAGGCAACATTACTTACAGAAAACGTGTAGAAAGATAAAAGAAGACAGTGAGGATGGGTGGGCGAGATAATAAATTTAATAAAAAAGCAGAGGCAGGGAAATGAAAATGAAAGATCTGAGTCTTTGTAGAATCAGAACCGGATTAGGCCACGGAAGCTGAGGGAAAAGATGTTTAAGGAGTAAGGACGGCATCAACTGAAGTTTGGAAATTGCTCAATGTGTTCAGCAATTTTAAGTAATTGTGACTGTAAGAAGTTTCAGGAGAGTGACAGAGCAGAAAGGCAGACAATGAGCCCAAGAATGCCTAGAAAGCGGAGTAGGCTACTCTCCAGAGTATCTTGAAGGAGAAGGGAATTTTATCTGAGCTAGCAAGCTATATAAGAAACGCAGACTCAAATAATTTTTTTTAATTCTTTTTGGGGTGGTAGTGGAAGATATATGGATAAGAAGGGCTTTAACTGGGGAAAAGATAAACTGTGAAGGTGGTGCAGAGTGTTCCAAGCAAGGTGAGTCACTGAAAGGAGAAGAGATAAAAGCTGAGAAATCTCCCTGGATGACAGGGACAGTTGAGAACACCATGTTGCCCCCTTCTCATGTCAGCCATGTACCTGAGACTGCAGTGGAAATCCAGAAGACAAATAGAGCAAACCTTCTCATACTTTAATAAGCATAAGAATTACCAGGGGAGGGTGCCTGGTTGGCTCAGTGGGTTAAAGCCTCTGCCTTTGGCTCAGGTCATGATCCCAGGGTCCTGGGATCGAGCCCCGCATCGGGCTTTCTGCTCAGCAGGGAGCCTGCTTCTCCCTCTCTCTCTGCCTGCTTCTCTGCCTACTTGTGATCTCTGTCTGTCAAATTAATAAATAAAATCTTTAAAAAAAAAAAAAAAGAATTACCAGGGGATTGTTTTTATGTGTATATTCTGATTCACTGTGTCTGGGGTTGGACCTATGATTCTGGATTTCAAACAAGCCCTCTGGTGATGCCCGTGCTACTGGTTTTCTGACTACCCTTTGAGAGATAAGGACATTGAGGAATGTGCATGAGCAAGGAACATGGATTTTGAATGTAATCAACATAAATGCAAAGTAAGGACTTAGTTTGGTAAGTCAGAAAACATGGCAAGGAGGCACTCAAAAATGCATCCTACAAATAGTTCATGTATTAATTAAGAATGTACTAAAGTCTTATTTAACCTGCATGATCTGCCTCTCTTTTGCAGAGCATAATACAAGGTGCATTAGGTACAGTCTCTGAGAGTTCATGGGTATCTTCATATGTAAAAGAAACAGAAACAAATAGCTAGTAATTAATACAGAGATATGTAATTATTTCAGAAATAAACAATGGTCAATACTTGTTAGAAATGGTAGCTAGACAGCTCAAATATTTTTTTGGATTAACGTTTTTAGATGGAGATGTCACGAAGGGTTTTCAACTGGCCATTCATTTCGAGGTTGAATACATACTGAATATCATCCATCTTTCCTACATTTGTCTTTAAAAGAAGATATGACAGATGTAAAGTTTCCATCAATTTGAGAATAGTAGAGGGAAAAATGAGGCTTCCCTTTGAATCTAAGTGATCCTATCTCTTTAAGCCTCTTTCACAGTGGAGAGCTACATGAAGCCTGAGTCTGAAATCATTTGGTTCAGACAGAAGGGACATGACAAGGAACAAGTGTCAGGAAGAGAGAGACAATGTTAGATGTTCAGAAAGTACCTAATGTTTCTTTAGGCATTTCCTCCTGTTTACTGAATGAGGGACCCACCCTGCCTTTTGCTACTGCTCCAGCCTGTTAGCCAATAGATAACACATTGCTTGTGCCATTCTTACCTCCATCACATACCATTTGCTCATAAGTGTTCAAGGACACCGGAGCACAAAAAGATTAGCCAGAGCAAGTTCAGTGTCTTTAGAGACTTGCTTGCTGGTTTAGAGGGAAGGGTTAATCATAAAACTACATTACTAAGTAGCATTGCCCATAGAGCCCTTTGCCTTGTAGGACTGCATAAAATTCCACTAGAAATATGGACTGAAAGAGAGTCTGATGCTGTTAAGAGTTCGTAAAATACTGTAAATGAAAACTTCTCTTCCACAATAGGAACAGGGCAGCATGCAAATTGTAATGGTTCCAGGAGTTACCACCGTAAATAAATCTGTTCTAAAGTTTTAAAAGTTTTTTTTTTTTTTAACCACTGAACTATTTTATATCATAAAACTATTACTAATTCAAGGACTTAGTATTTCTTAGAGGACAAATAAGGGAATATTGTTGTAAAGATTAAAGTGTTTGCTACAGTCGGTTTAGTGCAATTGCTATTAGGGAGGCCAGCGATCATTTTAGAAATCTGGGATCACAGTAATAAGGAGTTGGAACTAACACTGAATGATGTGGGTAGTTTGAGCATTGACAAAATAAGATATTCTGGGTTTGGATGGAAGTTGAGAGGGTTAACAGAATAAATAAAAATGTAGAGGAGGAAACAGTTCAGGGTTCAGGTGTGTTTAAACCACAATGAGAAAATCAATATGCCTGGAGAGGAGGGTTTTGATTGAGTGAAAATCAATTTGGCAAGGCTGATTATAAAGACCCTTGCATTTTGGGTTAGGTTCTATGAAGATTGAACTATGCATTAATTACATCCAGAGGGGAACAAATAGGGAATATGTCTTTAGCATTCTGACCAAACCATTTCTTTCATTGTTTAAAAAAATTTCATTGTTGCTTCTGTTTTTAAAAATAGCACAAGCACATGGTGAAAATTTCATAATATAAAAAAGTAAACAAAAGAAAGTTAAAACCACTCATAAACGCAATGACCAGATAATGCAGTTGACATTGGAATATTCTATGCCAATTTTTCCTAAGCATACATGCATTCACACACTCATTTTTAGAAAAGTCAGTTCACTCCATATCATCGTGGCTATAAACTAAATGCATAAGACATAAGTAAGTTAGCATAATATGTGGTAGCAGGCTAGAGTGGGCGAGGCATTGAAGACGCAGTCTTTCACACAGACACGTTACAAATTAAGTACATGGAATGTTCTTTGCCTTCCACAAGGAAATATACTACTTCCTCACCCTACACCCTTGCACTGTGTTTTATTTCAAACCTATAGCCATATCTGGGTCCATGTTTAATGTTACTACATTTGATGGGAATACAGGTATAAAAAAATTCGATTTTGTCAACTCTAACCTTAAAAAACAATAGATAAATGGTACCTGACTCTCAGCCTGAGTGTGTGGGAGGCTGACAGAGGGAGAAGGGCGCTGACGAGGTGCGGCCAGCACTTGGCAGCAGCTACTGCTGTCAACCAGGAATGGGGATCAAAGCTGGCAGATCCTCACAGTTTTCAAAAGAAGACAGAAATCCAGTACTTATATGTTAATTTCTGACTTTTTAAAAATAGGAATTAATCATATTAACAATAGAGTCAGAATTCAAGAGTGAAAAAAACAGCTACATTCTAGACTCTACAGTTGTTTCCTTGTGCTTATACATGTACCCACAAAACAAAACAAAACAAAACAATCGCAACAAAACTTCTTGTCTCTTTACAGTTAGGAAATGATACTACCCTGCTTCCTTTCTGGCAGAAAATCTTGAATGGGTAATGGACATTTCTACTTACTAGACTTTTCCATCCTTAGCTGTAACCTGATATAATATTTACATTTGTATTAGCATATTATGAATCTTTCATTGTAAAAAGACTCATTTGGAAAGTCTGTAGCATTCCAAAAATATGCTTACTGAATGTATATTTTGTTGATTTGAATAGGTATTTACCCACTGGAGGAAGATCTCTTCCCAAATGCCACCTAGGTTATTTTCAAGAACTCCCTACTGAATATTGATGCAGCTGTGTGCCTTTGCAGACGTGGGAACAAAGCCGGCAGTGTCGAACCTTGGAATCACAGTGAGTAATTAGCACAATGTCTGTAATCAGGGAAAGGTTAGGTTAGGAAAAGAGGAATATAAATGTCTGTGACACACAAAAAGGAACAAGAGGGAGATCATCTGAACAAGAACAACAAGAACAAAAAGAGCACTTGAACTTTAAATGTAAAAAACAACTGGATTTTATATTTATTTACCATATCTTCTCCACTTTAATCATAAACTTTTCTCTTACTTGAAAAACCCTAGGCATGTGATACTATACTTTTATCTACTTATATCATTAGTATTGCTTTTAAATAAACAGGCTTCAACTACTCCAGATTGACAAAAGAGAGCTTTCATAGTTAATCAAGATTGCCTAAGCACAGAAAACACAAAATAACTTGAAATGAATGAAGTACTATCTAATTTTTATCAATAGCAAAGATGGTATAAACTACAACAAAATGTTATGAATAGAAACATCCAACAAATGAAGTTGTTTCAATAAAACTTTGTATTTGGTCTATTGTGAAAATAGAGATATAATTCCAAGCAGGGAACAGGTATTTTTATTTAGCCTAACACTGTGTCTTCTTAAAAATCTAACTGAAATATTTTTGAAATCAAACTATGGATCTGAACTGGATCATTATTTAAAGAAACAAAGATATGAAGTAACTTTAAAAATTGTGCATTAACTTCCAATTTTTCTGATTCCCAAAATTTATATTGTATGTGTTTGATGTTCCTCAAATTAGAATTTCATTTTTTTCCATATTGGGGGAAAAAAACAAGTTAGATTTTAAGATCCAAGTTTCTAAACTTTATTTTGCTTTTTCCTACTTGGAATTAGTCTAAAAAATCTTTTAACAATATCTATCATGATTTATATGCATGCCCAGGGATGATTTTCACCAATGAGGGAAGGGAAACACTTGCTTATGGTCCCAAGATTTTTTTTTTTAATCCTATTATTACTGATATTATTACTTCTACCACATGAATTTTGGACCCTAAGATGAACACTTTTAGCAAAGTACAACTTTATCAATTGGTTAACTAATCTTCCTTAATGTCCATGTTAATTTGGGGACCCCTTCTGCAGTGACAGTGAATAGGAAAGCAGTTGAACTTTTGAAAGAAGAAAAGTGGAGAGAGCCTTTTTATATTACTGCATGGACCTGGTGATTTTATCTAAAATGGAAATAAGGATGGATTATCTGAGGTGTCCCTGGTTCTTTTCCTGGTAAGTAGATACAAGATGAAGCCCCATGTAAGTCAAAGAACAGAATCAGAGTACCTCTAGAGTTATTTTTCTAACCCATTGGTTGATTGATCGATTTAATAAGAATTTATTTAAAAACATCTAGATGTCAGGTACTCTTTTAGACACTAGTGATGTAATAAGTAACAAATAGACATTGCCCACTTATCCCTACAAACTTATGTAGTAAGATTTACATGCTAGAAAGGAACAAAAACATATAATTATATAAGTAATGAATTAGTTGTAATTCTAGGTATTATGAAACTTCACATAAATGAAGATCTGATCTAGTCTTGAGTCACACAATAATGTCACATAACAAATGCCCCCAAGGAAGCGGTCTTTAAACTGGGTTCTGAAATAACATCAGGAATTAAGGAAAGAAGTCAAGTGATCACTTGACACATTAATGGCAAAGGTGTGGCTGGAGAGGTGTGTAGGGGTCAATCAAGCAAGCTTCCTTGGAGCTACAGAAATCACAACCTCTCTACTTATTTGATGGTAGAAAGAGATGGAAATTAGTTTGAAGAAGTAAATGGTTTAGGTAAGAGATGGTCTCAGTTCAGACTATTGTGATAGTAATAGACTGGAGAGAAACTGAAGGACTTAAGAGATATTTGGGAGATAGAATGAGCAGAAATTGGTGTTCAGTTGGATGTAGTAGGTGAGAAAGAGAAAGGGACAAAAGGTAACATCTAGGTTTGGGGGTGAGCCACTGGCTGGGTAGTGGTGTCATTTATCAAAATTAGAATCTATCCCAAAGAAGGGATGGGTTTAGATAAAGAAGGCTTTGCTAAGGAAAAGTTACTGTCATGTCAAATCATTCCTGAAAGGCCACCCTAGGGGATCCTTGCATTTGGGAATCTGGTTTTACTTAATATTTCAGTGTTTTCTCTCTCCTCCATGTTCTTTCACCCTCCCCCAACATGGTTATTCTAAAGGGGTTTGCCTCTCTCTCTCTTTCTCTGTCTGTCTTCTCTGTCTCTCTCTATATATACATATATGCATATAATTTGAGAGAACCAAAGGAGAAAGAGAACAATTCTTTTCCCCCTATCTCTTACACAAATGTGTGATTGTACCTATTTATTTTCATACCTCCACAAAATTTTTAACAAGATCGGCCAAGTTCTCATCATCTACTTTTTCATCATATGTCGAGCTTACAAAAGCTCTTCAGGAAACTGTGCACAAGTCGGTGCTCCAAAGGTGTGAAAAATATATGTGAAACATGGATACACTTGGAAATATGAAATAACAATTATTTTCAGGCAATTCACATTCAAACACAGAGCTCTTTGGCACACAAAAGAAAAAGCTGGCTAGTAAACTTGCTATTTTGATTTTCTACCCATATGATAGCAGGCAGTGAATTCCCAGCCTTTGTAATTCTTTTTTTTTCTTTTTAATAATAAAAGATCATATTATTTGACTTGATGTACCTTGTAAATAAACCATACATTTGCTGTCATGACCAAAATCAATCAAGCAATCACCAAATATTGATTGAGTACCTACAATGGCAAAGCAATACACTGGGAAGAGTGAGGAGCTACAAGGAAGTGTACAAGTTTTTTTCATAGAACTTTCTGTCTAGCTGGCAGGACAAGATCTGAACATAATTTAAAAAGGAGATTTTTACAGATGAGTAATTACAATGAAGGATAAGTAAAAAGATACAGCAATTAAGAACAGATTGATTTACCATGTATACATTCTACTATTTGCAAGAAAAGAGAAATTTTGTGTTTTGGAAATTTGGTAAAGATTTATGGAAGATAAAGGTTTTGAGCTCAATGTTTCTCTCTCTCTCTCTCTCTCTAAATATATTATTTTAGCTAGGAAGAGAAAATGAAAGAAAAGAATGGTATGATATTCCAATTATGAGCTGCTCAAGAGTAAATTGTGGTGTCATGGGGGATGTATCAACAAGATTAAAAGCTAGAAATTTGTGTTTTAACTCAACTACTCAACTTTCTTTTTTTAATAGATTCTATTTATTTATTTGACAGACAGAGATCATAAGTAGGCAGAGAGAGGGGGATGCAGGTTCCCTGCTGAGCAGAGAGCCTTCTGTGGGTCTCGATCCTAGGACCCTAAGATCATGACCTGAGGTGAAGGAAGAGGCTTAGACCACTGAGCAACCCAGGCAGCCCATCAACTACTCAACTTTAACAATAATTATGTATGTGCAAAAGCACTAGCCTTCTCTGGACATCAATTTTCTTATTATTAAAATGAGGGAACTGGATTAAGTGTTCTTTACAGAATCTTTGAAATTAAACACTAGTTTGTATTATAAAGAAAGAGTAAGTTCTTCTTACTTGTCCAGCATTATATGAAATCAACCAAAGTTAGAGCATTTTTTAAATATGCAGATTATAGCTTAAATCTGACAGGCCAGGATTAAAAAATGGCAGACCCATTTGGTATCTAGGAAACCTGGACAAGAAACTTAACCCTGAGGTCCCTTTGCTCTTCATCAATCAATTGATAGATGTAATTGTATTTGTAATTGATAGATATGATGTATTTTGTAATTGATAGATATAATAGATATAAATATAAATATTAACAAAAATAGTCTTTTCAATAGTGAAAATAATATGTAACAGTGCTGTGTAACATAGCTGGTCATATAAGAGGCACTGAAAAAGCTTTGGTTATATCCCCTGGCACCCATGGATGAAACCCTAGGTTGCAGTCATGAGATCTGAGTTCAAATCTCTGCTATGCAATAGATTGAGGGTCTGAAACTAAAAGGGGTTTGAACATGTTCCTTGTTTACATGTATCTTAGTACTACCCAACATTTTACAGGAAAACAAAAAGTCAAAATATATATGGGACAATATGGATTGTGTAGAATGTAGCAGTTGACAATGCTAAACAATTAGGGAATGCTGTAGTTATTTCCGTTTCACAGTATCTTTTTTTCTTTTAACTAGACTTGTATTCCCCTCACACCATTCCCCACTGATGCTTGTGATAACTTACAATTTCTCTTCAGTGTGCTTTGAGATTCTTGGATACTGTTTAGGCTGCACAACATTTCCACTCCACTGTGCTAATTAACATCACAATGAATAATTATCAGCAGCTTCACAATGGTTTCTAGCATACTGTTTTTATTTTATTATTTTTATAGATTATGAGGAAAGCAACATAAAACACACCACCAGTTTTCATGCCAAGAACGCTTCATCCAACTAAGAAATGTCATACAGTACATTTCAGAAATAAGTGCCACTCATAAACACGGTATTCTAATGCATATTGAAGTTTCATGTACTAAAGATTGGAGTAGCTATCGGTAGTCAATGAATAATGGATAGGAATGATTAATGACTTTGTGAGATAAGGGATAATTAGATTTGGCATGTGCATCCACCATTTAAGCAAATTGGTATGTGGAATGTGTAGCTGAAAGAGATACAGACAAATGACATTAAGCTTCGATGATTCAGATGGGTCTCCTGAGAATGGATGATCCAAATTCTTTTCTAATTTTCCTCCAACAACTCAACACAACCATAAAGGTAACAATGGATCTTATTTTTATGCTAGCAATGGTTGCCTCAGCAACAGTGACAGAATCTGAAGCCCAGCAAGCCTCTTCACACTTTTCTGCCTTCAGGTCATTCATTCACCCTTCTTTTCCCATATCTCTGTCATTTATTCAAATAATGCTCTATAGCCCCACTACCTCTGGACACAGTGATGTTGGGGAACAATAAAAGCTCTTGGCAAAACTGTGAAGAAGGAACAATTTTCTATAACATCTCCTGCCAATCCTCCATCCTACCTCCTCACTGCATTCCCACAGCCGTATACATAGGCAAGTACACCTGTAACTGCTTATGTGATATCCTATGGCTAATCACCTCTTCTCAAAGTGGAACAATAATAAGGACTACCCTTTGCAGGTGATGGCAAGTTTTGGATCCTCTTTATTCCTAACAAACCAATGATGTCCCACTCCCCTTGTTTGAGCTTTCTAGTTAAAACAAGGAATTAATGTACGCCAGTGTGTTAATGCTACATTTTCTCAATCTGAAGCAGAAACACATTGGTATGCCCTCATCAAAAGAGAGGTATGCCAAAAGTAATTTGTTACTAATCATAGATAAAATGCAAAACTTATATAAAGGAAATTTATTTAAATTAGAATTTCTTAAATGTTATCTGTATAAAAAAATACTCACTTGTATTAAAAGGTGTTTTTATTTTCTCCTAGCAGAAATGAAATAGTGCAGTTAAAATTAAAATGAAGTAACCTGAATGGGCTGGGGAAGGAAGGTGGGTGGGTGGTTGGTGGCACATAAAGAAGGTCTAAATTGTAAATATTAGTCTTTAAGAAAAAATGTTGGTGGAATTTAATTGAAAAAACGGGCTTATTATTGATATTTTTCTAGCCAGGGAGGAGCAGAAGAAGAGGGAGAGAAAGAGAATTCCAAGCAGGCTCTACATATAACGTGGAGCCCAGCACAGGGCTGGATCTCAATCCCGAGATCATGCCCTGACCTGAAATCAAGAGTTGGGTACTCAACCAACTGAGCCATCAAGTCACCCCATAAATAAGTAGATTCTTAATAAATATTTATAATTTTAAATGGATTAATGTAGACTTAAGAAAACAAATGAATGAATACTGTTAGGAATTAGGGTGAGGTACTCATTAAATCAAATGTCTGCCAATCATACTTTCTTTTGTCCGTGTTTTTAGAAGGACAATACACAAAAGGAACAATTGTGAATAAGAAGCAAAACATATTCTTATGTGTTGTACAAAATCCTGGTACCTTAGACACAGCTCTGGTAAACTCTAGTTTCTAGAAGCCTAGGTGGGACCTTATATGTTGCTTCAAAATCTTTACATTAAGAACTTATTTATGGGGCACCTGGGTGGCTCAGTGGGTTAAGCCTCTGCCTTCAGCTCAGGTCATGATCTCAGGGTCCTGAGATAGAGCCCCATATCAGGCTTTCTGCTCAGCAGGGAGCCTGCTTCCCACTTTCTCTCTGCCTGCCTCTCTGCCTACTTGTGATCTCTCTCTCTCTCTGTGTCAAATAAATAAATAAAATCTTTAAAAAAAAAAAAAAGAACTTATTTATGTGACTCAGACTGGTCACAGAAATTCTAAAAAAGTATAGACAAGAAGAAACTTATGATAGCCAGTTCTAGAAACCTAGCCCTTAGTGACCTTGTCCGCCTACATGTAAGCACCAAGGACGATAGAAAAGAGATGGAAAAAGAATAGAGATAGAGATGGAAGTGGGTGACTTAATGCACACTTGACATTAGTGAGAATGACTTTGTTATTGTTTGCTGACTAATCAGATCAGAAATGTCTTCCTTGGGCCCCAGTGTGGGGTTGGCAATAAGAAGTAAAGCTAGAATGGCTGTGGGAAGAAAAGAACAGAAAACATGACCAAAATATGCCTTATGAAAGTACTTAAAATAATGAGAATTTGAAGCTAATAGAGGAGACATTTGGGAACAGAAGAACCATTCAGAACATTTAGATTTAACATGCACGCACACTTATAGTATGTATGTGTGTATGTATAAGGATAAATACAAACATGTATGTATTTGAATATATACAAATATATAAATCATATATAACATGACATGTGAAAAATATAAAACATAAAATATAGCATATATAAAATATGTAACACATACAAACTATTATTTTTTAAATATAGAAATATGGGTGCCTGGGCGGCTCAGTCATTGGGCATCTGCTGTCGGCTCAGGTCATGATCCCAGGGTGTTGGGATAGAGCCCCTCATCAGACTCCCTGCTCAGCAGGAAGCCTGCTTCTCCCTCTCACTCCCCCTGCTTGTGTTCCCTCTCTCGCTGTGTCTCTCTGTCAAATAAATAAATAAAATCTTAATAAATAAATAAATAAATACATAAGTAAATGTTAAATATATACAAATATGTCATATATAAAATATGTATACATGATATATATGATATAATATATCATGACACATATACAGTGTGTGTGTATATATAAATCTATAAATAAAGCCTAGCCCCTAGTGATACACACTTAAACACACCACATGCATATTTCAGAGTCACTTAGGGAAAAATATATTTTTGCAGAGTAACCTATGAAAACTACCTATAGTAATTAAACTAGTTGTTTTTATTCATGAAATAATGAATCATGAATCACCAAACATGAACAAAATATTAAAGAAAATACCAGGGTGGGGAAACATACAGCTGACTAGGCAGAAACAGAAATAACGCAGAGCACAGAAGAGCATCTATAAGACAGATTTCGTGTATTCAGAGGAAAACAAGCATTTATGGCATTTATAAGAGACTGCTGTCAAAGGGAAAAGGGTATCAAAAGGATGTAGACAATTTTTAAAGTCACCATATAGAATGAAAAGTAAGGTGAACAAAGCTAAGGATCTAGCTGTTTAACTGAAAGAGAACAATTGACAAAATACCCTGCAAGATTAAATCAACCCCTGGTAAAACTGGAGCCCAACTATTTGCACTACAGATGTGAAATTTATAAACTTAGAAATTTTAAAATAATAAATACGCAATAAACTTTAGGAGTCAAAAGAGAAAAGAACACATAGTTCGGTAAGTCGCTATATGATTAATTGTTCAAAGACTGGAATCAGATAATACTGTCAAAAATTAGTAACTCATAAAAAATATTTATTTTAAGCATGTAAAGGACAGTACCCAAAGAAATAAAATTCAGAAACTATGAAAATAAATGATCCAGAGTAGAAGTGGATACGAATGTGAAAGAAATTTTGCACTCTTAATTTGAGACTCATCTATACAGACTCTCAGGAATTTTGTAGCTAGTTCTTTAACCTAAAATATAACTTTAAAAAAATTAAAGAGGACCCACATCAATAAAAGACTAAGTAAATAAATTACAGTGAAATAAATTTTAATAACCACTTATGGCTCTCAATTTAGATAATGCTCATACCTTCTCAAAGTGCTTTCACATGTTGTTGAAGCAAAAATCATTTATTGATCACTTCTTCTGGGCAAGCCATTGCTTTGCCTATTAAGTTATTTGTTTTGATCCCTGAGACAGGTTAAGGGAAAATGTCTTTCATCCTTTAGACAGTTAAGAAAACTAAAACAGAACATCTGGGTGGCTCAGTCAGCATTTGCCTTTGGCTCAGGTCATGATCGCAGGGTTCTGAGATTGAGCCCCATGTCTGGCTCCCTGCTGAACGGGAAGCCTGCTTCTCCCTCTGCTGTCCCCACCCCTTCTTGATCTCTCTCTCTCTCCCTGTCAAATAAATAAATAAAAATCTTATAAACAACACCACCTTAAACAAGAGTAAATTGCTTTGCCTAAGGTCATCAAACTCTTCCTGGTGGTACTTAACCTCTGTTCCCTGTCTTCCCAAATGCAGATTCTTGTGGCTAGCCTCTCCTCCCAATTAATGGGAAATAAAAGACAACCAAAGGATTTAATCCAAAAGAGTCAATGTGAGAAATGGATAAGTCAATAAGAGAATTGGGAAATGCATAAGCACTTAATATATTCCACCTGACTTCTATTTGCGAGGCACTGTGGTAGGTACTTACATGGATTTTATTTCATTAATCCTCACAAGCCCTATGAAATAAATGGTATTATCCCCAGTTAATATGTTAGAAAATTGAGGCTCAAACTAGTTACTTAGGACAGTTTATGCAACCAGAAGATGGCAGCAAACTATCCAGTTCTCTAACTTGGGTTTCATTTCCCCCTAAGCAGAGATTCTCAGTCTTGGTATTATTGACTGTTTGGGTTGGATAATTATTTCTTGTGGGGATGTTTAACAGCTTCTACCCACTGGACTCCAGAAGCATCCTCACCTCCATTTGCAATAACCAAAAATGTTCCCAGATTCCCCAGGGGTTGGGATGAGGGATCAATCTCAACTGAGAAGCACTCCCTATAGGTATGGATTCCCTTCTTGAGCTTTATTATATTGCGGAATATCCCCCCCAGTGGGATGCTAGTTCCTTAAACTTGGAATCTCTTTGGCTTCCTCTATGTACCTTATTGTGAAATTCTTATTGACAGTGTTGAATTTTGTCTGGGTCTCCAGAGTCTGGAGAGAAGCAATGATTAGGCAATCCCTTTACCCCCTGGTGCTCGGAAAGAGGCTTAACTTCTAGCAGCCACCATTCCGCATTTGCTTTGATAAAACAACAACTGATCACTCTCCACTTTCACAAGACCAGATACAGACCCTCCAAATTCCCCTTCTTTGTCTAACAAATGATTAGATGAACTGTTTTGTCCCCACTGATAAATCAGAATGCTGGTAACCAAATTCCTTAAGTTTCTCTGCTCCCAGGCCTCTGGGCTTGGATCTATCCTAGGCTGAAGCTCTGCATAACTCTTCCTTAAGATCCCCACCCTGAAAATAGACCTCCTGAGAAAACCTCCTACCCACTGCCTGGCCACCTTATCCTTGCTAATCCACTTCCTCAAAACTCATCTTTTTGTAGCTTTGTTTAATCCTCTTTATGAAGAAAAGAGCTTTCCTGGCTGATCTTTGAGAAGCTGGCAATCTCCTGGTTAGACTTGGTTAGACATTCTTCCTCTTGCAATAGCCCCCTCCTGCTATTACAATGACTCATCCCCCCCACTCCAGTGCAAGAATTTTTTTTCAAATAAAGTTTCTCTTTACCTAAATCCAGATTTTTTATTTGACATTATGATAACATACAGAGACAAACAAAAAAGAAGGCCGATGACATGATATCTCTATCATTTAGGACAGACTCAATATCCTGCATTTAACCTAAAATACAATTTTAATTAAAAAAAAAAGTATGTGGAATATACGTTGTAAATATATAACTGAGTAAAAAAAAAATTAGGTATTTCATTCAGTGATTTCAAAGGTTGCTTGCTTATATTCACAGCCTTCTAAGTGGACTTGTTTGGAACCCTCAGGGCTGAAAGCTGCTCAAGAACTAACATCTATGCATTTGTCAGCATAGGTCACAATTGACATGTCAACTGAGTAGTAAAATGGTCAGGGCAAAGCTAGCTGGAGTGAGTGACTCAAAATGAGAAAAGAGTGTGATGAGATTCATTGCCTGAGGCATAGAACCTTTGCTTAAACTGCCTCCCAAAGGTCTGGATTGATGAGAAGCCAACTTGTCTCCAAGAGCCGTCTAGGTGACGAAGAAACGGTTCACCACTGACAAGGTTACATCAAGGGAGCAAAGGTGGAACAGAAATAAAGCCAAAACTTGATCTGCCATGGAGAGGTTACCTTTTGTAGTCATGTCAGAACTATCCCCTGAGTGTATTTCTTCTATCCTGAAACCACTTTAATTTATTCTGTAATTTAACAGGAGGCAGAGCCCATGTGGTGGTAGGGGTGGGGTGAGGGAGGGAGAAATGGGGGAGGAAAACCAGCTCCACCAGCAGCTGAAGTCTCTCTACAGTAATTTTCTACCAATTTTTCATTTGCCTCATCTCCTAATTATTGCCTTCAAAAATGATTGCTTCTCGACCCAAATTTTGAACTTGGTTCCAACTCTTTTATTTTTTTCACCCCCCACCCCCAGACTGATAGTCTACATTAGCATTTTCAGTTGCTATTTTAACATAAAACACCATTAATGACATGAATTCAGGCTTTTTTTTCCACATACCTAGGGTTACCCAAATGGATAAAGAGGTCCCACTCTTGACAGAGGAGAGGGATTGTCTTAGATCCTTGAACCAGCCTGTCAACCAATCTCCTAAATATCTTGTCTCCATTTCTCAACCTTACACTCACCCTCTCTTCCACTGATAAGCAGTCACACTAACACTGTCATTGGAATTTTTTGACCAACACTGGTGACAATCTCAAGAGATTCAGAAGTCTAAAATCATATAAAAGGATATGGGGGGAAAAAAAGCTAACAGGCATGACATATTAAGAAATGATAAGGACCCATGACTGAACAATGTTGAAAGATACTAAAATTCAATTGAAAAATTTTTTTGCAGATTTCTGCTATAGTAAGTTTCTAATTTCTCCACGGATCTATTTATAGGCTTAAAACTGGCTGTTGGAAGACCACAGTGATGTATTTTGTGTGGTTTCTATATTGTTCAATAATTTGAACTAGATCCCACATTTAATTGAGAGTTGATGTAAAAGAAAAAAACCTATTTCTGACTTGTCTTCCTTTGCCAATAATATCTAGTCCACATTGCAGCAGGGAAACAATTGCTTGACCTTTGTAGATGCTCTCTTTTTTTGAGGGAGCATAGGCTTTCATGTTCACTACAACCCATTGGATTATACCTACCTGTACAATCTGTTTATATTAACTTCCAAACCTCTGCTGGCATCCAAGTTTGAAAACTAGTCTACAAATGCTATGATTCTTTTATCCTACTCCAGATTCACACATCCACAATCTCCTTCCCCTGTATACTTCATCTATGTCATTTAATACACACACGTATTGATAATGAATAAATTTTTTTTCCAGGGATAAATATCCATTGAGGGTCTATGTGTAACCATGGGAAATAGCCTGGTCAAAGAGAGAACCAGGACCATAAAAAATAATGTGTGAATCAATATCATCCTGCATGGTCAGATTGACAATAACAATTACAACAAGATTAATTTTGTCTAAAGTAATCTCAAAAGCTTATGTTGATCAAGACATGTGCATACTCAATAATTTGCAATAAAATAAATGTTCTTCAAGCTTATTCCTCCTCCAAACAAAGATGAGAATATATTAATATATTCCTTTTAAAAAGAGAATGTCTTATTTAAAATTTTGCATGTTCAGATTTTCTTAAAAAAGAATGCCTAGAAAAGTTCTATAAATCTTTTGAAATTATAATAAGTAAGACAGTAATGGCACAAATCACAAGTACTATAAAACTGCCTTAGGCATTATATTTTCTAGAAATTAGCATTTTAGAGTACATTTTGAATTTATGATCACTGGTAATGTATAAGAGCATTTTAACTTAAATTTAAAAAGATGTTGCACTATATACACATATACCTGTATATTATATCCTATCTATCTATCTATCTATCTATCTATCTATCATCTATGCACCTATCTACCTAGTTTGAGTCACTGTTAAAACAGTATCTGTCCAAATTTATAGGCTTGGTTTTTAGAGTAGAGGCTTTAAGTTTCTAGCTATCTGACATACAGTCAACCTTATAAATAGTCCTTAAAAATGAAATAAAATAAAAATAAACATGTAACCAATCCAAAAACATTTTTGTTGTTCCTTCTTTATTATAGTTCCTTTTTTCCCTCTTTCTCTACTAAATCATTTCTTTTTAAATATAGAGTTCTAATATTTTAAGGAAATTCAGCTTTGTAAACAATTCAACTAAGCAACAAATTGTCAAATAGGTGATTTCTATTCCCTTCAGGATATAATACCCAAATAAAGTAATATAAAAATCATTAAGATAGAAGATTTTTATATTTCTGTTACCACACAAAATTCTGTGTTTGGAGTTATAATAATCTTTGTTAATTAGAGATTATCAGAATTTAGAAAATTGTTTGAGAGAGAATGCATCTTCCAATGAAGCTCTATTTTAGGAAACTTTTTTTCATTCATTTCTAATTCATGCATAGAGTTTTCTCTTGGGACTAGAGTTCTTGCTTTGGATGCCAAAAAAGCCATCTTGTAGGAAATCAGTCACTGTAAGACATTGGCACAGAACAGAAAAATATTCACTTCCTACTTCACTAGAAGATGCTGTCTGTGGAAATTATCAGTAATTCTAAGCATTTACACAATCACTGTTCAAAGTGACATTATCAGAGACATGGCATTGACAGGAAGAATCACAAAATGGTAAGACAGATAAAGTAATTTGCAGAAGTACAGTAGGCCATCACAATGATGTCAACATAGCTTTAGATGATGGAAATCACATGTATCCATGTCTTTAGATCTAGGAAACAAAGTTTAAGAAACTCAGTTATGTCAGGAATTAGTCTGACCCATGCCTTTAACGTGTCTAAACTACACTAAAACAAAAATTAAAACCTTCGTGTTGCCACTGGTGTACTGCATCACTTCCAAATAAGGTCACTTGTTCATTTGGAGTCTTTGCTTGTTTATTTTTCCATGTCATCACTGAAAACTTGTGTAATGAAAACAGTAACAATAACAAAACACGGAAGAGTGAATAATTCATCAGATATGTGTGCTTAACTTCAGTACATATCTTGTTAGAAAATATAAATATCTTGTTTGCTAAGGACTGATATCAACAATAGGCTTTGGAACCTACTCAATGATCTATAACTGTGCTAACCCATTTTGATGTGTTAAAGCATATGGATTTTTGGAATCAAAGTGTGGCCATCTAAGAGAAAAATTAAAAGGAAGTACTATCAATAGTGAGGAAGACCTAGACCCCAAATAGGTGCTAAGGATAAATGATAAAATATAAAATCAGTTCTATGTCATCTTAGGCAAGCTAGAGTTTTACCTTGTAACCAGTCAATTCAGGCAAACACTTATTTTATAAAACAGATTTTTCTTTTCTAACAAAAGATTGAGAAAATGTTTTCTTTGTTGCTTAGGCATTTTTTGATGTTATGTATAAATGTTGCAGGGCAGAGATCTCTCACTGAATTATTGGCAAGGACAATAAAAAAGGATTACCTCTTAATCACACTGATGAGATTCACTTAGTGTGGAGAAACAGAAAGATCACGTATATTGTTGCTAAAGATGCAGTAGATTGCTTCTGTTTTACATGTACATAAATGATTTTCCAAGACCCTTTAATGTGGTCATACAAAATATTAGCAAGACATGTATTTAGTTCTCAAAATATAATCTTGACTGTGAAACACAGTAAAGCAAACTACTTCTTTATTCATATATTAAATGGTTATATATTGATATGTGCTAGGAGTCAGGCACAGCTCTAAATACAGATGATTAAGTGATGAAAGACAGACATTAAACTCATAAAACTTATACATTAGTAAGAAAGGGCATGTATTAAGCAAGCAAAACCAAGAAATAAACATGATTATTTCTGATAGTGGGTAGTTTTGACAACCCTAAAAATGGAGAATGGTACCAGGAAATGGGGTGTTGTTATAACAGCTAAATAAACTACAGTTTAGAGGTTGGGTAGCAGGCAGGAAGGGAACCGATGATATTGGAAGCAGTCCAGATGGGAACCAATGTGTGTAGTATATAGCTGTAAACTGTTTGATAAAATTGTTGCCCATAATAATCTGGGAATAAGACCTGGTATCTATCTACTCAGACTGTACCTGGAGAGAAAATTGTTGAAAAAAAGAAGGGTAATATTGTGTATTGAGATAGTAAGATAAGAAAAAAGTTTATCTGGAAAAAGATTGGTTGAATCACCAAAAGAAATAAAAAGGAATTAAAAGAGTCCAGATTTGAGAGTACTAAATGGTTACCAAACTTTATAGCTTAGACCACTAATAAGTGCCTCTGGTAAGAGGCAGAATACTTTTAAAGATTAAGGGCTATTCATATGCAGCCTGGAAGCAAGGATCAGATTACAGCTGTGGCCATCTCCTCTGAAACCATTGTGCCAGGAAGCCCCAACATCTCCACCATTGACTGAAATGTAAAGTGGGAACATAAAACAGTTAAATAAATCAACCTGGCTTAAGATCTAGGAAAAAATTTTGGATGGGATTACAAGTACAAGGAACATGACTGGAATAAAATAGATCATATGCCTACTAAGTTTTTAAAGAAATTGTATTGCCAAAACTTCTATAAATTTCATCTTTAAAAAGCCTTTGGCATCTGCAGCCTGAAAACAATTCTTGGACTCATAATCTTCCAGGAGCAGGAAGCATGTGGTGAGAGACATTCTTCCCCTACGTGCATTTTTAGAAAACACTGTAGATATCATCATGGAGAGTAGAATCAAGAACCACAGAGAACAACAGACAAAAGGAATTTCTGAAAGACAGCAGAGTCAGGATCTGATGAAGAATTTATCCATCCCCAGTTTAGGAAGGCTTCAAGATTCATACAAGAGTTCCTAAATGTTATTGGCCAAGAATTGCATTATGTTTCTTCCTTTACTGAATGAGGTAATCACCACTTATTACCTGCTGGGTTCATCATTGTACATTAGTCAGCATACAGATAATTTTTACATCGGTTGATAGTTTGCTACATCATGAGGAGCCACACCTGGATCTGAAAAAAAAGTGTACCTCACCTGAAAATTCTGAAATTTGAGCTGGTGGCAGTAGCTGGGTGGAATTTTGGGTTATCTCTCTCTAGAAGGTGTTTAATATGTAGAAGGATGGAACAGAAGGATATTTGAGGCACATAAAAATGGGCTGTGACATCTCAACTGACACCCCTTTCTACTTCTTTCTGGAATGATTTCTCATTATTGATTGCAGTTAAGGTAACCACTTGGTTTAGAGAATGTCAGCAAAGTGATATATGCTGGTTCTAGGCCTACTCTATTAAAAACCTCCCTTGCAAAATGTTCCGTGTTCTTTCACCCGTTTCTAATGGTGGTAATGAGGTGCTCTCCACAGTGATTTTGAAGCCAGATTTTGAAGACTGGTGGCTCCAAAATTTAAAGGAAGCCATGGTTCCTCTATCATTGTTTGGAGGTGAGTCACCTGACTGGGATCACCCTGATTTAAATGTCAAGTGAGAGAGATCTGATTTGTATGGTATCGAGCTACTGATATTTTGGCAGCATGATATTTTTACAGCATGTATTGTTGCATTAATTAATCCAAATGGCTAGAGCTTTAAATAAGAAAAAGATCTTAGTGTACTAAGAACTCCAGGAAAGTTTTTTTTTTTTTTAATATTTTATTTATTTATTTGACAGAGAGAGAGATCACAGTAGGAGAGAGAAAGGGAAGAGATCACAGAGAGAGAGAGAGAGAGAGGGGAAGCAGGCCCCCTGCTGAGCAGAGAGCCCGATGTGGGGGGCTTAACCCACTGAGCCACCCAGGCGCCCAGAACTCCAGGAAAGTTTTGCAGCTCAAGAATATCAGTGATATCCTGGGAGACTATCATCCTTCCACCATTTTCAGTTCATTTCTCTTTTGTTCTTGTGTTTATTGCTATATGGTCACAAAGTAGTTGCCATAATTTCAGACACTATGATTATAGGGTGAGAGGAAGATGTGGAATGGGTAGGGTGCAGAGAGAGTGATTGTGGCTATAAAAGTACGTTTTTTATATTACTTTTCTTTTAGTCAATGAGGGAAATCTTTACCAGAATTCCCATATATTGTGGACTGAATATTTGTATTTCCCTAAAGAAATCACATGTTGAAACCCTGTGCTCTGAGGTGATGGTATTTAGTGGTGTGGCCTCTGGGAGATAATTAGGTTTAGATGAAGTCATGAGGGTAGGGTCCTCATAGTGGTATTAGTGTCCTTACAAGAATAGGAAAATCTATCAGCTCTCTTTTTCTTTGCCATTTTAGAATTCATAGAGAAAACAGAGATTTGTAAGACAAGAAGAAAAATTCCAACAGGAACCAAATTTGCCAGTATCTTAATCTTGGACTTCCCAGGCTCTAGAACTATGAGAAAGAAATGTCTATGTAAGCCATCAGAGTATTGCACCTTGTTACATTGGCCTGAGAAGACTGGCATACGTTACTGTATATTCACTGTCTTGACCCAACACTATGTTATTTTCTCCATTCTTCCTATTCATAGTTAGTGAGAAGAAATCTGGACCATGTAGATACTCTGCAGAATTGGTTCTTGTACCCAGACATTTGGATTAGCTCACCATGTCAATGATACATGTTAATTGGACAAGAATAACATGAAATTACAAAAGTGTCAGGTGCCTCAAAAAGACACATGTATGCCAGATAATAAAAGAGAAACCCTTTGAAGATTTAGGAGCCAGCCACATCAGTGATATTTTTGAGAACCCAGTGGTCTAGGCATGTTGGAAAAATCTAACAAAATTGAAAGACAAAGTGATCATACCACTTTGGACTCTAGGATCAGCATGTGTCATACTTTGGAATATCTCATTGATCCATTAACTGGGTGAGAGCAAAGGCTGCCAGTTTTCACTGTATGAGAACATAAACTAAGATCTCTGTAGCAGGTCCAAAGGCAGGTGGTTCTATCACTTGGAGCATATGACCCAACAGATTCTATACTATTACATGTATTAGTGATGGGAAAGGATGCCATGTGGAGGTTTATTGTAAACTCTAACAAAAGAATCACAACATAGACCTGTGGGTTGTGGTACAAGATTTTGCCACCTTCAGTGGAGAACTGCACTCTATTCAAAAACATTTCCCAGAAGATATGGGTTAGCTGACCATGAAATATTCAAGTGATCATTCATCTAAACCTTTCCATCATTAACTAATTTCTGAAAGATCCAAAAAGTCCTAAGCTGGAATGAGCCCCAAAGAAATTCATCATAGGTTGGAATTGTACATTTGGATTGAGCAAGAACAGAGGCAGAAGGCACAAGTAAGATGCACAAGCAGGTAGCTTAGACCTCCTGTCATCCATCACTCTTATACCCATATTTCTCTCTCAGCTCACACCTATGGCTCACCAATACAAGCAGAAGGCCAGTATAACTAGCTAACAGATGAGCAAATGATTGGTAGTTGGCTAATTATGAGAATGCAAATTAAAAACGACCCTGAAGAACAGCTGTATCCGTAAATCTTCCCAGAGTTTCCCAAACAGAGCTTTGGGTGGTACATCTGGTTTTCTACTTGGTGTGTCAAGGGAAGAAGATATATGGACTCATGGACTATGGTGAGTAGCCTAATTGGTTGGGGCCCTAAAAGGAGGGAGATTCAATGACTGAGATAAAGACACATATGAGGAATAGTTATGTGGATGGATCTATGCGGATAGTCACAAAGTGTGAATAGCTTTTTGTCATAGGTGAACACTCAACAGAAAACATGTAACATAGAAGAAGCACTTATCAACCAAACTGAAGGGAGCTGGTTTAGGTCAGCCAGGCCTTCTCATCTGCCTTCTCAGAGCTGGTGCACTAGGCAAATAAACAGAGCAGCTGTAATGACTGGGATAGACCTGTCCATCAGTCCAATGGTATGGGCTCATACTCTGTCTGATTGAATTACTACTACTTTTAAATATCCAACCTGCTAACAACAGAAACCAATGGTGCACCTTTAGTATGACACCACCCTTTGAAGAGACCAAAGCACATTGGTAGTGCATCAGCTCCATTAGATCCCTTTTACCCTGGAAGGAGCAGAAATTCATCTCGACTAGAATTGCCCATATACCAAAGAGTGGATTTGCCTTTCCTTCCCACAGAGCTTCCTCAGCGCCATTAAAAAACAGACTAAAAAGTGTTTGATATTACGAACATGGATTCCACGTAACATTATATCGAACCAGGGAATCGACATTTCAACAAGAGAGATAACCGTGGAATTCACTAACTCCATCACACACCACAGCACTCGGAAATTTCCAGCCTTATACAGCAACAGGAGACCCTTATAAAGACACAGTTGAGAATTCAGCTTGAGAAGATAGGGCCCCATTTTCCAGTGGATAAAGTATGCACTGTGCATCAATGACCATTATGTATAACTGTGTTCTTAACAGATATAATATACGATATGGGAACAAAGGGATGGCTTCACTTATCATTACTCCCAGGGATGCAGTTAAGGAATTTGTGCTTCCACAAATCTTGATTCCTTACATTTAAAAAGCTAGATCACAGAGGGTCACAAAAGCCTCATTAAAATTTAAGTTATTGCTGCTACCAAGTCACTCTGAGTTTTTCATACAGTAGACCAGCAGATAAAGAAAGAAGTTAGTCATTATCCTGGGAAGATAGTTTACCTTGACCATCAGGAGAATGTAAGGCTATTATTACACACTGGGGACAGGGAAGAAATTTTGTGACCCCCACATGATTTACCAGGCATCTCTTTATATTCTCTTACAATTTTTTATGGTAACTGGACGGTGCAACAGGCAAGGCCCGAGAAACTTATAATACGATAGCCCAAGCCTTTCTAGCAAGATGTCCAATAAGGTAAGGCCCAAACTGTAAGGCACCTAGACTAGCAGTGACACTAAATAAAATGGAGGGGATTCTAGAAATGGTAATGGAGGAGAGAAACAATGAGTATAACTTATGGCTTTGAACTAGCTGTAGGGTGTGGGCTATAGCTCATCTTATTTACCATTTGTATGCTTCCCCAAGAATTCTGGAGGAGCTTGTCCTAGAATTTAATGTATGAAGCACAAGGATCTGAGTAGTAAAGGAAGTGGAATGCAGTGGTTGCTCTTGGATACCATCATTTCTCATGGCAGGACTGAGGCTCTGGGAGTAGTTTTGGCTGATAGCTCTTAGCCAGGACCTTCCTCTGGGATTTACCCTCCCTCAGCCAAAGAGAGTTGATATACCCACAATTATATCCCCACTGCTCATCAATGCTTGACTGAAGAGGAGGCATAAGTGTTTTTCTCCTTTGCAACAATTTGGGATAATTTTCTATTGACATCCTAGCATCAGAGCTTGTGGGAAAGTCAGTCTGCTGAGGCCTTGATTCTGACTGCATGCCTCTGCCCAGTCTGGTTTCCTTCACTCCTCCATGGGTGTTAATTCCAAGGACATTGACCACTAAACTTCCTACACATACATCTTTGTACCAAAGTCTAATTTCTGGAGAGACTTATCTAAGACTATGATCAATAAGGGTCTCCCTACAAATGTGATATTTGAACTGAGACTTAATGACAAGGATTCAGCCATAAGAACTATATAAAAAAAAATCCAAAAACCAAACACCAAAACCAAAACTAAACAAAACACTTCCAGGTAGCAAGATAAACTTTATTGTTTATCTGCAATCATTGTCCCACTCAGGGTACCCCAATCATACCTATATTCATTACCTAAGGAAAGTCAAATATGGTTTCCAAGAAGTTTCAGAGACTTATTACACTTTAAAAGTTGTACTCAAATGAATTTTGAGCAATACTTGCACATTTCATTAATGCCATTCTTTAATCAATTACAGGCAGAAAGCAAACTAGTACTTTTATCATTTAGAGATTCTGGGTCATGTTTATCGAGGGATTAATGTGTTACATGTTCATGGTATAGTTTCTTAACTAGACAATAGTGACCATTATCTAAAGAAATTCTTCATTAGTGAGATTTCAGTGATCAAAGAGTACTTAAATGAGAATCGATATTTCTAATCTCTTTCAAAGTATTCTAGCAAAGATCTTCACATTAGAATTCAATACAGATACAGATCTGAAATATCTATATTTTTAAAAATTTGATCCTTTACTAAGATCAGAGATGATCTTAACATGAAGTTAGGGGAACACTGATTATGTGGAAAAGATTTTTTGAGGGTCTTTGCTAGCCAGACTGCAAAAGCCTTATTACTATTATCACCTTTAATTATATAAAGAAATTGTTCCACTATCTAGGGTCTTGAAAATGTAGCCAATTGGAATGTCAGCCACACAGTTACATAGCTATTTCAGTTTAATCTCTACCAGACTAGGCTATCTCCTTAATATCAAAGTGGTTATTTTCACAAGAGTATAATACTGAGATTAGGCAGGCATTCAGCTTGAGAAAACCTTTTATTGCTATTTAAGAGATAGCACCGAGAGAATGAATTTAAACTTGAGAAATAGGTTTAAAATGAGCATTCATTGATTTATTTATCTGAAACACTTACAACTTTCAGAGAAATATAAACTAGATACTATCATATCTGAAATAAGCATTGCCACAAATATAGAATGAATTTGCTAGCAATGATTCTTAGAGAAACTGACATAAATACATATAGGTATACATATGTACATAGAGGTACACATTATACACTAAACTTATTAAGTTGTTTACTCATTCCTTTTGACCCAGGCTATCTCTAATCTACCTCCTATCTTCCTTCTTCCCATTCCCCATTTAAATATTTATTTTTCATTCTATCTTATTTGCCAACCAGGAAACTCTTCATATATTTGAACAATGTGTATCTATATGTCTATGTATCTAAATCTAATCTGAGTTCAGCAAATTACAATGTGGGATGGCCACCCCTTTTTATAAATTAAAGATTAATTAAAATATAACATGCTCATTAAAAAATATATATTATATGGTTGCTTTTGTCCTACAACAAAGTTGAGTAGTTGTGTAAGAAACTATGCCCTAACTCGAAGAGATTATGCTGAGTGAAATAAGTCAAGCAGAGAGAGTCAATTATCATATGGTTTCACTTATTTGTGGAGCATAACAAATAGAATAGAGGACATGGGGAGTTAGAGAGGAGAAGGGAGTTGAGGGAAATTGGAAGGGGAGGTGAATCATGAGAGACTATGGACTCTGAAAAACAATCTGAGGGGTTTGAAGGGGCTGGGGGGTGGGAGGTTGGGGTACCAGGTGGTGGGTACTATAGAGGGCACGGATTGCATGGAGCACTGGGTGTGGTGAAAAAAATAATGAATGCTGTTATGCTGAAAATAAATTAATTAATAAAAAAATAAAATATATCTTTATTCAAATGATTAAAAAAAAATAAACTATGCCCTACAAGCCAAAACTATTACTATGTGGCTGTTTCAGAAACAAGTTTGCTGACCCCTGATATATACACGCTGTGTTAGTTATCTTGTGGTATGACACTAATCATCCTGAAACTTTATGGAGTGAAACACTGGTCCTTTATTTGCTCTAGATGCTGAATATTGGCAAGTTAGGCTGAATCCATTTGGAGAGTTCTGCCACAGGTTTCCTTGAGGCTTACTCACTCAGTTGGTTGTTCAGCAGGGAGTCAACAGTCCAAGAGAGACTCTCCCTTGTGTTTAGTGGTTGGTGCCAACTGTTGCCTGGGACTTCTCTCACTTGGTTTCTTATCCTTGAGAAGGCTAGCATCAATTTTTTTTTGTTATCAGGGCAGCATTCTAAGAAAATAAGGGCAGAACCTGGAAGGTAGCTTAGAGTCCTAAATGTGGAATATTACTGCCATCAAATTATGAAGGTCAAATTAAGCCATGAGACATAAACTGAAAAACTAACTATTTCTTACTTGGGAGAATTAGAAAGATCAGATTTTAAAAATCACATTTCAAAAGCCTATCATAAAGAAATCAAAGACATTTATGCCCCCCCCCTTTTGGTAATGTGCTTTCTTATACATACCCTAGATTATATGGATACTGTATTATGTGGCAATTTCAGGAAATGCAATGTTCCTTATAGGGGTGCCTGAGTGGCTCAGTCATTATGATCTGCCTTCAGCTCAGATCATAGTCTCAGAGTCCTGAGATCCAGCCCAGCGTAGGCCTCCCTGCTCAGCAGAAAGCCTGCTTCTCCCTCTACCATTACTCCTGCTTATGTTCCATCTCTCGTTGTCTTTCTCTCTGTCAGATAAATAAATAAAATCTTAAATAAATAAATAAATAAACATTTTTTTTAAAAAGAAGTGTCCCTTGTAAAAATGTTTTCCAGCACCTCAAAAACGAATCTATGAAAAAAAAAAAAAAAAACGAATCTATGAAAACTTGGAAATATTCATGAGAGAGCATTTTCACTACTGTCTGGCATTTTATCCTATCTTCCAATAGAGAATATGTTGATTATAACTTAACCTATATTCATGAACAGCTTTGTCACTCTCTAGTATCATTTATATATAGTCCTCTAATATAGCAGTGGTCTTGGGAGTTACTGATGGGTATAATTGCATGGAAGAGTTGCCCCTAAAGCAAGTGATTAAATAGCTCTTTATAATTTTCTTTGATGGTTTAGCAATATCCTCAGATTTTATTTCTTCTTTCTAATCTTTAGTTCCCAGATACTGCCTGGAAATTTAAATTTAAAATGATATTAGGGTGCGCCTGGGTGGCTCAGTATGTTAAGCCTCTGCCTTCAGCTCAGGTCATGATCTCAGGGTCCTGGGATCGAGCCCCGCATCGGGCTCTCTGCTCAGCAGGGAGCTTGCTTCCCCCCTCTCTCTGCCTGCCTCTTTGCCTGCTTGTGATCTCTATCTGTCAAATAAATAAATAAAATCTTAAATAAAATAAAATAAAATGATGTTAGGATTGTGTCTAAAGCAAAAACATATACATTTTAAAAAAATTTTTATTTATTTAATTATTTTGAAAGATTTTATTTACTCATTTGAGAGAGAGACACACACAGAGCATGAGCAGATGGAAAGGCAAAGGGAGAGGGACAAGCACTGATCTGGGAGCCCGATGTGGGGCTCAATCCCAGGACCTGAAGTTCATGATCTGAGCTTCCAGAACGATGAGAAATTCATTTCTGTTAAGAGCTACCCAGTTTGTGGTATTTTATAACTGTCCATACACATAAAGAAAATAAGTATTAGTGATGATTTGGAAATTGTACTAGCTCTCTCTGTACATACACATACATGCATTATATTTTATATAATACAAAACTTTTTTTTAATCAAATAACCACTAATCTTTATATACTACTATTGGTGAAGTTTTTCAGTGAAAAGTATACAAAACCAAAATTTTTCTTTGGTCTTCATGTGTCTATGTGATCTTAATGGTATTCAAAATTTTGTTTTTAATTAGTTGTCCGTATATTAAGATTAGGAGATTTCACATACGAAATCTAGCTCTCTGACTTATCTAAAGTTAGAAGATCTGACAATGATGGTAGCGCTTTCCCACCTCAAAATCATCTTAAAAAGCTGGAAGATTGATAACATATTTGATACATTTGAATCAACACATTTGAACATTCTGTTTTACTTCTCTTTCCTACAACCGATGTCCTCTCATTCTTCTTGCCCATTCTATGCACGTGGCATTTAAGTCCGAGAGCCCAGGTTTATATTAAACTTTCCTTGGACCTGCATCTGTCCTCACTAACCTGGGTTTATTTACTCTTAGCAGTGCCCTAGGAAGTTCTCTTCTGTGGGGCTCCCCTGACTGTGCACATAGTTAAGATCAATTCTTAAAACACTGGCTTTTCTGCAGGTGTTGATTTTCTGTTTCTGTGACTTCCTGTGGGCTGATGTTTGTTCCTTCACACCTGTACATTGCATGGCATCATGCTGTCAAAAAAAAAAAATTTTCTTTTTCTCAGTCTCTTTAGGAAAGCAATGACCGTTCTTTTGTGTGTGTGTGTGTGTGTGTGTGTGTGTGTGTGTGTTACTTTGGCCCATATTTTAATTTCTGCTGGGTTTCGTTTCCTATGTATATTGGATACAGTTACTTCTGATGTAAGAATTTTCTCTAGCAGGAAGCTCACTCTTTGAAACTGAAGGTCTGAAGGTCTGAAGGTGTAGTTTTCCTTTCCTTTAAGGAGTACCCATACCTTCATGGAAAGGACAATTTACTACTTAGTTGCATCTGTTTTTCATTTTAATGATTGCCTGCCCAGGAAACATACTCACAAGTGGGATCTCACCCTAACGAACTGATGCAGATTGCCCATCCAGATGTTTAATCGCTGCCGGTGATTCCCCTCTGCTCACTTTCTTTCTCTACCCACCACTGCTTTTAAATTCTCGTCATACTCCTAGGAATGTGTGGAAATACAACATAGTACTCAAAAGATTATAGTGAGTATAAGGTTTCCTGCATATGACTGAAATTCCCTCCCCTTCCCACTCTGCCACTACCATATTATTATGGAAAAATGGTGCTATAGGGTTCCGTGCAATTCTTTTAGAATCCTCACTTCTAGTGGGCCCAGAGTTGCTTTGTAAGTCTGTGTGGCTTTCTGGTTAGAACTGTGCAGAATAAAACAAATGTGATTAAGTTTTTTTTTTTTTTTTTAAGATTTTATTTATTTATTGGACACAGAGAGAGATCACAAGTAGGCCGAGAGGCAGGCAGAGAGAGAGGAGGAAGCAGGCTCCCCACTGATCAGAGAGCCGGATGCGGGACTCGATCCTGATGCGGGACTCGATCCCAGGACCCTGAGATCATAACCCGAGCCAAAGACAGAGGCTTAAACCACTGAGCCACCCAGGCGCCCCTGTGATTAAGTTTTTAAATCACAATTACTCTGACAGATATACTCAATATTTGGCTTACTTAGCCTCAACAAATCAAATGTACTAGAAAACCATGACCCAAGAAAGGCATATACATCACCTGAGAGATTACCAAACTTTCTGGATCATAGGATGTTTAGCGGCTTAGTAGTATTTTGCAAAAGTAATGATAGTTTATGTCCTAACAACGTGTTGAGCAATGTGCCACTTCTCAAACCTTGGAATCAGATTGTACACCACCCTTCACTTCCCACCCTGCACTGATTTTCACATGGGGCCTGCTAGTTTGCCAGAGCACCTGCCTAAAAGCCAGCTCCTAAAAGGCAGGACATGACTAAAAGGAACGAGTTGAAACTGAACCACAGGTATCTCCCACTTTTCGCAAGTTCATGTTATGAGGCCACTTTGCTTTTACAAAACACCTGCATTCGTACCTGTTTTCTCTAACCAAAAGAAACCTAAAAAAGATTTTCACTTTTACAAGAGAAAGAAAAAAGCAAAGGCAGTGTTCAGCGTTTGTTTTAAAGTGATCTGCTAGGGAGAACTGCAGGCGCCGGGAGCTGCGTGCACCGCCCCGCCAAAATCCTCCTGGGGGAAAGTGTTCGGCATCTCAGCATCAAGCTGCCACAGCATCTGGGCTTCGTCTGACTTTATTTTGTATAATGGTTAGCAAAATATTAGCTTCTCCTGGTGACATTCAGTATCAGAGAAGCCTAAGTGAGGTTACTTTTTGGGTCTGGGAACACCGGAAAAATTTTTGTATTTTAATCAATGGTAAATGCTTCTTTGCTCTATGCTATTTTTGGCTTATGAATAATTTCATGGGAATGCTCTACTTTTGGATGGTGGGGGAAACCTGTATCTCCATATAAAAGTTTGCACAGTGTCTCTTTTGAGTTCCCTGTGGTGCCGGAGGAAGCTCTGGCATACAGTTTGGGAGCTAAGGGTCTGTGTGTTAAATGAGTACACACACTTACACCTGTGCATCTTAGGGGGTTTGATGAGTCATTCTGCACTTCAGACGTTTAACTAATAGAAAGTTCATGTCTTCCTGGCATTTCGGAGATGAATAGGTCATTAGCAACCATCAGGTAAACCTCTTCACCTGACCCATGAGATGCTAAGGCTCCACAAAAGGGTAAGGGCCTTGCCCACCTTCATAGTGCTTCAGTTTTTCTTTCGAAGTTTATCATTACACCACTTGAAGTTTCCCTAGGTAAGATATTTTAGTTTGGAAAATGGCACGTGACTCCTTTTTTAATGCAACATTAACGGACCGCCGTCTCATCTCATTTAAAATACAAAAATGAGTTGATTATAGTTCGTTTCCATTGTTCATGTGTGTTATATTGCATGTGCTGTTTAGTTAGAAGTGCAGAATTCTCGAACACCTGGGCTACTCAGTTGGTTAAACATCCAACTCTTGGTTTTGATTCAGGTCATGATCTCAGGGTCCTGGGATCGAGCCCCACACCGGGCTCTGTGCTCAGTGGGGAGCCTGCTGGAGATTGACTTCTTCTTCTTCCTCTCCTTCTCCCTCTGCTCCTCTCCCTTCTCTCTCTCTCTTTCTCAAATAAATAAAATCTTAAAAAAAAAAAAAAACCCACAAAACAAGTGCAGAATTCTTTTTGGCAAAGGGGAGCACAGTTTCCTCGCCTCTGTCTAATATTTCCTAGTGCTAGATCCTCTTTTTTTAAAAAAAGATTTTATTTATTTATTTGACAGCGAGAGACAGAAAGAGACAGAGAGGGGGAACACAAGCAGGGGGAGTGGGAGAGGGAGAAGCAGGCTCTCCGCTGAGCGGGGAGCCCAAGGCAGGGCTTCACCCTAGGACTCTGGGATCATGACCTGAGCCAAAGGCAGATGCTGAACAACTGAGCTACCCGGGTACCCCTAGTGCTAGATGGTCTTGTGTCAGAAGTCAGACCTCAAGGACAAATGGCCTGCTTTGCCCATCGAGCAGGCAGTGGCTCCTGCTCCAATGATCTAACCCTCACATTGTTCTCAAAGTCCATTTGATTATGAACTTCCTACTGCCAGGAAGGGTATGTTCTTTTATCTAGATCTATTTGTTTTCTAAGGTGCACTTTAAACTCCATTGATTTTTGTTTTCTCCTGATGATGTCATTCTCAGTAGAATCTCCATATTTATTTAAGCCCTATTATCCACATCACCCACACAGCTCCCAGAATTTGCTAACTTATGTGCAAAAGAAAGGTATAATTAAACAATTCATTTCATTTGTTTACTTTGAATTCACAAGAAATTGATTTCAATTCATCACCTGATTACCATTTTGTCCATAAATTTGCATCATGAAGGACCAAATCTACAGAAATATTTAGGTCAGCTCTGTGAACAAAATCTTCAAATTTATTGCACAAGGTTCTATTTCAGAGGTCAGCGAAGGACAACCCATGAACCAAATGTGCCTGATACCTGGTTTTGTATGATCTGTGAGCTAAGAATTATTTTTATTTTTTTTATTTTGTATTTTTGTATTTTTTATGATTTTAAATGGTTACTTTTTCTTCTTCTTCTTCTTTTTTTTTTTTTTTTTTTCCTTACAGAGAGAGAATGGGAAAGAGGAGCAGAGAGTGAGGGAGAGAGAGAATCTTAGGCAGGCTCCATGCCTAGTGCTACGGCTGAAGCAGGGCTTTATGTCACAACCCTGAGATCATGACCTGAGCAGAAATCAAGAGTTGGATGCTTAACTGACTGCCCCTTAAATGGTTACATTTTATTTATTTTTATTTTTTAAAGATTTTATTTATTTATTTGACAGAGAGAGAGAGAGATCACAAGTAGGCAGAGAGGCAGGCGGGGTGGCAGGGGGAAGCAGGCTCCCCACTGAGCAGAGAGACTGATGCAGAGCTTTATCCCAGGACCCTGAGACCATGACCTGAGCCAAAGGCAGAGGCTTAACCCACTGAGCCACCCAGGCGCCCCTTAAATGGTTACATTTTAAAGAGGTAAATAAATACCACATCATAGCCTCAATTTTGCTTTTTGATACTCTAAGCTTAACATATTTACTATCTGGCCCTTTATAGAAAATGCTTGCAAAACTTTAGTATACTTATTTCAGTGCTCATTTTAATGCTGTTTGTCACCATCAGCTAAGTATAACTAGTTATGTTTCATGCATTGCTTAGGTAATTCAACTACATTTGAATACAGATCATTAAATTCTGCTAACTTCAATAAATACGCATGGAGGTTCTCTTTCAAAATAGGCATTGTGCTAAGTCCAGGGGATGTAGAATTTAATAAGACAGGAAGCTCACAATTCAATAAAACCTCCTCATTTTACTCAAAGAACATCTCCTTTACATTTCATTTCGTATATTACAATTGAAGTAGTTTACCACCTGTTGTAAGCTAGAGGATTGAGGATTGCCTTTTGACTCTTAGGATCAATGAGAAAGTTTGCTGAAGGTAGGAAAATAATTTTTTCTTTCTCCCAAGATGTATACCCAGGGCAGATATTTGACTTCTTTTATCACTTTCACTCAATTCACACTAGAAATTGAATAACAGCCACAGAGCTTTTGTTGCAGTAAAGCATAACCATAAAAGTCAGCTGCCATCATATTTTTAACTCTGAATGGAATAAACCTATTTAAATGACATGATCTTGATTCTAATTGGGGCATCACTATGTAGAGTAACAGTGATTAAACCTACTATGGAACATTTTTCTCTTTACATTTAGTAGAAACATGAACTCCATCCTTCACAATTCATTACTTAACACTTCAAAGTTACCTGACACCCCCTGAAACAGTAGGTGAGGCTCAAATTGTCCCACTCAGTTTTAAAAGAAATCATACTGTAACATATGTGACGTTTTTTAATCCCTAAGTTACCCATTCAGTTTCATAAAATATCACTGAAAATATATGTTTCACAAACACAAAGAGGAATTTCTTCTTTGTTAGAAAGTTAGAAAGGAAAAGACGATCTCTCTCTCTCTTCCTCTTTCTTTCTTTCTTTTTTTTTTTCTTTTTCTTTTTTTTTTTTTTTTGGTGTGAAATGGTGGTATGTGAAAGCATGGGGCAGGACCTGTGGGCAGGCAGAAAGAGCTGCACACTGGGGTTGTGAGAGGTGGTTGGTTTTATACTATGGGGTTGAGGGAGTAAGGAAAGGGAGGTTTCAAAAGAAGTTTCTTCTAGGAATCTCTCAATTATCTCTATGTTAACGCCTTGCTAGAAAGGGAAAAACAACCTAAACTTGACAATGGCAAAGCCTCTAGTATCTTATAGGTTCTTCAAGATGGTCTCTTTTTAAAGTAGTTCACAAATGTGTCCACACAGAGGCAAAATACACTCTCATAAATGATAATAAATTTACTTAAGAGAATAATCAATGCGTTAGGTGACATATAATACATTTCCCTAAAGCTTACAGTTCTTTAAAAAAATTATTTTTATTTATTTACTTATTTTTAAAAGATTTTATTTATTTATTTGACAGAGAGAGCACAAGTAGGCAGAGAGGCAGGCAGAGAGAGAGAGAGAGGGAAACAGGCTCCTAGCTGAGCAGAGAGCCCAATGCAGGGCTCGATCCCAGGACCCTGAGATCATGACCTGAGCTGAAGGCAGAGGCTTAACCCACTGAGCCACCCAGGTGCCCCACTACTTTTTAAATATGAATTAATGTCCCAGTACTTACTGGTCAAAAGAATCCTTGTTACCGCCTTGTCATTTACCCAGAAAGACTGTCTCGCTTATGTTTTGGTGGCTGCCATTCACTGATTCACTCAACAAATATTAGGTATATACTGCTTCCCAGACATTAGGTAACATGAAAGTATTGCTATGTCTCCAAATTTGGCTACTCCACGAAACAAAATAAATAAACTTTTTATAACTATGCATTTTAAAGTCTGGATTAAACATGGAAAGTTTCATTTTTAATTATAACTATCTTTTAGAATTGGCAAGTAATAGTGTAAAGGATAGTGTAGTCCTTCACTCTAGTATATTCCTTGTGTTAGTCAGATCAACACATTACTCATTGTTGATATTGACAATACTATCCTGTGATGCATATCATCATGTCTATCGGATTCAGAACACATTAGCAGATTCAACAGGAGCACCCCTATGTCAACTGTTTTACACAACTGTATCTCTGTGTAGTGAGTCAGTAACAGTTTTCACAGGTCCTCTCTACCCCTTCTCTAAGGTGGGTCTTGACTTATCATGGTTTGTTTCCTTGAATTCTAGTTAGACTTTTACCTTATATCTACAATTTTTCCTGCTTTTTATCTTCTAGCCTTTGGGAAAGCCCAGAGGCAATGTAGAGCTAGGTCATTTAGGCCGGAGGAAAGACCTTGTCAACAACTTCTGCAACTGTATTTGAGGTTCACAGTCTTGGCTTTACATGTTGTTTTTGTTTGTATTTATTTATTTATTTATTTATTTATTTATTTATTTATTTATTTTTGTGTGTGTACTATATAGCTGCCTAAAAGTCACTTCAATAATTAGTCAATCAATAGTTTTTTAGTTACAATGATAAAATGTAATTAAATAGCACTTTATGAGTTATAAAACACTTCTGCATCCATTATTCTATTCAATTCTCTCTTGAAGTGAAAAGTAATGCAGTGTTGTTATTATTATTACCATTTTTCCAAGAACAACATGATTACGCAATACCATTGCATCTGCTAGCATTACACTGCTAGGAAGTGCTAGAATTGAACTTTAAGTCTTATGTCAAGTGCTATGCTATTTTTTTCTTCGCTTTTTCATGCTTCCTCTCTTCACATTATTTTTTGAAATCAAGTACTGAAAACAAAAACAAAAAATAAGTGTGTACCAGATAGAATGGAAGATGCAAAATACAATTCTCGAGACCTAAAGATGGTAAGTGTTTTTCCAACATGAACTGGTATGTTAAAAATAAGCATTAGAAACAGGCAAACCTTAGTAGAATAGAAAAAAGAAACATTACTTCATTCAGAGTAGTCAGGGGAAGGGAAAGATAGAAGATGAGATACAAACTAGCTCTTTAAGACTGGAAGGGATATTTTATGTTAAAAAGAGTGGTAGAACCATTTTGGAAATGAATGATAAAATGAACAAATTAGTGAAGAGGTGAATCTTCACCCTGTGTCTACACAAATTGTTTGGAAAGTGAGTTATTCGGTATTAGTTTGGATAGTATTCAAGTGTATAGACTGAAGTCAAACAGGGAGATTCTACCATCTATTAGTGAGAGGAAGTAGTACAAATTATTTAAGCTTTCTGAGGCTTAGGTTCTTTATTTAAAAATGCTACTAGACAAGTCCCAGGCTGCTGAGGTGATTAAAATTTATAAAAGCCCTTAGCAGAGTGCCTGGCAAGACACATGCACTCAATGACACTTACTCATAGTAGTAGTAGTAGTAGTAGTAGTAGTAGTAGTAGTAGTGTCTTCATGTAGCTAGAGTCAGGATCCCTATTTTTTTTTTAAGATTTTCTCCGTTCATTTGAATGAGAGACAGAGAGAGAACACAAGGAGGGGAGTGGGCAGATGAAGGAGACAAGCAGACTTCCTGCTGAGCAGGGACCCTGCTGTGGGGCTCTATCTCAGGTCCCTGAGATCATGACCCTAGCCAAAGTCAGATGCTCACTCAACTGAGCTACCCAGGTACCCCTCAAGATCACTCTTTAATGGCATGCCCAGAAAGTCTCAGAGCACCACTGTGACTATTTTCAGTTTATACTAATAACGGGATGTTTTTCTCAGTACTAAATGACAAACAAACATAAAACCAGATAACACAATAAAGAGGCAGGTGGGCTGCATGTGTACAGTAGGTCCCTCTTATCTACTTGGGAGTATATTCTAAGAACCCCCAGTGGTATCTGAAGTCACATATAGTACCGAGCTCTGTACATACGGTGTTTAGATCTACCTACCTATCTATCTATCTATCTATCTATCTATCTATATCTATGATCAAGTTTAATTTAAAAATTAGGCACAGTAAGAGATTAACAATAATAGTAAAATAGAACAATTATAGCAATATACTGAAATAAAGGTTATATGAATGTGGTCTCCCTCTCTCTGTCAAGATATCTTTCTGTCCTATACTCACCCATGTTGTGATGCTGTAAGATGATAAAATGCCTGTGCAATGAGGTGTATGACACGGCGACTGTGACTTAGCATTAGGCTTACTATTGACCTTCTGACAATTCCTCAGAAGGAGGATCAGCTGCTTTCAAAAGGCAGTGGACCGCAGGTAAGGAAATTGCAGAAAGCAAAATCGCAGATAAGAGGTGCTACTGGACACTCCGATGGAGAGAAACTGAACTGAGCTGCAGGTCAAACAAAAAGAAAATGAAGCCTTTCCTCAAGCAAAGTATAGCTACAAACAGGTTTCACTTTTTTCTTTGTAATTCTGCCTCTTTAGTACATTGCTCATAAAGATCATTTCCATGTAACTTGACAGGGCTTCCAGTGAAAATGGCAGAGTTAAGTCATTTTTATTCTACCCCTTCCCTTAAGTCTCACTGAACAAATATATACACAAAGGGGAAGAAGGGAGGCAACACATTTTTTTCAAAGTGCCGAGAAAGCCCCTCACTGCAAACCTAAAACCAAAAAATGTTCTTGTCACACGCTAAAATTTGGACCAAACTGGCTATGGCTGCTTAAAGTCAATATTTATCGTCTCAGACTTTGGATAACTGCAGCCTTCTCTAAAAGAGATTAAGACTGTCGTGAAAAGGTGATTTAAAAATACTGTGGGGAGAGTGTTGACAAGATCCAGAAGTGTGCATGATATGAGGGAGGAAGGGAGAGTCACCCTGTGCAGACCCCAAAGTAACAGGGCAGAGCAGGAGAGGGACCCTACGATATGGATTCCTGCTGATGCGCCATTTTATGATCTTCGACTGTGCTTCTGAGCACAGGGTGGTGACTGGCCATAAGAGAATAAGGACAGAGGACTTCACCGTGAGCTGCAGTTTTGCCCTAAAATCTAAATGCTAAACAGAGAGATGTTCCTAAATCCGAAGACATATTAGATTTTGTGAGAGGGAATTTGAAACAACAAACCAGAATGGAAGTTTTAGTGTGTTCCAAAGCACGTGCACCCCATCCCCCACTTTAGTCTCCACTCCATTCATCTTCAAGTAACTGCTCTCGGGGGCACTCATGGCCATGCCACCACCTTCTCTGAAACAGGTGTAATAACTAAGAGAAACCAGCAGGAGACTCAAGGAGGACATGTTTTAAATGTGCATAGTGTTGTGTTCAGAATGTCATTTAATGAGTGCCAATAAAGGTCACCTCTGGGTGAGCAGAATTCTTCTTTGCACTTTTATGTCTTCCTTACATTAAAAAAAATAAAATGTAAGCATTTGGCCAAAGGATAAGGAAATGGAACATCATGCAAAAAGTAACAGCGAAGAAGAGAAAAATAAAGGGAAATAACTAGGGGACACAAAATAAGAATCAGGAAAAATGCGGCGATGGAAAGAGAGAATTCACCCACAGGTTCATTTACTGAGCTGTCCCTGTGATGTCCCAGCTCCTAAGCCAGTTGTTGGAATCAGAGATGAAAGGTGAGAGTTCCATGGAATCAAAAGTGTACAGTCTAGTTTGGGAGACAGGGCAGGAAAAATACGGTTTCAATAGAGTGAGGTTTTGCTTTTGGTTTCATTTTAATGGCAAATGGAAGTGCAGACCACTATGGGTAGGCCTTGTTTCTGAACACTTAAGGGTTGCCTACTTTCTCAGGCACTACCCTGGTGACGGGACATAGAAAGTGCAGTGGGGAAGTTCCCCAGCACTACCCCTGTGCTGGCTCTCATTTCTGCTCTGTGCTCCTCTGAAGCAGCAAGCGGTGAGGCACAGACTAGTGAAGACAGAAATATCAGCACAGGGAAGGATGAAGGAAGCGGAAAGGGATAACTGACTGGTGGTATTATTAATAATATTATTTATTTTTTTACTATTACTCTTATTTCATGTGGCTGGCATGGGAGGAAAAGTCTTTTTCCACAAGGTAATGGACAAAGGGACTTCAGTGGGCTGTGGAAAATAACAGGAAGGACTAATCAGGGGGCATAGACAACTACTGCCTAAGTAACGTTGCGGTTCACACCTTTCTTTTTTGTTTTTTTTTTTTAAAGATTTTATTTATTTATTTGACAGAGAGAAATCACAAGTAGATGGAGAGGCAGGCAGAGAGAGAGAGAGGGAAGCAGGCTCCCTGCTGAGCAGAGAGCCCGATGCGGGACTCGATCCCAGGACCCCGAGATCATGACCTGAGCCGAAGGCAGCGGCTTAACCCACTGAGCCACCCAGGCGCCCGGTTCACACCTTTCCACTTGCAAATTCACATGATGGCTCTACTGTCCATTTCTAGCAATGATCAGTAATGTAGAAGTCAAAGGGAAAAAGAGGATTGGATTGGATGACTTTGGCCACATACAGGAATGACAAGCAATGACATTTTTAAAAATAGAAAGACATGATCATTTATTTGTGATTGTGATGACTGCCCATACAGTCTAGGTGTGTTCAGAAAAATAAAGAAAACCAAAGGAAATGAATTGAGAACTTCAGAAAAGAGGGGGGAAAAGAAGAAAACAGATCCTGGAAGCTTCAAGGAGGTAAGAGGATGGCATATAAGAATTTAAAACATAAGAGATGGAGGAGGGTTGCATAATGACAGTTTTCCAGGATGCTACTCTGGGGGTGAGTAGCCAAAACGGGAGAGCAGTAATGAGTGTGGACGTCTCCTTGTGCAGGAATTCAGATCTGGCTAGAATTGAGAGTTTTCCACTCATTGTTCAGTGGAAATGGAATGCAAAATTCGTAAAACCCCATTGTGTGTGTGTGTGTGTGTGTATGTGTGTGTGTGTATGCTGTTTTTTAATTCCTTGTGGAAGTCAGTGACATAGCACCATTTTTTGTTTTTCTCAAACAATTCTCAAGTAATGTTTTAGTTAATTCTGATGAAACCCAGGTTGAAGAACCCTCTTTAATAGTTATTGCTCTAGGATCCCTGAGGGGCTCAAGAGGCCAGCAATCTGTGGTTTAACCAGACTTCTGTGTGATTCTGATACATGCTTGAGTTCTAGGACCACTGCTCTAGAAGTTATTACATTAGTTCATCGGATGATTCTTTTTTTTTTTTTTTTTTTTTTTTTGGTGAAACCACAATTTTCTACCAGTTTTTGATATTCGTCTCTGCCCTCAGCTCTTTTCTGGACGGTACCGACCATCATCATAACACCACTATTTTAACGTCCAGTGTGTTCAGCTGGGGGTTTCAGTTTGGCAGATTCAGCTTCTTTTAACCAGGATGGATCGAACCTGTTTACTATAAGACAAGATAAATGACAGCACTGTGAAAGAGAGCAGCAAAATAAATAAAATACATTAAACTTAAGTTAGAACACACAAAGTGTTTATTGGCTGAGGATGTCGTCCTGTGACCGGTTAATGTTCGTGGGATGAGAGGAAGGCACACACCCAGAAGTAGCTGCGATCATGGGTTAAGGCCACAGTTTGGAGGATAATGTAAGGTAACTTAGCTGTTTCTAAACCATATTTTATATTATAAAGTAGTTTGCATATAAACCACATTGTAATGAGCCAACACTTAGAAGGCTGATTTCAGTGGGGTATTGTTTGAAAGAATGCCTTTTTCGCCCCCTTCTTTCCTTCCTTCCTTCCTTTCTTTTAATTTTTAGATAGAAGTTGGACGGGGAACCCTGAGATTTCCTACCCTATATTTTTATGGATTTGGCCAAATATTCATGTGACATCTACTTCTGATTTTTCAGTTTAAAATACAGCCTTTTGGGGAAGTATTATTTTATTAGAATGCTTCCTTTGAACTATGGATTTTCTCATTTATTTATATTCGGGTGATTTATTATAATTTGGAAATGACTGGGTTGAAATGAACACTTCTGTTCTTTTTTCTTTTTTTCTTTTTTATTTTTTTTAAAGATTTTATTTATTTATTTGTCATAGAGAGAGAAGCGAGAGTGAGCACAGGCAGACAGAGTGGCAGGCAGAGGCAGAGAAGAAGCAGGCTCCCTGCCAAGCAAGGAGCCCGATGTGGGACTCGATCCCAGGACGCTGGGATCATGACCTGAGCCGAAGGCAGCCGCTTAACCAACTGAGCCACCCAGGCATCCCAATACTTCTTCTTCTTCTTTTTTTTTTTTATTTCCAAACCTGTTATATTTAAGGGGAAATATTTAACCTGTTCCAGCAAATGGCATGCTTTCAGTTATCATAACTGAATGGATATGAACACACACACACAAACTTACACATACCCCGAAATGATATACACAGGAAATCAGAGTATTCTACCTAAGACATACCTTCCCTGACTAGCTGACTAGACATTAGTGCTATGAATGTGTTAACACTAGCCTTTACTCTCTCAGTTTCTTTCTTTAAGTATGATATGTAGATTAGAATAAAACTACTTTTAAAAATCATTACATGTTTTAATAGAATATGTTCTTATTTCAACCACTCTCTGTTGTTAATCCATTATTATAAATAAAGATACAATATTCATATAACACCATTCCTTCTAATAGAAGTTAGTAAAAATATTTTTCCTTTTTTAATTTAGTGTTTATCCCCAACTTTTGATATGTTTTTTACTATTGCCAATATTTTCTTAAAATTTCTTCCCCTGCAATATTTACATGTTTACTAACCTATTTGTCTTTGCAAAGTGCTAAGAAACCAATCTCTACTCTTATCTGGAAGCTATCTGAGTATATAGAAAACTCAAGTCATAAGATCTATTGTAGTCACTCAACCAGATAGTCTGATTTATAATGAATATGCACGTATGCAGATGGTATATATTTATATGTGTATCTATTTATATATCTATTTACATATGTATCAATTTATAGATATAAATTTGTATATTTATATATCTATAAATATAGATACACATATAAATATGTGTATATGTATAGGTCAATATATATGTATTTATATATGTATCTGCTTATAGATACATCATAGCTATATGTATATACATGTATATGTGTATATGTGTATAGATAGCTGTATGTATATGTGCACACATATATGTACATATATTTTATATGTACCTGTTTATAGGTATATAGCTTTTTTGTGAGTATTTAATTTATACAAACACAGAGAGAGAATGAAAGAAAGAGGAGAGAAGGGAAGGAGGAGGTAAGGGAGAGTAAGGGAAGGGAGGGATTGCTTGAGTAGATCAAGCAAATAGTACAAAAAAGCACATAAAACAAGTCAAGTGAAAGTTTTGTATTCCCTGGGTAAACTATTGGCTCAAATTCAGTCTATTAAAATAAAGAAATAAATAAGCAAACAAACAAATCCTCACAGGTAAATACAGATTGCACTTTCAGGACGTGATTCATTTCCAGGGGTCTTAGCCCTGAGGTAAACTCTTTTACAAGAGATAAGCCAAGAGACAGTTAGCATCTTCTCTATAACCACACTCTGTGCTATGCGCTCTCCCCAGAAGAAATGTTTCACCCAACTGAACAGCAGTGTGGTGCAAAAACAGAACTCTTTCTGAACCAGCGCACTTGCAACTCTGTAACCAGGAAGAATAAAAATAAACTCTCGTCTTAGAAGTGCTAATCCATTTTTCTGAGGTTGTGTTGACTAACAGAGCGCATTTAGGTATACTTGAAACTGTGAGCCCTCTGGGGGGATATCAACCCCACCCAACTTGAGGCAATCATTATTACAATGCAAGCAGCTCTCGGGGTCCAGCATATGGACCACAAACTGGCAGAGAGCCTGAGCTCTCCCAGGAAGGACGCCAGTGCCCCTCTATCGTTTCCTTAGCTGTTGGGAGAGATCTCAGCTCTTCAGCAGTTTCCCTTCCTGACCAGCTTTTCCCAAGATAAATCTTAGCTAGCGCCGTATGTTTCAAGAACAAAAAAACAGCTTCTGAATTATTACAGCACAGTGTACTCTAGCCCAGGAAATTGAAGCTGCTTAGGCACTAAAATCATAGCACCAGGCAGAATCTGAGGGAGCAGTGAACCCGATTTCACAACCCTTTGTCAAACAACTCTTGTCTACACGGTATAGGACTCCTTGGGAATTTCTCTGAGATAAGAGAAAATGTGGGCTATAGCCATTAGTTATTTTGGAATCCTAATCCTGGCTGAATGTTCAGTTCTCAGATGATGTTGAGTCCACAAGTATTACTGAAGCTTGGGGGGGTCGTCAGTGTTTTCCTGAAGTGGTTTTTTTGTTTGTTTGTTTTTATTTTTCTATTTTAGAGATATTGAATGACTGTAATTATCAGTAACTATGCTAAATGCTGGGAATATAAAGACAGTTAAGATATTATATTTGACTTCACATAGTTCTGATAAAATAAATGGACACATCATCCAAAAAAACCTGCAAAATTGTATACAGGTCTATTTATAGGGATCCCTATAGGGCTGAGCAGGACCACAAAGGAGGAGCATCTAGATGTTTCATAAAGGGCTCCTAGAAAGAAAATAGAGTTGAGTCCTAAAAGAAGGGCTGTGGTGCATGCAGTGACTAGCAGAAGAGCAGCTGGGCATTCCTGGTTGAGGACAAAGCATCAGGAGAAACAGGGAGGCAAAGAAAGAAAGATATAAGAGAGGGACAACAAGAAGTTGGATTTTTGTTTGTTTACTTTTGGGTAAAATGTTCAAGAAGGAATGGAAAAATTAATTCAGAAGATATGGACAGGGGACAGCCGATAAAGAATTTCTCATTGACTCCATTTATTCAGCCATTCAGTACAGCAGTTAAAACAGGTACAGATTCGGGACGCCTGGGTGGCTCAGTTGGTTAAGCAGCTGCCTTCGGCTCAGGTCATGATCCCAGCATCCTGGGATCGAGTCCCACATCGGGCTCCTTGCTTGGCAGGGAGCCTGCTTCTTCTCTGCCTCTGCCTACCACTCTGTCTGCCTGTGCTCACTCTCGCTTCTCTCTCTATGACAAATAAATTAAAAAAAAAAAAAAGTCTTTAAAAAAAAAAAAAAACAGGCACAGATTCTTTGACACTCTCCTGATCAACAGGCAGAATCCCTTCCTATTGAATCTGGGCTGCCCTTGACCCTTGCTTTGCCAATAAAATATGATGAAAGTGACGTGAGGCTTCCAAGGTCATGTCCTGCGAATTGTTTTCCAGTGCAGGCCACTCAGAATTCTTGTTCTTCAAATCTAGCCACCGTGCTGTGAGGAAGCCCAAGCAGCCCCATGAAGAGCCCTACATAGAAATAGAAGTTCCTTCCCACTGCAGTGGCTGAGCACCCCGCCTAGTATCAATACCACTTTGCCAGTCGTGTGAATGACGCATCCTGGAAGTAAGTGGCAGCATGAGTGTCATGTTCCAGCTGGTGGTGCACAGAGCCTTCTTCTCTGAGCCCAGCCCAAATATATAATTTTGAATAACGTAAGTTATTATTGTGGCTATAAGCCACAGAATTGGGGCATAATTTGCTATGCAGCAATATAATTAACTGGAAGAGTCAGTCAGTATTTACTGAATGCTTACCGTATTCTTAAAATACAATCTTAAGGAGTTTACACTTTAATCCTGACAAAGATTTTTCTCCTTGACCAACCTGTAGCCAGACTCCTCTAATCCCTCTTAATGACTAGGTCTCAACCTTGGCCTCTAAAAACTGCATACTCTTAACACAAATAATTCTGTCCACTCACCTTCTCTCACATTAAAAGAATTAAACAAACACTAACACAGTTTCTGATAGCTCAAGGCCTCATTCCTAGGATGACTCTGGCCTCCCTTAAAATATCTGCCTAAGAAAACTCAAGGTTCCCAAAAAACTTTACTGGGTTTGTTTTGTTTTGTTTTTTTAGGTCAACACTTGAAGGTAGGCCCAAACCCCTTTTCTTAGAGCATTTACTAAAAAGAGGTTTCAACTGTCAATCTTTCCTCTGTCCCCTTAAGATGTATATGTATCTTCTATGACTCAAGTGTATCTTTCTTAAGGACCTGAAAGCCATTCCTTCCTTCTTCTCTTTCTTTCTTTCTTTCTTTCTTTCTTTCTTTCTTTCTTTCTTTCTTTCTTTCTTCTTTATCTATCTATTTAAAAGTTTTTTTAAAATTATTTATTTATTTACTTATTAATTTCTTTTTAAGAGATACCTTGGTGTCTCAGTTGGTTAAGCTTCTGCCTTTGGCTCAGGTCCTGATCCCAGGGTCTTGGGATCAAGTCCTGCATTGCACTTCTTGCTTAGTGGGGATCCTGCTTCTCCCTCTGCCTGCCTCACCCCCTGCTTATTCTCTCTGTCTGAAAAATTTAAAAAAAAAAAGGTTTTATTTGTTTATTAGAGACAGACAGTATGAGCAGGTGGAGTGGCAAAGGGAGAAGGAGGCTCTGTGTTCATCAGGGAGCCCAAGGCAGGCTCCATCCAGGGATCCTGGGATCATGACCATACCCAAAGGCAGATGCTTACCTGAATGAGCCACCCAAGAGCCCTAACAGCATTCCCTTAAAATATGAGCATCAGAAAGGATATTGCCTCAGTCTCGGTCTCTTTGGAGGATAGAATCTTAACTTCTGTATTTACCTTCTAGCAGACACAGATAGCCTAATCAACATTTACACCATTCAATCCTTTGCAATTTTTCTCTTCCCTCACTCTACTGAGCCCCAGTATGCCCTTCTTTCCACTTGCTCATTCTCCCTTTAAAATACCCAGTCAACTCTTTACCAATCAAAATGAGTTCAGTTCATGCTAGATCCTCTTCCCTGTTACAATAGCATATAACTGATTAAAATCTGTCTTTATGTTTTAGTGTCCAGCTTTGTTTACCCTTGACAATCTGAAGGTAAGTAGATTTCAGCTTTAAATCTGCCTCCTGGCCAATAGTAGTAGCTGGACTGTCTTGCAGAGTTGGAGTCAAGGCTTACCATGAACTAAAACAGGAATCACTTTGGGATTCTGTTTCTGTCAGAGGCAGAGAAGATAATCGTGGTAACCTATGTGCTTATGATTTGCCAAACCTGTGCAGTAAATGCTAAGCTTCTGAAAGTTTTTATTTGTTTGTTTGTTTTTTAAATAACTTATTTTCGCAGTTAAATTTAAGGTGGTTATAAAAGAAAGAAACTAGATTTAGGGAGACTAGTCTAGAAGCCATCAGTGTTTCAGGAGAGAGAAGCAGAAGGCCAGGGCTGGGACAGAGAGACGGACATAGAGAAGACACAACTATGATAAGGAGGACAGAGTCCAGTAGAGTCCTGTGTTACCTCCAGGTTTCTCTAACTGGCCACTGGAGGACTACTTAACAGGATAGGAGATGGAGGAGTAGCCAGCCAGCCAGCAGGTGGCAGAGAAGAACAGATATTACACAGTTTGGGATACGTTCAATTTTAGAGTCTGGGGACATATATCTAACTCAGCTAACTGTCCCATTACATATTCAAGTCTGTAATGCAGGAAGAGGTTTTGTACAAAGATAGAGATTAGGTCATCATAACCACACAGTAGGTTGTTGAAAGAAAAAAACAAGGGAGGAGAGCCCATGGGAGAGTTTGTGGATGGAGAAATGGCAAGAAGATTGAAACCTGGTTAACACTTATCGGAAAAACCAGAAGAAATAAAATCTACAAGGGAGATGGGGAAAGAACAAGGCAGAACTTCTAGTAGAATCACAGGAATCAAGAGTACAGGTTTTAAAATAGTAACCAACAGTGTCAAATGGTATAAATGGTCTCTTTAGATAAGGGCTGAAAAATGCTCATTAATTTGACAATTAAGAGGTTTTTAGTGACTTTAACAAGAATAATTTTAATAAAGTAACGTAGGTATGTGAGTTAGCTCTTTCTGAGAACGAAACCACTTTTAGATTTAGTGGCTTCAAACACAACCAGTTATTTAGCTCATGAAACCATGGGTTGACAGCCTTGGCTGGGCTTGGCTAAGTGTTTCTAGTCTGGGCCAGAACTGACTGATCTCAGGCAAGATCGCTCACGGATCAGCAGTCAGTGGGGGGGGGGGGTGTTCCCTGCTTGAGCGAGTGGGGAATCTCCCCATGTGGTTTCACGTTCGCCAGTAGTCTAACACGGCTTACTTGCTCAGGTGAAGTTCACAGGGTTCCAAAAGTAAGAATGGATGTACTTAGAGATTCTTGAAACTCTTCTCAGAACACATATCCATCTCCTTTCTATAGCATTGTGTATACCAAAGAAAGATAAAAATCTGCTCAGATCCAAAGGGTGGGAAGGGTCCAGTGAATTACAATTTCTCAGTCTCTTGCAGCACCAGCAAACAGTTCCTGGAATTCTGGTTATCCGCCATAGGCACAGCCCTTTAAGGACAAAAATGGCCTCAATTTATTTTAGAATGAGCTTTTTAAATGTCAGAACAACAACAACAAAAAAAAAGCATGGCGAATTTCTACAGCCCTTTATGTCCACAGAGAGTTAAAGACTCACAAATTTCCCCTGCCCCACCAAGGCAGCAGAATAAATCATTCTCCTTAGCAGAAAGCTAAGGCCTCATTTAACCTAGCCACCTTATTTTTTTAAATGCAAGTCCAGAAGACTTCTGGCTTCTAGTAGTGCAAGGGCCAGGTTATTAACATGTACGCTCCTGTTGAAAACAACTTTAGAAAGCTGGATAAAATATTACAAAAGAGCTTCTGAGAAGCAACATACAGACAACAGGACAGTAAGGAATTACCAGGCCCAAGTGGAAAATATAACAAAACCCAGAGATTTATGCCAGCACAGGAAGCAATTTTGCCCTGAAGGTATATGACTTTTCTGAGAATGGGACCAAAATCAAAGCCCAGAACTGAACAAACCTGGGAAGCTGAATCAGACTCCTTCTTGGTCAGCCAGACCCTAAAGAAGTGACAGAGCCTGGGTAGAATTTCAGTCAACAAAAGACACCACTCCTGACATTTCCAGTCACATGACAGAAGTATGGGATGGCCCCCAATCCATTTTTCTAGGATAGTTCTGATTTATGATTGTTAAGTATTAATAGCACGTCTTCCATTTAAAATTGTCCCAGTTTGGACAATATATTGTTTGGCCACTTGCATTAATTTCCCATGGCTGCTATAACAAATCACAACTAACTTAGTGGCTTAAAACAACACAAATTTATTATTTTACAGTTCTGGAGGTCAGAAGTCTGCAGTGAGTCTCAATGAGCTAAATTCAAGATGTCAGAAGGCTGAATTCTTTTCTGGAGGCTGTAGGGAGAATCCTTTTTGTTGACTCTTCCAGCTTCAACAGGCTGCCCACACTCTTGGCCCATGACCCCTTCCATCTTCAAAGCCATCGGTGATTGGCTGGTCTTTTCACATCATATAATTCTGACACTGATTCTGCCTTCCCCTTTCTCATTTGACTCCCATAATCATATTGGATCCGACCATATAATCCAAGATAGTCCTATTCTAAGGTCAGCTGATTAGCGGCTTTAATTTCATTTTCAACCTTAATTTTCCCTGGCCATATTAAAAAACATATTCACAGGTTCTGGAGATTAGGATGTAGGCATCTGTAGGGGGTCACTATTCTGCCTACCTTGTCATCCAATAGGCTTCCCAAATTTAGCATGCCCCCAAATTGGCTCTTGGCTTTCTCCAAATCTTCTCCTTCTGCAGCTTCCTATCTCAGTAAATTATGTACCATTCATTCAGCTGCTCAAGCCAAAAGACTCGTGTGCATTCTCAAACCTCTCTTGCTCTTAAACTACATATCTAATCAACACATACTGTAAGCTCTTAGTTTACCTTTAAAACATGTATTCAAACATATTTCATCCCCCTCCAACCCATTACCATCTACTCCAAATCACTGTCTCTCTCATTTAGACTATTGCTAGGCCCTATGTGGTCTCCAGCTTCTGTTTTGCCTACCCCATTTTCTGCCCCAGTTTATCTTCCACAAGGCAGCCAGAGAGATCATCTTAAAACATAAATTGCATTATGGTCACTCCTCTACTCAACCGAGCTAATGATTTCTCATCACTTGGAATAAAAGGCCAAAGTCTTCACCATGGCTTGCAAAGCCTTTCCGAATGTGGTCCATTGCACCCTGTTCTACCTCATCTGTTACTTTGGCTCTAGGACACTGTAAATATGGTATCTCCTACCTCTTTTCTTCCTGTGACTCTAGGAAAAATGTTCAGGTGATTGCCGGGCTAGCAAACCAGAGCTAGGATAGTGCTATTATCAAAGGGGAACATATGGGATTATTTTGTTCTCTGCTTATATTTAGATATTTTCATAACCAAGAAGAAAACGTTACTGAAGCTTAGATCCTTTCTCTAGGCTTTGTGAAATAAACCACCAGTGGCCCAGTAGGATCAGTTCTGTGCCAGAGTTTTGGAGGGTATTAAAGCATGACAATAACTAGGTTTAATAATAGCCTTTGCACTAAGACCTTGGGGGATTTCTGGCAGCCTCAATTACTCCAGTTCTTACTTTCTTTTGCCCTGTATTATCTTTAGTTGCCCTTGAATGCAGAGAGACTTTCAGCCGGAAATTTTCAATTTCCTATTTCAAACTTGCCACAAAAAATGTCCACCTCTCCCACCATATATTCTGTATACATGTACAGATATTCTGTAGATGGTATAGACTCTGCTTCATTTCATGTGATTCTGTTTGCTTAATTATTGTTTTCTCCTCTTAATTGCTCACAGTAATCTAACTCTACTGTGCTTGCTAATGAGCACAGCTTAGACGTTCCACATATAACGAGCTTCAAGAGTCTTTCTCTCATTATCGTCACTAAATGTTCCCATATATATTCTCACTTGACATGTATGAAAGCAAAAATAATAAAAACTATAAAATTCTATGGTGATCTGAGGAAGTGTAATGTTCATAAGTAGAAAGTTGTGGCTTTAGCTTATACTTATAAAATGCTAGCTTTGAAAGAACCTGGAAAAATCATTTAGTTAGCCCCTTTGTTTTAATATGAGGAAACTGAAGTTCAGAGACATGGCATGCCTTTGCTGGAGTCACACAATGACAAACCCAGCCAGCTCCTGGTCCTGTAAGATTCCCACTGTGGAGCCTTTGTCCTTAAGAACACATTGCTTCTCCTGTTACTTAAATTGAGTTTCTGCAAATAAATGGACTAGCATGTCCCCTGGGTTGTTATTTATAACTGAAAACTTGAAAACAATCTAGGTAGCTAACATTAAGAAAACCAAAAAATAAATGGTGATATACTTAGGTAATATTCTCTAAATATTATATAATTATATATGGATATTATAATTATATAATATTACACAAATATTAAAAATAATTTTTAGAGATACTTAACAGGGTCAGTCAGTAGAGCATGGAACTCTGATCTCAGGGTTATGAGTTTGAGTCCGATGTTGGATGTAGAGATGGCTTCAAAATAAAATCTTAAAAAAATTATTTTTAGAAAATATCTAATGACCTTTTGAGACCTCACAATATAATGTTGAATGGAAACACGTCAGGCTACCAAACTGAATATAGTGTGGTAGCAATTTTGTTTTATCTATGTGGTAAGAGTAGGACACATCAAAAAGAGCTTTTGAGATGACAGGACTGCAAATTACTTTCGTTCCCTTTTAAAAACTTTTCTGTTTTACAGATTTTCTACAATTTGCATGTTTTCATTAAATTTATAATTAGAACAAAATTGCAGTTTTTTAAGAGAAAAAGATATGATCAAGACTTAATAACTTGAAAGAGATTTTTTTTCTCGGACTGAGGGGGCAATTGCAGAGGATTATGAAGAAATTTATAGAAAGAAGAGCTGTTTTCACAACTGCTGTTGAATTATTAAGTGGCAAAACTTGGGCCAAGTAAAGAAGACAAGTCAGCACCTGATGCTGTTATATTTCTTCCAGTGTCTTCTTTCTCCAAACAATATTTGCTGAGGGTCAGAGGCCATTTCTATGAGCATGCATTGTTGTGTATGTTGGCAGCACTAATGAGGTGAAATGTAACTTTTCTTTTTACGTATGTGTGTGTGTATAAGTGACTGTTTGTGTTCACAAGGCTGATTCTACCAGTCCTCTAGTGATGTGACACTGGGTGGCTAACTTAAGGCTCTGTTTTCTCATCTTTTAAATATAAGATCATGAAAGTTTCTGAGCTTTAGAAATAACGTTTTGATTGTTTGCCTCTCCCAGGGTGAATCAGATAACTTCTGCCACAAAGCTTTGTGGAGAATCATATTATACTCTAAGCTGTGGGCAGAGTCAAAATAAGAGATACAGGCAAAGCTTTGAGTTGAGGCAAAATCCTAGTTAACAAGTCAGAGAGCCAGGTCCAAAGGCTTTACCTATCCCAGAAAAAGGACTAGATCCTGCCAGAGAGTAGCAGAGTGATCCTGAAGGAACTGTAAGTTGAGGGTGCCTGGGTGGTTCAGTGGGCTGAGCCTCAGCCTTCAGCTCAGATTATGATCTCAGGGTCCTAGGATGATCTCAGGGTCCTGGGATCGAGCCCCACATCGGGCTCTCTGCTCAGCAGGGATCCTGCTTCCTCCCGCTCTCTCTCTGCCTGCCTCTCTGCCTACTTGTGATCTCTCTCTGTCAAAGAAATAAATAAATAAACTTTTAAAAAGGAACTATAAGTTGAGAGAGGGTAAGAAGGTAGTCCTGGGGGCGCGGCCGTCCGGGTCTCGGAGCGAGCGCACGTGGGCCGGCCAGACCCAGCGGAGGCAGCGTCCGGGTGCTCGCGAGGAAATGGAGGGCGAGGCGCTGCTCAGAGCTCGGGAACAGTGTGGGCTGAGTTTCGCCCCGAGAGGGGAGAGCGAGGAAGGAGAAGCTCTGACGGCCGGAGAGGAGAAAGGGAGGATCGCGAGCTAGAGCAACCCGACGGCCATGGAGGCCCAAGAGACGATGGAACGCCTTCGGGAGTTCCCGGAACATCATAAAATGATCCTGGACCGATTGAATGAACAGCGAGAGCAGGATCGGTTTACTGACATCGCCCTGATTGTCGACGGACACCATTTTAAGGCCCACAAGGCTGTTTTGGCTGCTTGCAGTAAGTTCTTCTACAAATTCTTTCAGGAGTTTACTCAGGAACCTTTGGTGGAGATAGAAGGTGTTAGTAAAATGGCCTTCCGTCATTTAATTGAGTTCACATATACAGCAAGGAGAAGAAGAAGCCAATGATGTATGGAAAGCAGCAGAGTTCCTACAAATGCTAGAAGCTATCAAAGCTCTTGAAGTCAGGAACAAAGAAAACTCCGCTCCATTAGAGGAAAAATACCACAGGAAAAAGCGAGGCAAAAAAAAAAAAAAAAAAAAGAAAAGATTGCAGAAACTTCAAATGTTATCACTGAGTCATTGCCCTCTGCAGAATCAGAACCTGTTGAAATTGAGGTGGAGATTGCCGAAGGCACAATCGAAGTGGAAGATGAAGGCATCGGAACGTTGGAGGAAGTGGCTTCTGCCAAGCAGTTCATAAAGTACATTCAGAGCACAGGGTCCTCTGATGATTCCGCCCTGGCACTGTTGGCAGATATTACCAGCAAGTACCGGCAAGGTGATAGAAAAGGGCAGATAAAAGAAGAAGATGGTTGTGCATCTGACCCCACAAGCAAACAGGAACATATGAAATCACACTCCACTGAGAGTTTCAAGTGTGAAATATGCAATAAAAGGTTTCTTCGGGAGAGCGCATGGAAACAGCACCTCAACTGTTACCACCTCGAAGAAGGTGGAGTCAGTAAGAAGCAAAGAACTGGGGAAAAAAATTCACATATGTCAATACTGTGAGAAACAGTTTAACCACTTTGGACATTTTAAAGAGCATCTTCGAAAACATACAGGTGAAACACCTTTTGAATGTCCAAATTGTCATGAACGATTTGCTGGAAATAGCACCCTCTAATGTCATCTGACTGCATGCCAGACTGGAGTAGGGGCAAAAAAGGGAAGAAAGAAGCTTCATGAATGTCAGGTCTGTAACAGTGTGTTTAACAGCTGGGACCAGTTCGAAGATCATTTGGTAATACACACTGGAGATAAACCCAACCATTGTACTTTATGTGACTTGTGGTTTATGCAAGGAAATGAATTAAGGAGGCATCTCAGTGATACTCACAATATCTCAGAGCATCTAGTAACTGAAGAAGTTCTTTCAGTAGAAACACGTGTGCAGACTGAACCTGTGACGTCAATGACTATTATAGAACAAGTTGGGAAGGTGCATGTGTTACCATTGCTTCAGGTTCAGGTGGATTCAGCACAAGTGACTGTGGAACAGGTCCATCCTGATCTGCTCCAGGACAGCCAAGTGCATGATTCACATACGAGCGATCTTCCAGAGCAGGTCCAGGTGAGTTATCTAGAAGTGGGTTGAATTCAGACTGAAGAAGGTACTGAAGTACACGTGGAGGAGCTGCACGTCAAGCAGGTAAATCAGATGCCAGTAGAAGTACAGACCGAACTTCTAGAAGCCTACTTGGATCAAGTGACCCCTGAAATCATGAACCAGGAGGAGAGAGAGCCCACCCAAGCAGATTGTGCTGAGGCTGTCAGGAAAGATCACGAAGATGCTGTTGGTTTAGAGACCAAATCAACAGTGGATTCCCAAGCTGAAAGGGCAGGGAAAGAGAACAGAACACCTATGCCTGTTTTAGAACGAAATAACAAATGAATATATTTTTAAATTTATGTTTTGGGTTTTTGAACTGATGTTGGGCAGTGTGACTGTCCTTGGGCTAACAGACAAGTGGACCAAAGTTAAGTCTTTCCTGTTGTGAACTGTTTCTGTTGAAACAGATTTCCCCCCACTTAATGCCACAGAGGAGATATCTTTCCCATAAGTGAATGGGAAGCTTTGAGAAGTGTTATTTCTGAAAACTTAAATGGATTATATTCTTACTATATAGTTGGGTACGAATATCTATTTTCATTGTGATGAGGGTTCTCCCTTCTCTCTTTCCCAGGTCACGTCCTTTCTCAGATTTTTTCCATATTGTAAAATCAAGTGTAAAATCATTAGAATACAAATTTATGTATTCTAATGCATGTTAGAAAATTGAATGTATAGGAAACACAAGGCTGCATGAAGAAAAGTACATTGTTACTGTGCAGTTAAGTTTTTGGCTTCTGGCTTGCTTTAGTTTGAACAACCTTCTTGTCTTTACTGATAGTCACGGATGGCATCTCTGCAACAGGAACAGAGTGGTGGTGGCAAAATTTCTAGAATGTACAAAACAAAAAACCACACCCATGTGCCTTTTCAAAACCAACAAAACTTCTATAAAGTGTCTCTGGTTCTTTCAAAGTTTGTGTTGTAAGGAGCAATGTAGGTGATGCTGTAGTAGTTTATGTTTTTGCTTATAATGACAACTACCAATTCTTTTTCTTGGTAACTTAAGTTAGGTTGAAAAGTATCATTTAATGGCAACCGAAGGGCCATTTCCAATTGGGAAAATTCATTTATATCAGTGATAAACTTTTTTTTTTTTGATGAAAAGTTGCACTAATATTTTACCACCAGATGAAAAAAAGATGAGCATCATTTAAAAATTAATGTATTTAAAATAAAGTACAGAGAAAAACATGTATATAACATATCAGGCTTTGTTTTGAATGAATCTTTTCCCCCCGATCCTTAATGTAAAGATCTTGTGCTATAACTTTTAAAGCCATACAAATAAGAGTGCTAAACTGTGGACTTAAAAGTAGGTGTGTAAATATTTTTAATCAGTATTACTTGGGAAATAAAATATAACAACCACATAAAATAAACCAATATGCTATTTTCTTTACCTGTTAAATATTGGGAGATACTTACATTTTTAAAGTAAAGCTTAAAATTATGTGTTTAAAAAAAAAAAAAAGAAGAAGGTGGTCCTTGGACAAGGGTCTAATTTCTGTTTTTGCTTGTACCCTTATTTATCTATCTGTCTGATTATCTATCTATCTACAACTTTGGAAAATTCCAAACCTATGTTAAATAGAAAGAAATATGTAACAAACCCTTATATATCCATTACCAAGCTTCAACAAAATGAATGTTTCATCTATCATCCCACCCATTCCCCCTCCCTGGTTAATGTTGAAATAATAATTCTATTACTACATCTGTAGATACTTTGGTATGTATCTCTTAAAGATACAGACTTTTATTTAATATGACCACAGATTATCAGAACTAAAAAGTTAGTGATTTCTGTTAAAGGTGCAGTTTGAAGACTTGTCCCACAGAGAAGTGAGTGGAAGGGTCTGATACACTTGAACAGTCAAAGGAGCACCCTGGCATCCCAGGCCCACTAGTCTGACATCACTCCTTCCCCTGGCACTGCGGAGTGGAAAGCTTTGAGAACCACTTGGGTCACCATCCACTGAGTAGGAAGTTGGCAGATTCGGTACAGAGCTTTGCACTATATAGGTACTAAAGACCTAAGTCAGGACTCAGACTCTGGAAGAGTCCTTCAAATAGACCCCAAACAGGGAGGTCCCTTTGCTGGTCAGGGAGGCATCTATGCAGAGATACGTGGAGGTAGGAGAGCACAGGATGGGAAGCCCAAGACCCCCATCTCCATCTGACCTCAGATCAGCCACTTACCTTCAGATGCATCATTTGCAAAGTGAGGACAGCATTGGTCTTTGCATGAATTAAATGAAATTCGGTATGGGATAACACCTAACACATACTGGGCATTGAATACATTTTAGCTGATATAATCTAAATATATCTGCCAAACTGAAAGACTAACATGCTGAGAAACTGACAAGATACCATTTTTCAAGAATTTTGGAAAAATGGATTTGTCATATTTCTGCATATTAGTGTATGTTAATTTACATAAATTATTTTGTGTTCTCCCAATGACCTAATTCTAAGCCCATGGATTAAGCTAACCTCTCGCAAACTAATTCCAGTCCAGGATTCACAATCACTGCACTAGGTGGGACAAAGGCACTCTTCAATAAAGGGGGGGGGGGGCATCTAAGGGATTATTCTTCCGAGCATGATATAGCCAGAGGTAAGGAGACCAACTGACAAGTGTCCCAGATCCTAGGCACATTAAGTGGCCCCGAGACTGGGATTCAAATGTACATATCTTTCTTTTACTGTTCTCTCTTGAGAAAATGAGACTCAGAAACATTTTGAAGTGTGATTCATAGTGACTCCATCTGCATAAAATCAGGGCTCGGAGCTTTCGTCTTACAGGGGAACTGTTATGTGACGTGACATTATTTGCTATGATTCACCACTGCATATCAAAGAGGAAAGATGGGTAGTGAGAGGCCCCCTATCTAGGGGTTAGGGAGGTGTTAGTGAGCACAAGGGGAAAGGATGAGGATGGCTTGTCAGGGCAGCAATGAGGAGGCAGCAGGCTGATGCAGACTGAGGTCCTGGAAGGTGAATTTTTCCTTTGCTAAAACAGAGCTGAGTTCAGCTGGGACAAACAGTAGCCCTGAATGTATCCGAGTTTCTTTCCCTTTTAGCTGTCCCTGGCAGAGGCAACCCACCTGGCAGCAGTAGTAGGATTTTCTGGATTTTTAGCCAAACTTCCTGCTTCCCAGGAGGACCATTCTCTGCTCCCCCAGGGTAATGGGCTGTGAGTTTTTCCTGATTAAACTGCTTTTGTTTTCCAGCTCACCAAAATCTGGCTCTTGACACAGAACCCGACACTGTCCACCATCAGCTATAAAAACAGGAATGAAATGTTTGCTTGGCACTTGTCAGCCCAGAATTGTGACTGAATGAATTTTGGTAATCCTCCGTTGTCATGGAGATGTGGAAATAGAAGGCTCCAGATGGGGTGTACACAGGCAAAACCACAAAGATGGGGTAGTGTGAACTGATGGTTTCCTCTGGCTCCTCTGACATTAAAATTCAAGCTCAAGAAAGCTCCTGATCCACATAAATCACTTACCACTCTGCTCACCAGCCCGAATACGCCCATCCCCAAACTATCATAAATCTTTTTTCCCTCTTTCCCTCCACTCTCACTTTCATTTTCCCCAAACACACTCTTTTGCATTTGACTGCCTTTAATAAATGTGTTTTTTTTTTAATATGGGATGCCAATTCCCTGAGAACTGCAGCTCTCTGATATTAAAGGGGCCCTTGATTCACCCTAACCTTTTATTAAGCAAGGGATGAAATGGGAATTTCAAGGTCCTGCACAGAAGTGCTCTCTCTGGACAACTGAGATAGTGACTGTAAAAATATATTCCTGGGAGTGAGTGTGGGTTAGAGAACTCTGTCTTGGAAAAAGAGGGAACCATTTATTACCTCTTTTGCTTCCAAAGGGCTGTAGTGTCGTAGGATACCAGGAGAAAAGTAGCAGCTCTTGAGTGTTCTGGCTGAGACTGAACCAGGGAACTGGAAGATAGTCTAAAGACAAACACTAAAGTCTAAATAAAGCCAGAAATGCCCACTGGAGATGACCTGGGGGAAATGATCTTGGGTGAAGTTGGGGAGGTGCCCGTGTTCATCACAGGTAGATAAACTGACAAGTGGGAAAACAATGATAGAAAACGGGCTCTCTGGTTCTTAATATCAAGCCCAACTGAATTTAAATGCAGCTTTGCACTTGTCAGCTATAGAGGGTCACAGGGACAAACTTGAAAGCCAAGGCACAGGCTGGTGGGTTTATCGTGACATTCCCACCTCTCACTCTTTGTGTTTCTGCTTCAATGAGACCGCTCCTGATGCTGTAAGTTACATAAGAAGAAAATATGCCAGCCCCCCAGTTTAGTGGGGTCGTATAGACAATCAATAACCTGGAAGGTTGGAAAGAGAACAGGGAAATGTTGAGGGTGGTTTGTGTTGCTATCCTCTGCGTCCACACTCATCTTGGCTCTTGGGTTTAGTCTCTGCCCTGGAATCTGCCCTTCCTTGGGAGGGATTCTTTGTCTTTCTATCAGGACACAGCCTCCCATTCTCATACTGACCTCCTCCTTCTAGCCCTTTTACTTTTTTACTACTGATACCTTTCTTCTCCCATCTCATCACTCCATGTGGTCCCTAGACAAGTCCTGTTCTCTGAGTCATCAGCTGCCCCGTGGTTTCAGGTCCTTCCCTATCCACCCGGAGCCCACATTCATTATTCCATCCATTCGAACCTTACTGTGGCTTAAGATGCCTCTCCTTTCTAGTTTACTCATGTGCACTTGTTGAAAGTACTCTTTAAAGGTTTTTCTTCCTTTGTTTATCTTTGTCTATCTAGTCTATCAAGCTTTCCTTTGGCCCTTTACTTTTCTTCCTCCGTACACTCTCAAGGTGACCTTCTAGATAAGACTTGCATTCTGACACTCCTGAGTCCTTGATTCTCCTCTGCTAACTTGTCTGTAATCAAGACCTATGACCTATTTTGTATTGTCTCCTAAAGGCCCATGTAAACCCCCACTGATTCATAGGCCTGGGATTGGATTGAGGGAAGTGAAAGAGGTCTCTCAATTATTGGGTCGTTAATGACCTGAGCTTCTGTTCCTTTGTGGTTTTTATTAGCCGCGCTCATTTGATATACGTCACCACTGGTTAGTGGATCCCATTTTAATTCCACCTTTTTTAACAACCACATCCAAGAAAGCAATGAAAAACCTAAAACTTGCATCAGAACATGTCTCCACTCTTCTGGAATACTGACCTGACACCATATGCTACGATAAACAGATTGGCCGTGTTCACTGCTCTTTCCTACTGGTGATAAGGGGAACTGACATGGGCTTGGCAAAGCCCCCCAGATTAACGAAAAGGAATCACAATCAAACATGCTATGTCTGAGCCCAAAGAGGAAAGCGATTCTATAGGAATGAGGACAGACGTGAAACCTGGTATACCAGACCCTGACAAGTACTTCATTTCTCATGGAGAGTATCCTAGGATCCTCTGGGAGTTTGGACTTCTGTGGTCTCTGTCTGCCCACCAAAGGTGCCAGACAGAGAAAACAATGCCTGGTTTGTAGTTCTAACAACAGTGGCAGCATGTTCCTGACTTTGTGAAGAGAAAATGAGTTCATGCCATAGGAATAAAAAGAAAGAAAGAAAGAAAAGATGTGAAAAATTAATTTTGTTGCTCAGTTTTTAGTTCTCAAGTATGAATAAAAAGATAAAGGTGATTTTTCTAAAACCTCCTACTGGAATATTAATTTCAGTCATGAAAAATAGCTCTGAAACAGAGATACTATTTTAGGTGAGGTGGTTTTTTTCCACTGATTTTTTTTTTTTTTTAATTTCAAGCTTATAGAGAAATGAATAGAAGAGTTTGATGAACACCTGGGTATTCTTCACCTGATTTCACCAATTTTTAACATGTGATGTAGACTGGGTGGTTAATGTCTTTTGATAGTATTGGCAGTTTTGTGTTCATTTATGATTTAAACAATTTAAAGACAAATGTTTATTGAGAACAAACCCATAGGGACCAGACACTGCTCCGTGCCCAGAGATACACTGGTGACAAGGACACACAAAATCCCCATCCTCGTGGAACTTAGGTTCATCTTGTAGGGAAGACAGACAGAAAATTAATGAATATAACATGAATGCAATGTAATTTATGGTAGTAATAACTTAACTGATTCAGTTTTAAATGCCTATAAGCCAATTGACTAATTTATGGAATTTGATCATGCTATTCAAAATGTCTGTGACTCGGCTCGGCGCGGGGCTCGCGCACTGCTCCGGCTCCCTGCCCCTGGTCCTCAACACTTGGCCTTTTAAGAATGCAACCGAAGCGGCATGGAGGACGTTAGCCTCTGGAGGCTCTGCCCTGGATGCGGTTGAGCAGGGCTGTGCCGTGTGGGAGCGGGAGCGGCGTGACGCACCGTGGGCTTCGGAGGGAGTCCCGATGAGCTCGGAGAAACCACACTGGACGCCATGATCATGGACGGCACGACTATGAACGTAGGAGCGGTAGGAGATCTCAGGAGAATTAAAAACGCAATTGGTGTGGCTCGGAAAGTGCTGGAACATACAGCACACACGCTGTTGGTGGGAGAGTCAGCCACTAAGTTTGCTGAAAGTATGGGGTTTATCAATGAGGACCTATCTACCGCTGCTTCTCGAGCCCTTCACTCAGACTGGCTTGCTCAAAACTGCCAGCCAAACCACTGGAGGAATGTTGCACCGGATCCTTCAAAATACTGTGGGCCTTACAAGCCACCTAGTATCTTAAAGCAAGAAGGTCCTACCCATAAAGAAACAGGAGATAATTACGGTCAGGATACAATTGGCATGGTCGTAGTCCATAAGATGGGACGTACTGCTGCTGGTACATCTACAAACGGTATAAAATTCAAAATACCTGCTCGAGTTGGAGATTCGCCAGTCCCCGGAGCGGGCGCCTACGCAGAGGACAGCGCGGGAGCGGCTGCAGCCACCGGCGACGGCGACATTCTGATGCGCTTTCTTCCCAGCTACCAAGCTGTAGACTATATGAGAAGAGGGGAAGATCCAACTGTAGCCTGCCAGAAAGTGATTTCCAGAATTCAGAAGTATTTTCCAAACTTCTTTGGGGCCGTGATGTGTGCCAATGTCACTGGAAGTTATGGTGCTGCTTGCAGTAAACTTCCCACATTTACTCAGTTCAGTTTCATGGTTTATAATTCTCTGAAAAACCAGCCAACTGAAGAAAAAGTGTACTGCATCTAATCCATCTTTTCTGTCGGCATCTCTAGAATAAAGAGGAAAGAAACAAAGGCGGAAAAGGTGACTCACTGTCCTCGGGTTCTACGCCTTACGCCTCACGCCTCACGCATCCGACCTTCCTTGTGTAGAACAGGCACAACAATAAATGTGTGCTGAAGCAGCACTTTCCCTTTCAAAAAAAAAATGTCTGTGACTCTTTCGTAGAATGCAATCATAGGGTCAGAAGCCCACGCAGGACCAGCAAACACAGGGTCTGTTGACCACCAGGCCCAGCTGACACGTCCTTTAAGAAGTTTGCCTGAGAAGGGCAGACTAAGGGTTAGTCTGGGGGTGGAGGGGGACTTGGGAGACTCTACCCAGTGTGGAAGTGGACCCCACCTTCACACTGGGTACTCCGGAAATGCAGTGGGGGTGGCAGTGAAGAGGAAGTTATGTGGAGGGAGGGCGGCTGAGGGGGGTGGGACACAACCCAAGACCCCATGTCCCTGAGAAAGTGCAAGAGACTGGGAACCAGAGCGAGGAGGGGAAGTAGCTTTTGCCCCCTATAGAAGGGAGAGGAAGGGAGACCAGCTGGGAGTGGCCAGTAGCTGCCCTGACTTGGGGATAAGAGTTTTGAGAGTTTCTAACCATCTTCTTCACAAACCTGGAGGCGAGGAAGTCAGCTGAGGTTAGGAACAGAGGACAAAGCTTGGAATGTTCCCTGTAAAGAATTTGAGAGTGAGGTGACGGGATTTCTGCTGGTGCTCAGAAAATCCTTTTTGATTGAATCTGCATGTGTCATTTTAGAAACTCCCACCCGCATTTTGTCAGAAGGGAATCAAAAATACAAACCCCCGCTCCACCTCCCTCCAGCCTCCATCAGAAGTTGCAACAAGGTGGGGGGGTCTGTTCTTGTTCAAAATATAAATGGGTGGCTTTGCAGCCCTGGCCTGCCTTTCAGACTGCTGGGTCCCCTAGCAAGGAGGGGACTAACAGATAGTTGGGTATCCGGGCTCACCAGACGACAGGTCAGTGCCAGTCCCTAAAGTGGGCAGGGAATGAACATAGTTCCTCAGTGGGGCAGGGACTGCCTTCTGCTTTCAAGTAGAACGGTGAGGTCCCTGGAGCCTTCTGCCCTGCGGCAGTGAAAGTTGTAGCTTATTAGAAAGGGAAAGACCTGAATGAATATTGAGTACAGCCCATGCAAATGCTTAATTAGAATGAGTTTTAAAAATCTTACTGTAGCCAGCTGGGTCAAATGTATGAGAAAGGCTGTATTTATCACCTCCTCCAGTCCCAGGTAGCTCATTAAGAAGAAAGTGAAGGGTTCTAAATTTTACCAGCCCCTCTTGCAGCAACGCTCTGTGGATTGATCGCTCAAGACATTTCCATTTAATTTACAGCAAAACCTTTCCTTTTAACTCATGTGTAAGGGGCTGAGGAGAGAGGAGATGGGCTGCTGGTGATGGATGTGTGGACGAGGAAAGGAAAAAGAAGGGAACTGGCTTTTTTAGTGATCTACAACCGACAGACATTCTATGTCTCCATCCTAGTTTTCCCTTGCAACAACCCTACACGGTAGCAGACTCTCCCCTACCACTCTCCTTGCCTGGGTCTCCTGGAAATGTCCTGCTTTACAAAAGGGTCAGACAATTTTATAAGTTGCTTGAAAATCCAGAGATAATAAGAGAAGGATCTTCCTGTCCCCAAAGACAACTTGTTTTTAACTAACTGTGTCGCATGGAATCCCAGAGTTGAAAATTTGGTCTTAAGAAAAACGGTATATGTATGATCTTCTGGTTCACACTGATGGGAAATGCTCTCAGTCAATAAAGATACATGGGGTGGGGGTATGTGGGTGGCTGTGCAGCTTAGTCATTTAAGTGTCCAACTCTTGGTTTGGGCTCAAGTCTTGGTCTTGGGTGGTGGGATTGAGCCCCATGTCAGGCTGCACACTCAGTGGGGAATCTGCTTCTCTCTCTCTCTAACCCCCCTGCCCCTCCTTCCATTCACATTCTCTATCTTAAATAAATAAATCTTAAAAAAATAAATAAATAAAGACACATAGGGTGTCTGCTATGCCTCAAGCGTCCTGCTGGATTGGTTGGTATTTGGGGTTGAGTAAGATATATTCCCACCTGTAGGAGCCCAGAGAGCCCCAAATATATGTCACCCCCTCCGTGGAGCCATTGCTATGCTATGAAGGGACAAGAAGAATAATGTGAATCTCTGCCTTTGAAAGAGAAGACATTCAAGCAGAGTTGTCTAAGAAGAAGCCAACACCTTACGTGCCTGTCAGCGTAGATGTTAGAGCATGTGGGACAGGTACATGCTCCAGGGCGACGAGCAAAGTGGGAGATGACAGAGGCCCAGCTGCTGGGAAAGGGTTTCTGTAGAAAGAGGCATGACTGGATAATATATCTAGTGGGGCCAGGAAGGGCTCCCGCTAAAGTGGTTTCCCCTCCGGGGTCATTCACTTGATATAATGGAAAAATAACATTTGGTGATCTTGCCCTGACTCGGCTCCTCCCCACTGGATGGCCCTGACAAAGTAGCTAATGCCTTTGACCTAGGCTTTGTTCTCTGTCTTTCTTATCTATGAGCTGAGAGGAATGTGGAGTGTGATAGGCTTTTCTTTTTTCTTTTTTTTTTTTTTTAACCCCATGGCTCTTTGGCCCAGAAGGAACCACAGATTCATCCTCCAAGGGTCTCTTGGAGGACACAAGTTCATTTGACTTCATGGCTATGCTACACATAAAGTCAAGGGATCTCCCAGGACTTAACGCAGAAAGATAAAACATGAGACAGAAAAATGAGATGAAAGTTAAAACAGGTAGAGGATGCATCCAGGTTATCCAACATCTGTCTAACAGGCATTTCCACTAAAGAAGATGGAGGTGATGGCGTGTCTGGGTGGCTCAGTCAGTTAAGCATCCACCTTCAGATCAGGTCATGATCCCAGGGTCCTGGGATAGAGCCCTGAATCAGGTTCCCTGCTCAGTAGGCGTCTGTTTGTCCCACTCCCTTTGTCCCTCCCCTGGCTCATGTTCATTCTCTCTGTATCAAATAAATAAATAAAATCTTTAAGAAAAAAAAAAAAGAAGATGGATGTGAAACAAAAGTCACTAAGAAAAGAACATTTCCTGAGATGAACAAGCATAAGAGTTTTCACATTGAGAGGATTCACTGAAAACCAAACAATTTTAATGAAATACCCCCCCCCCAATTCACTCTCATTCTAGTAAAACTACAGGACTTCAATAATGGGGAAATAGTTTGAAAACTTCCTAGCAGGATGAAAGCAAGGGATTTAATAAAAACAAGACTAAAATTGCCACCAAAAAATTCCTTCAATGTTCTGAAAGTTATTTTGAGTTTAGGATTGTATCTCCAGTCCAGTGATCAAAGAAAGGATATCCAAGTGCCCAGTAAATGTATGAATAGGTCCTCAACATCTCTACTTAATGCAAACCAAAGCCACAATGGGGATGCCCTTGGGGATGATGGAAAGTAAGAGCTGTCGCTACCGAGTGTCAGTGAAGTGGGTTGACTGCAAATCCTATCCTTTGCTGGTAGAATGGGAATGGTTCAACCATGTTGGAAAACTGACTGTATCTACTCTCTATCCAAGAGATGTCCACAAAAAGGCATATGCATGAATGTTCATAGCACACTCATTCGTAATAGCCAAACCCTGGAAACAGTCCAAATGCCCATCGACAGGAGAATGGATACACACCTTACTACCAAGCAGTTTTAAAAACACACGCTACTGGTACACACAACAACATGGAATAATCTCATAGCTAATACATTGAATGAAAGAAGACAAATATGGAGTAGAAATTAATCAATTTATGTGACTTCAGAACAGGCAGAACAAATTCATGGCAAGAGAAACCACAATAGTTTTCTGAATTGATGAGGCAATTGCTTTGACCCAGGAGGGAACTTTCCGGATAATGAAAATGTTCTCTATCTTAATATGGGTGGTGGTCCCATACAAAAGTTCATCCTACTATATGCACTTAAAGTCTTTTTTCTTACAATGTATGAATTATGCCATAAGAACCCCCAAAATGAAAGCAAAAAGAAATTGTCAAACAAATGGGAGTAAATGATAGATATGTGGGGTATGCAAGGATTCAGATAAAGTTGCACATTTTTACAAACTATTACAAACAAAATTATTCATGGACACACACCAGCAAAATAAAAAATGAAATATTATAGATCTATCTATGCAATTTCAATGTTTAAAATCAACTTAAAGATGAAGTATGAATGACGTATTTAGTCACAAAACCAAATGTGTAAAGTTTGCAAGCCTGGAGGATGTAAAGTTGATATAACTAACTGTACTTACGTCTTATTCCCTAAGTCTGTAAGTCTATAGATAAAACCTTAGGTAAATGAATCAAGAAATTGGGGATTATGTATATTATATAAATTCATACAGGTGATTAAATATTATGAAGAATAAAAATAGCGCCATAACAAAATTGAGAAAGAGAGGAGATGGTGAGAAGTAGTATAAGGTAAATCCCTTATCTTTCAAAGCAGATTGTCTGCAGATACTATTCTCAATCTGTGGACAATCTGCTTTGAAAGATAAGAAACAGAGCTATAAGGAATGATCATAAAAGTTTTAGAAAATAAGGCAAGAGGAAAAAAAGACAGTCAACTTCCCCGGAATGAGTCCAGAGATGGAATTATAAGGACAGAGGCATTTACATTTTATTTTGTTTATGCTCTCCCATATGTTTAATTATGTTGCGTATATTCTAGATTATTTTGGGAAGGAAGGGGAGGGAGGGAGAGGGAGGAAGCAGGCAAAGAAGGAGGGAGGAAGGCGGGAGAAGAGAGAGGGGACAGGGATGGTGATGGGGGTGGGCGACGACAGGGAGAAAGGCAGACAGACAGACCACAGCTTTTCTGCCTGAGGAGCCCCAAGATGAAGTGCTAAGGTGGCAGAAGTGGGTCAGCTGAGCTGGAAACTAGGGTTTCTTAGAAAGGCATTGAAATGATCATTTTGGTGGAAAGGCAGAAACATACATATTCTTCTGCTTACAATGATTCATGATGAAGGAAGCAGAAGAATTTCGGGCTCAGGAATCTGAGAATTGAGATACCAGAAGAGATCGACTCTCCAGTCGGAAGGGTAAAGAACTCTGCCTTACCTCTGGGGAGCAGTTTTCTGGAGATGAGGCGAATCTCTAACGTCCTCTTCAGTTCAGACAATACTTTCAGAAATTAGACACCATCTGAGAAAATAGAGTCCCTCAATAAGCCCCCCAACCCCGCATTCATTCTATAGAGACTTACAGAGCCCCACTCTGGCCAGCACTGTACAGCCTTGGAATAAACAGTGAGAACCCCTCCTCCCCCTGCCCGCCACGGCAGTTTCTCCTCTCCTGGAGTATGCAGTGGGGGAGAAGGGCCGGGCAGGAGCCAGGGTAATCTCAGTGAGAATGGAAATAAGACCAAAGGAGTTTATGCACATGAAGGAAGCCAAAACCCGTGAGCATGGGAGCCAGATAGGACCTGGTTTCAACGCCTGGCTTAGCCTCTTACTAGTGAGCTGACCTCAGTTTCCTACCTGTAAAATGGGCACAATAGTTGTAAAGAGCTGAGAACAAGGCCAGTCAGGCTCATAGTAAGTGCTTCAAGAGGGTCAAGATATATGGGTGAGGCTACTCAGGACATGTGGAAGGACCATGAAGGAGCACAGCTCAGGGTCAAGTGCTATCAGCCAAAGCTTGGAAACCCAAAGAGGGAACAATCAAATCAGGTCCAAAAGTCTCTATGGCAAGGTGCATTGCCCCCAGCCTTGCTTTCAGATAAGCCAGCTGGAGCCAGAAACTGCTCCAAGGTAGACTGGCCAGAGCAGTAAAATGGTATGGGAGGAGCTCTCCTGCCCCTGGGCCTCATCGTCCTCTGCCTTGTTGATGTGCTCCCCACTGCTGGTCCTTTCTCGACACCCTACTGCCCGCCTTCTGTTTCCAGGCCACAGAGACTATGCCTCTTCCAGCTGAGCTCTGGGATCCCCCCCCCCCCCACACTGCTACAGGCCAGGCTGCGGAGGTACCTAAGCTCCAAGTAGACAAACTAGGGGCTCAGAAGCAGAGGATGGGAAGGGGCTGTGATGATGTAGAGCTGCTCTGGAGAGCTGGTCCCAGATCACCACACAGCGAAGGTGAGCTTTTGTCAAGATCAGGATGGTGCCTGTGCCTGTCTTGCTCAGGAGCCCATATTTCTACAGTTGAGTTGGGTTGGCTTGTGAGACATTCACCTCTCCTTGCAACACTGTTAGTGTCTTCCCGTTCAGAACCATCTCTTCTGTTCAACAGCCTCAGCCCCCAGTCTGAGTCCTGACAGTGTGGTGCCTGGGCATGTAGCCTTTGAAGTATGGGGCTGGCATTGAAGGCTACAGTCCTAGGTCTGCACCTTTGCTTCACCTGAGGCCATATACCTGCGGACTTCCTTGACACCATGCCAGTCCTCATCTTCAGATCCTTGTGCTCTCACCCTTTTCCAGGTGGGGCTCAGCAACTTGCAGATCCCTCTCCTCCCCTCCATGAGATGTGTGTGGTCCCTTCTCAGACTTATCTAATGCCACCTTCTTCCAGGGTAGGGGTACTACCAGGAGAATCAGCCTGTGTTTTTGGCCTTGCTCTAGACCTAGCTGAGGTGTCCCTTGAGATTTTTATTATCTGGTTCCTTTCACCCAACCCTTCATGGAGGCCCAAGCAACATCTTAATTCAAGAAGCATCTCCTTCAGACTTCTCTAAGTATCTTCCAGTGCCAGGAGGGATTTTCCCCTTCTGGGTGGCAGGCTGTCCTCTGACACCATTTCCTGCTTTCCCTATATACTACATCTTATGGCAATACTCCATGTTGACATGGCCAATGGCCAATGCTTGTTCATCTCATATAAATAGAAGCTTTTGAATTTAGAACTTTTCTGCATCAATGAAGTCTGGCTTTCAAGACTACTGTTTCTTTTCTGAAGAATCTCTAATTGGAGTCTCAAAATGAGTAAGGATTTCTTTCTTCAAGGTGGTATCCACCTTCTCCCCCTACTGCCAATAGGGGGAAATACCTATGTGGTAGAAATACCTTATGTGGTATAAATAACACATCAATATAATATGATAAAAGTGCACACACTCTCTTCCCATGACACAAATTAATTAAAAACCAATCAATTAGCAGTTAAAATGAGAGTGATACTTTCTAGATCCTAGACCCAAGAGGGCAGGTGAGCCCACTTAGGTATCAGTCTGTGGATTCCTCTCTCCTTTGGGAGGAGCTGAAGGAGAACTGCCTTTGTAACATAGTAGGTCCTCGTATCCAGGGTTTTGCTTTGTGGGATTTCAGTTAGCTGTGGTCAACCATGGTTCAGAAGCAGACAGTCCTCCTTCTGAGTCAGAAAGTCACAATGCCCACATAATTGACCTTGCTTGGTCTCATTAGTAGGCATTTTGCCATCTTACATCATCAAGGGAAGAAGGGTGAGTGCAGTACAATAATGTATTTAGAGAGAGGTGAGACCATATTCATTTAACTTTTTGTATATTGTTATTATATTTTATTATTAATTATTGTTAATCTTTTCATGTGCCTCTTGTATAAATTGAAGTTTATCATAGGTATGTATGTACAGGAAAAACACATAGTGTAAAGGGGGTCTGGTTCTATCCTTGGTTCCAGGCATCCACTGGGGGTGCTGGAAGTCACCCGGGGTGATAAGAGGGAACTGTTGCATATAAGGTCATTGTCATTGTCGGGAGAGAGCTCTGAGATGCAGTGGCAGGCATAGACAGAACCCTGATGCTATGTGAGACCAGCCATGGAAAGCAGAGCTAAGTTAACCAGTGTCTGCCCCAAAAGGGAGGCCGCTGCAACAAAACTGTTCTTTCCTGTATGACACGGATATGGCATTTGGACAAGATGCTAGCAAAAAGTAGTAATTCCGGGAGAGGGTTCTGGATGACGATAAGGTTGGAAATGGGTTTAGTGGGTAAGAGGCGCCCCAGTGCCTCTGCTTTGTTCTGTAAGCCCTGCTGGCATCTGAGGGTCAAGATTCCTCTAATGCAAGAGGCCAAGAGGAAAGAGAACTCATCAGATTTCTCCAGACTGTGGATGGTGAGGTTCTGAGAAGTGTAAGCACAGGTGGGTGGCCCTCAGAAGACAGAGAGAGAGCCTGGCGGGCATCAGCCTGAGCCAGCTGGGCCACTGGTTGGCTGAGGAGGAAGTCGCTCATAGGCTGGCTCCCCCTCTGCCCACAAACAAGCCTTTCCTTGCAGGGAGACTGTCACACTGACTAAGCCTTGAGAGAGCACCGAGGGCCAGAGGGCCTGAGCCATGGACAGCCCTCCACAGTGCCCACAGCTGCCTACCTTTCCTTGTGTGGCTCCTCCTGGAGGGTGGTAGGCAGGTGTCTGTAAGTCAGAAGTGACACAACTGTGGTTCTGACAGGATGGGGGGGTCCATGAGAGGGACAAGTAGGACCCAGACAGGGAATGCTTGGGGGACACAAGGGCTGCTGCTTGCCCAGGACTTTGGAGGCTTGAATGAAGGGCTCCCACCCAGGGTCTGAGTAAAAGCCAGTGCCCCCCAAGTCAGCCTGACCTGCCATTACTGCCCCATCTGCATGTTTTATGCTCATTTATGACATCAGACTCTGCTTGTGTGGCCCAGAACTTGCAGACTCCCTCACAAGTCCAGCCCATGCCTTGTGGGGTAGAAGCTTGACTTGGGGGCTCTGACCTTGATACTCCTTGATCAGGCTGCCTTCTTCCTTATCTTCTCTCAACACCACTGATATGACCCTGGAGGTCAGGGAGCTGTATCTGAACATGAGTGTTTTGTTTGGTCAATCCCATGACCTGGGGCACGTCTGACCGACTTGTTTGTTTGGTCACTCCCACAGTGAGTGTTCCCCGTACATACTATCACTGCATCGATGTGGTCCCAATGGTAACTTTCGGTGGGGAAGTAGGATAGCTTCTCAAAGTGATTTTTTAACTGACAAAAGTCCCTGGAATAAAACTGTTGAAGGCACAAGAAAGCAGCTTTGTAAGTTGAGAAAACCAAAGTCAAGATTCCATTACTTTGTATTAATGTAAAATTTTACTTTTCATGGTACATGAAAAATAAAACCAAAACCTTAGGGGCTTTGGCATAATTCAGCTGACCTGACATTGCAACTGTGCTATCCTGAGAAGATAGCTTCTTTTCCCACATTCTAGCGATGCTCTGCTTGTAGAGCGTTGGCTCTAAGAGGTTCTGACACCTGATTTCTAATGTGTGAGATGGTGGAAGAAGGGGGTTTCAGCACACATCCAAGGAATGCTTCAAGCACCAGCTGAGTGTCCAATGGTTCAACTCAGTTCTGACACTATCTACCTGGGAGCAGCATTGGATTCCATGCATTGAGGACTAAATCCCAGGAGACTTCCCTTCATTTCAGATGTGCCAATCACAACTCCAGGTTCTGATGGTTCGGCTGTAAGTCAGAGGGCCCATGACCCCCTCCTTGAGTTTGATTCATTTGCTAGAGCTGCTAGAGTGGCATGCAAAACTCAGAGAAACATTTTACTTACTAGATTAAAAGGCTATAAATCAAGAATAGCCACATGGACCACATGGACCTTGCCCTCTAAACATAGGGCAAGGTATAGGGAAAGCCATGCTCTATTTGAGCCTAGCACTGCCTCCAAAGCTTTCAAGCCGGAAGCTCTCCAGACCTTATCCTTTTGGGGGTTTATGGAAGCTTCATTAGATAGGCATGATTGATTAAATCATTGCCCATTAGTGATTGATTCAACCTCCAGCCCCTCTCCCTTCCCAGAGATCAAGGAAATTTCCAACCCTCTAACCCCTTGGTCTGTTTCTCTGGGAGCTGGCTCTCATCCTTAGGCACATTCCCAAAGTGTCCTCATTAGCATAACAAAAGACACCTGCTGGGGCCCTCTTAGGAAATTCCAAGGATTTTAGCAGCTCTGTGCCAGAACCAGAGGAAGACCCATTGTATATTTCCTACTGGAGATCACAGTATCACTGCTGCCTAGATCAGTGGATCTAATCCCACAGAAGCTTCACATCCAAATATCTGTGATGAGTATGGCTCCAAACTGATGCTTCTTCTAATGAAGGACCTTGACACTCTTGGTCAGGGCACCATACTCCTCAGAGTCTGGATGGCTCCCAGGATGTGTCTGTTTGTGCATTCTAAGAGCAAGCAGCCCAGAGGTAGGAAAATCAATCTGCCTCTAAACAGTGAATACAACCCACTCTGTGGGTGCCTGTCTCTCTCCCTCTTTTCAAAAAACCGTTTCAAGAAATTCTGTGACGAGCCAACAGTGGGGCAAGGGGTTTGGAAGATACATCTTTGTTCCAAGGGGTACCTTTCTTTTGCTGCAGAACATTGAGCACCAGACCCAGATGAATATAAATCCTGAAAGCAAAATCTATTCCTGAGCCATGGCTGGGTGTCCTCAAGTGGGCAAGGCCAGATTCCTGGGCCATTAAGAGATTCCTTGCCATTAAGAGTCTCACTCCTTGTGTTCCTTGTGTACCCTACCCTTCAAAGGCAACAAGAGTAGGTTACCTCGAAGGCCACAGGTTACTTCACAGACCAGTAGGGCACATGCTTGTTGTTAGAGAGGGAGTTTTTGGGACATGGTCATGGCCTCTTTCACTTCCAGACAACAATGACATTGGGTTCATTTCATGGGGCAGCTCAAATGGTTGGTAGTAAATGGAGCACTGAGTTCATGAGGGGGCCCCTGGATGGAGAGATGAGTCTTGTCTTCAGGGGGCAGAGAAAGGAGGTATGGGAGACAGGGCTGCTCACTATTCATCTGCATTGGCTAAGATGCAGGTATGTGACAGAGACCCAGAACAGCAGCTTAAACAAGGAAGAAGTGTATTACTGTCTCTCAGAAAAGCCTGAGCTAGTGTGGTGGCTGCTCTGCAGAGCCCTGGGGACCCAGTGGCTGTTTGTCCCACACGCCTTCCCTGGGCTCACTGCCAGGCCCATTCCTCTGGGGCCTGTAGCAGGCATGCTCATGAGAAGCTGTGTGATGCCTTTGAAGGGAGCCTGTCTTGGGTGGCAGAATGTGTCTCTGATGTAAAAATCTGAGAAAAGATGATAAACTTCCCTTAATAGGCTTTGTTTAATTAGAGATGAAGGGTTGGATAATAGGAATCTGAATCTTTTCTGGTGCCTCAGGAAGCAAAGTGATAAAAGGTGAATTAGCAACTGTAGATAAAATGCATTTTAATTCATTTTATGTTCACCCAACCAGCGCCAGAATCTGAAGGAGCCAAATATGTAACCGTAAAGTTCAGTCATCCAGAATCCTGGTCCCTAGTCTGCTCCAGACTGTCATTGGAAAATTCTCTGATAGAGAGTACAACAGGAGACGCACAGGCCTAGTTTTAAATTTTGGTTGTCTAAATTGCTATCTGTTTGGGCAAATAGTAAAGTGTTGTTCTCTTTTACCTCACTGCAGATTGGTGGGAGTGTTCAATGAAATGCAAGTGCCTGGTCTCACTTGGTATAAAGTGTTCCACTAATACCCACTGTTACCTCAACCAAGAAAACCCCTGGGCTCAATCTCCTTTATCTTCTTATATTCAGCAGCCTGCTGGAAGGTACTAGGTTCCTAAAAAAAACAATCCAAAGAGCCCTAAGTAGATACTTTCTGACTCTAAGAAAAATTCACCCATGTTCAAGTAGTCTGACAATATATATTTGTTACTTTATTTTTGTCATTTAAAAACTTAAAAGATTCACAAGTAAGCACATGAAAAGATGTCCAACATTAAGGAAACATAAGTTAAAGACATAGAGAGATATTACTACACACTGACCAGAAAAACTAAATAAAAAATTAAAAATAGTGACAACACCAGGGGCGCCTGGGTGGTGACTCAGTCGTTAAGGGACTGCCTTTGGCTCAGGTCATGATCCCAGTGTCCTGGGATCGAGCCCCACATCAGGCTCTTTGCACAGTAGGGGGCCTGCTTCCCCCTCTCTCTCTCTGCCTGCCTCCCTGCCTACTTGTGATCTCTGTCTGTCAAATGAATAAATAAAATCTTAAAAAAAAATAGTGACAACACCAAATGCTGTCAAGGATGCAAAGAAATTAGATCACTTAAGGGTGCCTGGGTGGCTCAGTGGGTTGGGCCGCTGCCTTCGGCTCAGGTCATGATCTCAGAGTCCTGGGATCGAGTCCCGCATTGGGCTCTCTGCTCAGCAGAGAGCCTGCTTCCCTCTCTCTCTCTGCCTGCCTCTCCATCTACTTGTGATTTCTCTCTGTCAAATAAATAAATAAAATCTTAAAAAAAAAAAAAAAAAGAAATTAGATCACTTAGATATCACTGGTGGGAATGCACAATGGCACAACCATTTTGAAAAACAGTGTAGCAGTTTCTTTTAAAACTTAAAATGGGGGGGGGGGCGCCTGAGTGGCGCAGTGGGTTAAAGCCTCTGCCTTCAGCTCAGGTCGTGATCCCAGGGTCCTGGGATCGAGCCCCACATCGGGCTCTCTGCTCAGCAGGGAGCCTGTTTCCTCCTCTCTCTCTCTGCCTGCCTCTCTGCCTACCTGTGATTTCCATCTGTCAAATAAATAAATAACATCTTTAAAAAAAACCCGCAATGTTATAAAAAATTAAAAAAATAAAAATAAATAAAAATAAAACCTAAAATGGATTTCCGGGTGACTTAGCAGTTGTACTCCTATGGCATTTATCTCAGAGAAATGAAAACTTATGTACTAAATACAATGTACAAAAGTGTTTATAGTAGCATTATTCAATATAGCCCCAAACTAGAAACTGCCCAAGATGTTCTTCAACAGGGAATGTTTAAACTAATGATTAAAGTAAACAGTCATGTTGTGGAATACAATACAGCAATAAAAGGCAGGAGCAATTGATAAACACAACAGCCAGGGTGTATCTCAAGGTAACTGACTGAATGAAAACAGCCAATCCAAAGTGTTGTTTATTGTGTGATTCATTTATACCATGTTCTTTTTTTTTTTTAAGAATTTTATTTATTTATTTGACAGAGAGAGATCACAAGCAGGCAGAGAGGCAGGCAGAGAGAGAGGAGGAAGCAGGCTCCCTGCTGAGCAGAGAGCCTGATGCGGGGCTCAATTCCAGGACCCTGAGATCATGACCTGAGCCGAAGGCAGCGGCTTAACCACTGAGCCACCCAGGCGCCCCTATACCATGTTCTTGAAACAACAAAACTACAGAGATGGAGAACAGATCACTGGTGTCAGAAGTGAGGGATGGATAGGGGAGGGAATCATTATAAAGGGGGCCCTGTGGTGATTGAATAGCCCCTGATCTTGATTGTGGCAGTGGTTACATTAAACTACATGTGTGATTAAATTGCACAGGACTCCACGCATACACAGACACACACGCAAGTGTATGTGTAATTGGAGAAATCCAAAACAACTCTGTGGATTGTACAAATGTCAACTTCCTGGGTTTTATCTTGTTGCACAAGATGTTAACTTTGGAGAAGACTGGAGGAAAGACGCATGGAACTTCCCTGTACAATTCTTTGTAGTTTTTTTTGTTTTTTTAATCTATGATTATTTCAAAATAAAGACTTAAAAGACTTCTTTTTTTTTTTTAAAGATTTCGTTTATTTATTTGAGGGATAGAAAACAGTGAAAGAAAAGGCACAAAAGATGTCTTGCAGTGTCAGAAAGCAAGAAAGTGTTTAAAAAAATGTACACTAATAGTAGTATGTCAGGGCACACAGCAGCCAACAGAAGGAGCTCTCAATGGCCAAACCTGGAGCAGTGTGGACAACAAAATAAATAAAATAGTTTTGTATTATGACTTGAAGTATAAAATAAATACCCATGAGTTTGTACTAATATAGACAAATGACTGAAAAATAAATGAATGGAGAGAAGAGACAAACCTCTCTTGTAGGACAATTCTAAATAATTTATGTAGATACTCCACCTCAAGGAGTTAAAATATATTTCTTTCCTTAAGTGTGGATTTTGCATAGTGGCTTCTTGCAAAGGGTAACATATGGAATGGGAGAAAAAGAGTAACTTTGCAGTAGAGAAATCTAACAAACACTCCCTCAGCCCAGTGATTAAGTGCGATAGAGACAGTGATAAATCGTGGATGTGCCCTTGCAATGGTGTGAGGTGAATGCCTCCTTCCTCTGTGGTCTTCATCCCCAGTCTAATCATAAGAAAAATCAGACAAATTCCAAAAGACGGACATTTTACAAAATACTGACCAACACTCCTAAACCATAAAGGTCATTGGAAGCAAGGAAGAGTCTGAGAAGCTTTCACAGCAAAGAGGAGCCTAAGGAGAGAAGCCAACAGAATGCAATGTGTAATTCGGGAATAGAAAAGGGTCATTAGGTACAGACTAAGGGAATCTGAATGAATCATGAACTTCGGTTAATAATAATGAGTCCATACTGATCCATTAATCCTAACAGATGCACCACACCAGTGTAAGATGTTAATAATAGGGAAAACCGTGGGAGGGGGATATGTGAGCTCTCTGTACTATCTCCTCAGTTTGTGTGTGTGTGTGTGTGTGAGTGTGTGTGTGTGTTTTGTAACTCTGAAAACTGTTCTTTAAAAAAGATGAAGTGTATTTCCAAATAAAAGTTTTAAAAAATTAAAGATTTGATATGTAGTTTTTGAGCAACTACTGTGAAGCAGGCACTTTCATAATGATTGTATGGTTGAAACCATCCTGATGGTGGGGATGTTAGCATTCACTGTGTCACTGAAGGAGACCTTAAAACTCGGTAAGATCAGGTTTTTAAGATCCCCCAGTTGGTAAGTAGTTAAACGGGAATGTGTGCTCAGTCTTCTGACTTTCATCCCATGCCATTTCCCATTATGCCACCCAAAGATTTGAGGGAAAACTGGTTATTCAGTTATGGTGTTGAGACCAGTTACCAGAATGTTGTATGAACCAGAGCTCCCCATTCCTCAGTCATGCGTAGCTTTGTCATTCCTCCAGGACTCAGCACAATTCCCTAGTCTTTGCATAAGCTAGTTCTTTTTTTTTTTTTTTTGATTTTTTATTTTTTATAAACATATATTTTTATCCCCAGGGGTACAGGTCTGTGAATCACCAGGTTTACACACTTCACAGCACTCACCAAAGCACATACCCTCCCCAATGTCCATAACCCCACCCCCTTCTCCCAATCCCCCTCCCCCCAGCAACCCTCAGTATTTTTATTTTTTTTTTAATTTTTTATTTTTTATAAACATATATTTTTATCCCCAGGGGTACAGGTCTGTGAATTGCCAGGTTTACACACTTCACAGCACTCACCAAATTACATATCCTCCCCAATGTCCATAACCCCACCCCCCTTCTCCAAACCCCCCTCCCCCCAGCAACCCTCAGTTTGTTTTGTGAGATTAAGAGTCACTTATGGTTTGTCTCCCTCCCAATCCCAACTTGTTTCATTTATTCATCTCCTACCCACTTAAGCCCCCATGTTGCATCACCACTTCCTCATATCAGGGAGATCATATGATAGTTGTCTTTCTCTGCTTGACTTATTTCGCTAAGCATGATACTCTCTAGTTCCATCCATGTTGTCACAAATGGCAAGATTTCATTTCTTTTGATGGCTGCATAGTATTCCATTGTGTATATATACCACATCTTCTTTATCCATTCATCTGTTGATGGACATCTAGGTTCTTTACATAGTTTGGCTATTGTGGACATTGCTGCTATAAACATTCAGGTGCACATGCCCCTTTGGATCACTACGTTTGTATCTTTAGGGTAAATACCCAGTAGTGAAATTGCTGGGTCATAGGGCAGTTCTATTTTCAACATTTTGAGGAACCTCTGCATAAGCAAGTTCTAATTTTCACGTCCACTCAGGATGGTAGGAATTGTTTGTTCCATGTTAAGGAAGGAGAAACAGACTCAGAGAGGTGAAATAACCTGCTCAAAGTTACTCGGCTATAGTGGATCAGGATTCAAACACAAAGCTTGCACTCTTCCCTGTAACCAGCCCCTTGAATGCCCAGCATGGCCCTATTGAGGAACGTCAGACAATCTCAGAAGTAGCCATAATTCCTTAGTCTTTTCTCTGGATGCTCTTTGTTTTGCAGGGACTAGTAGTAAGTAAGGACTCAGTTTCATCTAATGAGCAAAATCTTTGGACTATTTTTGCGAAAGGGACAAGGAAAGAGAGTATATCACTGCCATTACAGTGGCTTTACAGAATCCCTCTTATAAGTCCACATTATAAACCACAATGGCAAAATATTGCACAACCACCCCACTGTCCCCATGCCTGCTTTGACGGCAGACATGATTAATCAATCTGGAGCTCTTGTCAGCAGAGCCTGGACTCAGCCTGACAAGCCCTCCAGGCAGCCACTACTGATCCTCAGAGCCAATCCTGAGATGAAAGCCCTTTTCTACCCAGCTATAGGCACTGCCATATTTGTACGCTTACATTTTTTGACATTTGAAAAACAGGATGAGATGATGCACAAGCCACAATGGCAGCCAATGCTATAGTCACAACACAAAATTATTTCTTCAGCCTTTAATTAGGATGTGTCATCCCAACCCCATTCCTGATGCAATGTGCCTGTGCTCTGGGAAGGCAAAAACTGCCAAATGTCTGGCCTGCAGTGTCTTGATACCCCAGTGTCTCCTCTGGGCAAAACCAGGAAGCCAGTGGGAGTCCAGTGGGCTCAGTGGGCCAGCCACCCACAGGAAGAATCATCAGGGTTTATCCTTGATAGAAGACTCTGACAACTGTAAGAAGTGGTGCCTGCAGGATGAGGTTTTATGTTTTGTTCCAGATTGTGACCCAGTACTTGTAATGGCAGCAATGACAACAGAAAGCAGTAGCCTACAGGCTCAGGAATAAGCCAGAAAATTGCCTTGTGATCCCTGCCCACTTGCTGACCCAATCAGGCCCCGGGGATCCATAACAACGGGAAGCCTAGGGTGTTGATCACAGACAGTACATATTATTCTAAAATACGCAACCAAATTACCCAAGACTAGTGCCAATGGGAATTTGCCAACCCTGATGAAAGCTAAGAAGAAAACCATTAGTCTGTACCATAGCACTTCTAAGGAGCTCACAAATTGCATGTTAGCTTAACTCATGTTTACTAGCATTTTTGTTTTCCTTTGCAGCCATGTTTCTTCCTTTGGTGGGTTCCCACAGCTCAGGACTGAGGGACCACATGGCCCCACATATAATAAACACAGGAAGTGCTCTCTGCTACGTGAATGAGTGTGAGAATATTTCCCACAGACAGAGGGCTGGCCAGGTGTTCGAGGACATAATGTCCTACCTTCTTTTCATTCTTAAAGATGTCACCACTATTCTGTCACAGTCCTGTGTCCCTGGGACACAAAGAACATACAGCCATTTCCCCCTACTACACATGTGTATGCACACACACATACGTGCACACACACGGCTACTGGGGCACTGAATTTTCTTGATCAATTGAAGGGAAGAAGCAGGTGGACAGAGATGGGCCCCTGCATTCTCCATGCCCTTCTGGGAGAAGATATGGTTCACCAAGAGCCTAAGGTTCACCTAGAAACCTATTCAGTTTCTCTGCAGACTGGACAAGTCCTGCACATGCTTGTCAATACTCTGAGAACGTGATCACCTGTGATGTTGGCCGTTCAGTGAAAGATACCAGAAACCTGAGTGGCAGGGGACACCGGTGTTCTGTTGTCCTTCTGGGTTCCTGACCTCTCCAGACTGAGACCACAACAGGCTCTGTGGAAAGGACATGCCCCCTCAGAATACACCTGTCTTCCATACTTTCTAAAGATACCATGTCATCAATTTGTCACCATCCAAAGTGGACCATTTATTAATAAAGTTTTGTATTGGTCCACCTCAGAGATCATGTTATAACCCAGAGGTGGTTGCCATAGGCTGGGCACCAGCTTCAGGTCCAAGGTCCATCCATTCATTTATTTATTCACTCAACAAGTATTTATTGAGTACCTATTATGTGCTAGGTACTGGAACTTCACCAACAGTTAAGAGACACTGTTCCATTCTCACAGAACTTGGTGGTCCAATCAGTTGTAGTCAGCATAGCAGAAGTCATTTTGATTGACACATGCCATGATGCACTGGGGGGAAAATTACCCATGGCCACTTTCCTCAAAGGAGATCATGACCAAGGCAGGGGTTTCGGGCTCATGAGCATCTCACCTGGACAGCCACGAGGAAGGCTCTCTGCTTTCCTCTCTACCTACTCTAGAAAACCAGGATGCTATGATGACCTAGGGAAGGTGGGTCTTTGGAGTCTCAAAGCCTTGGCCCCAAATCCCAGCTCCCCCCTTTCAATCCGCATGCCCTTGGACAAGCCACCTGGCTTCTTTAAGTTTCATTTTCCTCGTCTGAGAAGTGGGGGGTGACAACCACAGCTCCTGAATCAGGTTGAGAACTGAAGGAATTAACAAAGGCACTAACAGATAGTAAGCTTCCATAAATGTCAGCTTTCATGTCTGCAGTCAAATGGGTGAGTACCCAGTCTTCACATATTCCTGGGTATGAGCCATAGAAGTACAGTGGGCAGTATCCAGGGAGCGAGGCAGGCTATGAGGTTGCAGGAGGCACAGGTAGGGCTCAGAATGTCCTATTGCTCTTTCTTGTAGCTGCTTGATGGCTCCTGGAGACAGCAACCCAAGGGGCCTTGTACTCTAATAGCTCTAGTGGTAGAGAGCTGAAAATCCAGACCATAGGAGAAAATACAGAAGCACAGCTCCCCGAAACTGCATTCAAGCAACCGCCCAAAGCCAATGTTTATATAGAAGTATACAGTGACCACCAAGCAAGACCTTGGGGGCTGTGTTTTAACACAAGACCGCTGACTTAACAAACAGATATTTGTTAATATTTGGATTTTACTTCGGGTGTCAGAAATGAAAATAATTAGATTTGCATTTTATAGTGAAGGCACAAACAACTCATTTTTATCCTATGGAAACATACCACCCACATGAAAAGTCAAGACAGTTTCCAAATCATTTTGCTGTCTCAGTTTGTAGAGCAAACTCTTTCTGGAACACACCATAGCAGGCACGGGACAGAATGACCCCAATGCCTCTAGGTCATCGAAAGCCAAAAGCAAGGATGCCGTGTGTTTTGTTTCACTCACAGACCTGTGGTCTGTGCAGAGGGGATCTGACCCTCTGCCCTACAGCTCTGGTCAGCTCCGTGCCAGGATCCTGGGCCCCTGATCTGGTTCAGCATCCCGGGACATTCAGAGGGGACAGCCACCTCCCTCCCCTCTCCACCATTCACTGGTCTGAGCAAGCAGTGTCACAGTGTTCCCTAACAGGTGTCTGTGCCCACAGCACTTACCATGGCCATGACCAAAGCAGCCACATCCGTGAGGGGCCTCGGCAGAGAGGGGAAAAGCAAGAAGAGAGCTGAGTCTAGCCACAGATTTCAGAAGAAGAACCGGTTCTCCTTCTGCCCACTCTTGCCCTCCTACACTATTTTGGCAGCTGGCACGCCTGAAAGCACAGCGTGTGAAGTTCAAATCTGGGTCTGCACTGTCAGCTCCAGCCTGGGAAGCCAAACAGCGAGAGCACGCTCTGAGATGCGGGCTGCTTTACAAAGCACCAGTCCAGGGTGCCTGGGCTCTGGGATAGATGAATGCTGACGGTCCTGTGGCCCAGAGTCTCGGGCAGGAGACAGGAGAGCTGGGGTGCTCCGGAGTCCCTCCCAGAGACCTGCCCTCAGAGAAGTCGGGCCAGGAGTTAAAGTCAGCACCCGACAGGGCTGCAGCAAGGGCCCTCCATCAGGGTGCCCCACGCCAGCCACAGAATACTGCAGTCCCCCTGGAGGACAACTTCTCCCACATGGGCAGGTGGGATCCTGACGCTCTTACACACATTCACTGGACAGTGGCTGAGTTTGTGCCACATGAGGCGGGGCAAGAGGAAACTGCTCAAATTCCTGACGTTTGATAGGCACATGCTTACAGACCTTGTAAGGCCTTGGGACAAGGTCTTGCTGCCGGATTTCAACTGCAGCCCATTCTGATTCACTCCCACAATAAGTCAAAAACAGAGAGGGCTTCACTGCACACAGCGTGATAGAAGTCTCCGCATTTCAGCTTCCCACGAGCTCATTCGGAGATGGGATATTCTTCTGCATAAGCCAGTAAATGAACTTGGCACACTAAATTGAATAGCTCTTATTATTCTGAGAAATCACTGTCTGTATTTGGTGACCACATTCCAGACACAGAGGCCAATTCTGGGCTGCTGATCCTGATATCCTCAGATGTTCCTGAAAGCCCTTTCTTCCTTGGGCATGACTCAGGGCCCACCCCCTGAGTCGGTGGAGCCCTTCCCCTCCCCCTAAACAGAGAGGTCCCTCCTCCATTTATTGTCACAAGTCAGCAGGTCTAAAACCCAACCGGTTCGCTCTCCGTATTAAAACGGCCTCCTGGGCATGGTTTAGGAAGAAGTACCCTGGTAGTAAATCAGGTCTTTCACCACAGATACTAAATAATGAATGTTATTCAGTGTGAAAATGACAGCAATTCTTCACCTGTCAGATTAAAAGGGCACAGAAAAGAGGGGTTTAAAAATAGCACCGACACTCAGGGTGTGATGGGGACAGCTGGGAGCCTGAGAGCCGCTGTCTGGCAGTCAGGGAGGCGGCAGGAGGGAGACAGCCGGGCACGGTCGGAGAAGTTCGGGAGCTCCTTGGGGCCCCAGGACTCCTCTGTGAGAACTGAAGGACTTTCTCCTTGGATGCCCTGGCCCTGGGACAAGGTCTTGCTGCCGGATTTCAACTGCAGCCCATTCTGATTCACTCCCACAATAAGTCAAAAACAGAGAGGGCTTCACTGCACACAGCGCGATGGAAGTCTCCGGATTTCAGCTTCCCACGAGCTCATTCGGAGACCCTCTATAAATTGAGGGGCTGGAAGAGGGTCCTGGGTGGGCAGCATAATGGAAAGAGCACAGGGTCTGCGGTCAGAAGACCTGGAATTGAACCAGATCATACAATAACTTTCTGCACAGCCCCGGGGGTTGGAGGGAGTTGGGGAGGAGATGTTATCCTGGCCTCAGGGAGCCTCGGCTTTACTAAGTCCATTCGGAGGATGGGATTCCTCCCCGCATGGGGGGTTTCATGAGATATTCTACAGGAACCACCTGTTTGAGGATCTCAATGAGTATAAGTTCTGTTCCGACTAGCTTTAGCACTCTGGCTACAACGCTGTATGGCTGCCTGTGTTCTTCTAGCCCTGTCTATCTGCCCAAAGGCTCTGCGTTGGTTTCCACCTTTACCATTTCTCTAGCTTAGACAATCACCAGCCCATGAGGGTGGTGGCTGTTTCTCTTACCATCACAGTTACCCAGTGATTGGAACGGACCCCAGTGCCCAGGAATTGTTTACTTTATATTCAGTGATCTGCTCCTCCCTAAATAATCTTGTTTTTAAGAAAACAAAGGTACAGAGTCGAAAAAAAAAAAAAAGATTGATTCAGTCAGCGGTGAGGCTGCTGGTTGGCAGCTGGAGGGGCAGAAACAAAACTTCTACTTTAGCGGACCTGCATAGTTACTGCCTCACGACTTACTCACAATCCTGCTGTCCGTGCATTCTCAGGCCCGCCCAAGCCCGCCATGCTTCAGGGAATCAGGGCTTCCTCAGTGGACCGGTGCTCCCTCATTTGTAGGTGCAGCTGAGTTGCACGGGAAGGACTGGGGCAGCTTCCAGAAAGCCAGACCCCCAACCTCTGACCCTCAAACCTTCACTAGCCAGTCTAGCCCTTCTTCCTACATCCTGCTTTCAGAGAGAAAAAGAAGGTGAACATCTGGTCGCATATAAATTACTATGTTGACAATATATCTGGTTATTGTGTTAATTGGAACACTTAAAAATTCTCAAGAGAAGGTGTGGTGAGATCCCAAATCCTCCGCTCAGACTGAGGCCCTGGAGTGGAATCAAGAACGGTTCTTAAACAGGCCCTGACTCTGGTCCCTGACAGACTCTGGCTCCTCCACCCAAAGACTGCAGACCTGCTTCCAGCATGTCATTCTTTCTCCACCGCATTGGCTCCTTGCCAAGCCCTCTTAAGGGCCCTCTGTAAGTCAAGTGCAGGGGAAGAGTTCCTGAAAGCATCACCACCATCAGCTACCCAGCTGAGGGATGAAAAGATCAAAGGGCTGCCCATGCATAGCCTGGGTAAGAAGTTCCCATTCTAAGAAACACAACATTGTTGAGTTTCTGGAGGGAAGCCAGTGAGGAGGAAAGGTCTGAGCCTGTATTGAGCGGACATTGGCAAGTCCAAGGCAAAAACATTAACACCTCCTGATGAGGTCAGGAATTGTGACTTCTACAAATTCAACCACATTCACACCTGTTGTGTCTCAGAGTGTGGTTTCATTAAGGTGCGGGTCGAGCGGATGATCCCTCCCACTGCAGTATCCACACTGCACCTGCTCCCCTCCCCCGGCTCACGCAAGTGCGGTGGGGACAGGGACCCCTGCTCTTAACCTCCATTGGGGTTTTCTGCCTCACTCCGGCAGCCTACTTGTGTCCAGGGCCAATGAATTTTCAGGGAAAAGCAATTTTTTCCTGGGGGCTACAAACACTTCCCTGTAACAGATGAGTTACAAACCCCACAGTGTCTAGAGAAAAAAATAAATAAAACAGTCACATTTCCATCTTCAATATTGTCCTGCCCGGGTGCCAGTGATTTGTTATCAACCACTGAGGACAGCCAGGGTCTGTCCATTATAAACTGGCTTTTAGTAATGACTAGCACATACAGGCACAGAGGGAAACTAAAAAATAAAAACAACAAAAACAAAACACACACACACACACACACACACACGGAACCCAGAACTAATGGACATGATTAAAAGGCGAAAGGTTTTCAAACAATCTCTCTCAATTCCTTTTAAAAATCAAAGCACAATCTGTTTACTTCACCCAGTGGTGTCTCTGTAACTTTTCAGTGTTGTAAACTGAATTTAGATGAAAAGAAAATACTAGATGTGTGCTCGGTGTCCTTTCTTGAGGAAACTGGTGACTCGTGATACATAGATGTATTCAGTGAATCTGTCAGAGCTGGGATGCTGAGACTTAATATTGTTAAAATGGCAATATCCTTCCAATTACTCTACCAATTCAAAATCCCAGCTGGCTTTTCTTGCAGAAATTGACAAACCAATCCTGAAACTCATATGGGCCCAAGTAGCCAAAATAATCATGGAAGAAACAGCCAAGTTGGGAGGACTGATAATTCCTGATTTCAAAACTTATTATAAAGCTGTAGTAATCAAGACAATGTTCTACTGGTGTAAGGACAGATACATAAATGGACTAGAATTGAGAATCCAGAAAGAAGCCCTTACATTTATGACCAGTTTATCTTTAACAAAGATACCAAGACATTTTATTGGGGAAAGAATAGTTTTTTTCCCCCAAATAGTGTTAAAACACCTAGATACCCACATATAAAAGAATGACCTTGGACCTTTACCCCACACGATATGCAATAATGAACTCAAAAAGAGATCGTAGACCTAAATGTATAAGCTAGAACATAAAACCTTCACAAGAAAGTACAAAAGTAAGTCTTAATGACCCTGGAATTGGCAATGTTTTCTTAAATACAATGCCAAGAGCAAAAGCTACAGAAGTAGATAAATTGGACTTCATTGAACTAAAAACATTCATACTCCAAACAATACCATTAAGAACGTCAAAAAGGGGAAAGATGATGGAGCAAGCGTAAAGAAACATGATCCTTTTCGTTCCAGAAAATCTGGGAAAAAAAAAAAAAGAAATCTTATCAAGCCCTCAAAGCTACTTAAGCAAGGCAGGCACTTTTGGAAAAGAAGGAGAAATAGAAAGGAAAAGGGGTCAGGTTTAAATGACTGGACTGGTTCCTACATGGTTCCTGGAGGCAACAAGATGACAAGGCGCACCTGAGATGATTAAAAGTGCAGCTTTGTGTCTTGGAAATGCCAGATAAACATCCCTTGGCCTTTGTTTTTTGCATCCAAGGGATTAATGAGGTGAGTTTTCTGGTGCAGGGGACCACTGCAAGGCTTCTCAATAGGGTGGGCTCACCCGGCTCTCCAGATAAATGCATCAATCAGCTCATTCGACAACTGAACCAAACCCAAAATATCAGTAAGCATAATGTGTTGGAAACTGTTTTTTGTTTTTTTTTTTTTTTTTTGCTTTTTGCAACTGTTATACAGTATCTTCAAAGAATATTATTTTTCTGCCATGTCTTCAGAAGCTGCAGAGAGGTCAGGGAAAAGATGATGATGTCCATGGCAGACACATCCCATCACAGCCCAGCTCCAGGGGGAAGTTCCAGTGTGTTTTCCATACTGGCTGCCACTGCCATCTCTGAAATCAGCAAAGGACTCCTGCCATGGAGGAGGATCCTGCTTTGTCACATCCTCCATCCTGGAACTTAATGTTGGTGAATGAATACTCAAGCATGAATACAAGACAGTAGGGGACCAAGCCTATGGGTATACTTGAATCTGGCCATTCCTAGAGCCATGTTTGGGAAAGAACTTGAAATACAATCAGAAAGGAAAAAAAAATGACATCCCACAGTCTCAGAGACAGTAGCTGCAAATCACTTACCTGTTAATGGACTTGAACCCAGAATATGTAAAGAACTCTCACCACTCCATAACAAGAAGATGAATTTGTATCTTTGAAATCACATGCTGCTTTAAAAATGGACAAAGGATATGAACAGATATCTCTCCAAGGAAGATATATGAAGAAGGTCAATGGACACATGAAAAAAAAACCCCACATATTATTAATCACTAGGGAAATGGTAATCAAAACCACAGGGAGATACAACTTCCCAGTTAATAGATGGTTCTAATAAGAAAGAGAAAATAATAAGGATGTGGGGAGATTGAAACTTTCCTGCATCACTGATGGGAATGTAAAATGGTACAGCCACTTTGGAGAGCAGGAATTCCTCAAAAAATAAACATGAAATTGCCCTATAATATCATCTTGAGAACTTTTACTATATTGAATTATTTTTCTATTATATTTTAATAAGAATAATGCCTTGTTAATTTATTATGCATTTTCAGAGGTGATCATTTAAAAATATCATTTGCCAGTGTATTGTACATAATCTAAAAGTAATAAATGATTCAGGTGGTGATTGCTTTCTTCACTATTATTCCTCTAATTATTTAATGTAGCAGGCCAGCCCTGAGGATTTTTTGGAGCCATGTCACAGAAATATTCAGTCCTTCTCAGGTTCAGATCAATTGGTATGAATTGACAGACTGGTAACTTGATAAAGAGTGTACTTTCTTACGCATCATCTTTCTGGAGGCTAAAACTTAGATCTCGAGTTTGAAGGATTTCCCTCAAATCCTTGATTTCCTGTTTAAGATGAAAATTCTTTTCCTATTTCATGCAACCCTGGTGCTCACCCATTTCAGGGGCTTACCTCATTATTGCTGCTATTTCCATTACCTGGTCAGCATGGGCTCATAGTATCTTAGAGTGATGCTCATTAAATTTCATTATTATCCCAAGGTCATCCTTTTGGATTGCCATTAGAAACCCAAACATTTGCCTTAGTACTTGCTTATTTGAAGTCCCAAAGCCTACTGATGTCCCTCCAGGAATGTATGAAGTTCTTTGTGCTCCTGCTACCAGTCTCCATCCGATCTCGGCTGTGCCTTCACCAGTATCTTGAGTCTTCATTCAGTTCTTGAATTTCTTCCTAATATTTCTTCATTACTTCTGCTCCTCTTGAGAGCCTGGTTTGCTCATAGAGAGAGTTTGCTGCTCTGTCATGGTCTCTTGATCTTCGAGCAAGAGTCATAGCATCAGTAAAGGTCTTCTCCAGTGCTCGCTTCAGCAGCACATATACTAAAATTGGAACGATACAGAGAAGATTAGCATGGCCCCTGCGCAAGTAAAGGTCTTCTCCAATGTACAACTCACTTTCTGGTCTCCATTCTTTGCAGCTGACCTGATTTGTGGAAGTATGACATGATCTCCTTAACCCCCAAAGGTGCAGGAACAGCCAGCTTGAATCCTTTCAATGAGGGAAAAGTAAGATGCTAAGAGGAACCACGTCCAAGACTTATAGTGGGGTTGGCTACCTAACTCCCTTCCTGAATCCCGTCACTGTTCTTTTGTGTCCCCTCCCTTTAGCCTGGCATTCTTCTGCTCAGGACCATGCATGACATGTGCTCTCTCCCCATAGTTAGGGTGATTAATAATACCCCAATGAAACGATAAAATGAGATGATCGTCCCTAACCGAAAACAAGATGACTCCCCCCTGAAGCAGACCTGTCTCTCTTTTTTTAGCATGGGCCTGCTTCTCTATTGTGCATGAGAACTCATGAACACATCCCCACTATTCTGGTCAGCTTAGAAATCTTGCGGGCGCTGAGGGAATGCATATGCGTGGAGTATCCCAACCATACAATGTCCCAAAGGCAAAACTCCTAGGCAACCCTCCATCTTTAGAGCTTCCTTCTCAGACCACGAGGGCCTTGAGCAAAGGTGAACTAGGATGCCAGCTGCCCCATGTCCCCCAGCCTCAGGTGGAAGGCTCTGCAGGGCTTTCAGCATTTCCGACAGTGTTTCAGACATGAGGCTGCCTTGGGCTGTGGAGTGTAAAATGCTTCTTGACAGGCTGAAGCTCTGCATGCAGGCACCGGCATGAGTTTTGTGATATGTGAGGACATAACTAATGGGACATCCTTTGCACTCGCTCTAGATAGACACTTAGATTGGAGCACTAGGAATTGATTTTCCTCCCTCCAGCTTCCATTAAACTGTGGATATTCTTCACAGCGGATGCTGATAGGGCTTAGAGAGCTCTTAAGAAAACCAAATACATTAAACCTATATCCCTGTCCCTAAATCAGCATATCTCAATATGGGGCCACAGATCATCTTTGTCACGTAGTCACCTGGGGAGTTTGTTAGTTTGTTAGACACAGCTTTTCTAGGTTCCATCTAAAAACATTAGTGCCAGGGTGCCCGGATGGCTCAGTTGGTTAAGCGTCTGGGTTCAGTTCAGGTCATGATCCTGGGGTCCTAGGATTGATCCCCACATCAGGCTCCCTTCTCAGCGGGGTTCTGCTTCTCACTCTCCCTCTGCCCACAACCCCCCACTTGTGCATGCATATGTGCTCGCTTGCGCTCTCACTCTCTCTCAAATAAATAAAATCTTAAAACAAAACAAAACCTTAGTGCTTTCTGAACTTTGGGCCCAGAGGTGGGGGGGTTGCATTTCAAACAAACTTATTTTGCACATGATTTTAGGAACTGTATGAGATGAGTTGAAGGCTGGTCCCACAATTTTAAACCCTGGGGCATCCAACTGTTCCTCTCTTTCCAAGGATACATCATGAAAAAGACAAATGGATACAAATCTCATCATAATGAAGGAATAAACTAGGTGACTCTTCCATTTTTTTCCACCACAGGGCTGCTTTAAGATATTTGTGGGGCATTTTAGTAGGATTTTGTTTTAGGAAATCTAATTCCTGTTTTAAGAGCCCACAGACGGGTCGTTCACATTACCTCTTCCTTGCACAGCCCTGTTCACTTCCATCTCTCACCCCAGGCCCCGTCTGTGACATGCGCAATTACCTTCCCTCTCTAAGCCAGCAGTTCTAAACTGTGGCTGCACATCAGAGTCACAATAGGAGCTTTTAAAAATACCAATACCCAGCGCTCAACCCAGACTGATTGCATCTGAATTTCTGTGGGTACCAACTATGAGTATTTTTAAAGCTGCTCAAGCAATTCCAGTGGACAAGCAAAGTTGAAACCATAGTTCTGGGGGAACAGTGAACTCATTTCTCATAGATTCCAAGCCCACCCCCATTTGGGTCTGTGGTCCTGCCTCCACATTCTTCCCTGTCTGTGGGAATGCACTCTCCCATGATTCCGTTCATCTCCTGGGCTCCATCACTCCAAGAAAAGAATAACGGTGTCCCCAGGCACCCTTCCAGACCCTCCACTACCGGTAAAGTTGCACCATTAGGCTCCTTGCTAAGATCTGCCTGTTTCGTTGTCCAGGTTTCCAGTTTGCTGCCTAAGGCTGCCTTCTCTCTCTTGCTCAGCCTTGCGTCCTGCCCTGATACAACCAAACCACACAGCTTCCCCATTAGAGTCTGACTTTAGGCCCACCAATTCAGGAACACATGCTCATCTTCATTAACCACTGAGGTCAGCTCACCTCCCTGGCCAATGCCTGAAATGTTGATGGTGCTATGGACAAGAAAAGAGAGAGGCAAGATAATTTTTTTAAGCCTCAGGCTCCTAATCTGCAAAGTAAGAAGAATAATAAACAATTCCTAGGCTCTGAGAGCCAATGGATGAGACTGCCTGCCTTTAAGGTGACCTTGAATGCCTTCTGGGTCTATCTGTGGGCCAAGGGCAATTCTAGAGCATCCTGAGGAATAAGAAAGATTGTGTCAGAGGTTGGTACTTAGGGCATCTTATTCTAGAACCATGCCCTGGGCCCCCAGGTTATCTTCCAGTTTACTTGGAGCCTGGACCCTACATCTGCTGTGTCAGGGAGCCCAAGCAACATGCTGCTATGTTTCACTGGCTGGCTCTAAGCTGGGGGTGGGGGGCAGCAGTATTGAGGAGAGGCAGGGCCAGACCAGGCCTGGAGCACAGGACATATTTGGCAAAAATATGCTATTATTCTGTCCACAAGGTCAAGACCAGTCCCCTTGGGGTACTTGTCCCATCCCCCAGCATCCACAGCCCCATCTACATGACTGGCTACATCATTGTCCCCATCCTGGCAGGACTTCTTGGTTGCTCTCTGCATCTCCTTGCAGACTCTGCTGCTCGCACAGTCCTCCAGGAGCCACACTAGCTCCTGTGCAAATAGTAAAACCACCCAGCAGGACGGATGTGAGTGTTAAATAGTCAACACATGGAAAAGGACTTCTCATTCCAACAAACCGTGGTACCAGTGTTAGGGGTATGGTTGCCAAGGAGAAAACCACATTCTTCCACTGAGTGTCACTCTGGGCAGCTGTAGAACTCTTCCAGGACTAGGGCTTCTCCCTCTCTGGCCATCTTCATAGTCAGACGTTCCTGGGTGTGACTCCCAGCTCTAAGCTCTCTGTGTGACCTTGGCCATGCATCACATGTTTCTTGAGAACCCACTTCTCCATTTGAAATATGAGAATAGTTCGGCGTTTTTGTAAATATTTCAACTATCATAATGATTCAAGATTAGAAGTAACATCACGTATGTGTGAAACATCTGGGTTATCACACACACTGACTAAATCATGGCCTTTACTATTAATATTACTGTGACTGAGAGCCAGGAAGTGTGGGATCTCATTTTGGGGGAACGATTTTTAGAAGGGGACTTCATTGGTGTTCTCAGTGGACCCCTTAAGGGCTAATTTTCCCTTCCCTCCACCTCACCTGAGCCTTCTGCTCTATGCCCACTTCTGCACACCAATTGCCCGAAAGCTCTTGCAAACACAATGCCTAGTGTCATGTTCTGGTCCTCCTTTTTATAGATGGGGAAATGGGTCCCCTCTGCACAGAGCCAAAACCCACATTCAGAACTTCTGGCTCCAGACTCGAGGCCCATTCCTCTGCCCGCCTAGCTCTCTCTGCAAGAGTTACATTTGGTAGCAGTTTTTGTGTTTTGTTTTGCTTTTATAAAATCATGATTATTGCTTCTTCTATCTATAGCATCATAGAGGATAACACAATGAAATGAGGAATGAGAAGCTGCCAAATTCTGATTCAGAGATGGGCTTGGTGGTTTCCTTCTGTTGGTTCCTTTCTGTTTCACTGAAGGCCTGTGTCTCCTGCCAAGGGACAGCCTGGAATGGATCCAGACTTGGCCTTGATCCCAGGTCTCCTATTCTTAGTATTCTCGATATCCAGGGTAATGGGTTTCTGTTTCCCAGGCCGAGTGGCCTCCTGGACGTCTGGACATTAGCCCTTTATTTGGAGCTGGGATTTGATGTTTTCTCTCAGCCCATCATGTCTCAGCATTCGTCTCATTGACTCATGCCCCATTCGTCTGGTCTGTTCTTATTAACTGCCCACTCCTGCCATCCCACCTGGCACTCTTTGACTCACTGGGTGGTGGGAAATGGTACAGAGTAGTGGAGAAGAGGACCTGAGGTTAAATTTGAAGACCCCTAAAAACTGGGAGACCCACTACCACCACCCCAGAGTCAATGTTCAGTGGTGGCCCTTGTGGACATAGTAGAGGCACATCCAAACTAAGGCAATCCAAAGAATGAAAGGACAGCAAGAAGATACAGGGTACTCATCACAGGGTGCATACCCATGTTTATGAGATAATTTGGAGAGTGCATCTGCTTCCATTTGAGGAGATAAGACACATTTATTTGAAATTCAGTCTAATTTTATGTATAATGTATACCAATAATACATATTTATGTATAAGTATACATACTTACATGAAGTTACAGAGTATAAACCAGAGGAGTTTCAAGATGGGTATGAGACTTTACCCTGCTTTCCCATTAAATTAGCCTGCCACAGTTCTATGGATGTGGGCAGAAGACTCTAGTGGCTCAGACAAAGGACTTAATTACTCATGGCACATAAAGAAGCATGTTCCCCTGTACCACTCCCCCAAGTTCATGGGGCACAGTGGAGCAGTCCAATGGGCGGTGAACACACAGTGGGTCTCTGTCACTATGCTTAGTTAGGAAACCCTCACTCCTATAAAAGACTCCTGGCAAATCCACCCAAACTTTGCCTGGATGGAGATATTATCTTTATTATTTTGGTCAGGCAAAATGTGCTTTGTGTCCAGAGGGGGTCACTTTTTCTACATTTCAAAGTTGTTTACTACACAAACGTCCTTGAAAACTCGTCCAGAACAAAGGCTATCATTGCCTCTGCTAATGAGATACACAAAAAAGCAAAAGTACCATGGAAAATTGTCTCCAAAAAGGTATAAAAATCTATAAATGAGAAGTTGCAAAGTGAGGAAGACTGCATTCTATCCAACTAAAAAGATAAGGGGTATTTCCAGTTGATTAAGGACACAAACTGATTTTTCCCCCCCCAGAATTTCCCTTATCTGATTCTACTTAACAATACGCCAGTGATCTGCATAGAGAGATTTCTTGAACATATGCCTGGGAGGAAAGACCATCCAAAGGATGTTGGGTGCAAGGGGACAATCAATCTGGCAGGTGTAATTTTCTTGAAAGTGATCTAAAAGGCAGCTGATTCAGTGCAGGGGATGGAGAGCTGGCTAGGAAACTTAGTGGGGCAGAGACCATGAAGGGGTCTCCTTCAGAGTTGCTTACCGAGGAAGAGAGGGATTGGATATGAGTGTTTTTGCAGGGGTGGGAACTTTGTTCCTTCTGCTTTGTGGGAAGTCTGTATCAGTGATGACAATGATCATGAACCTGGTTCTTAGTGATCTGAACCCATAGAGAGTTGTGAAATCCCAAGGAGAAAACAATCTGAAAGTCTTGCTTCTTTTGGCTTTGGGAAGCATTCTGTGACTCAGAGAACTCTTCCTTCTCCATAAGGAGGAAGGAGACCAACAGAGCAGCACGTTCCCTTCAAGTTCACAAGATTGTGTTCTTCTTTGGTCTGTGTACCCAGCATGGTGCCAAGATGTGCAAGATGCCACAGGATAAAAATGGTGCACATCTCTGGGGAGTCAACTTTCCATTCATTCATCCATTCGTTCATTCAATAGTAAATTTGTTCATTTGTTGAATCATCAATTTACTCAATTTGCCATATACTAAGTATTTTCAACCCATAGGCAATTTAAATTATAGTTTTATAGTAAATTAACATAAGGGTTTTGAAGTCAACTGAAAATTTCATGTTAAATTTTTAAAATATGACTACAGACATTAAAAACATTTCCCACTAGTTCTTTCCTTGATTCATTTACTCGACAAAATGTTACCAAGGAACAACCATGCACCACGCATGGTTCTAGGTGTACAAATAAATGAATATGATAATTTTAGGAAAAGATAAGTGTTGTAAAGGAACTAAAACTGAACAAAGTATACATAGTGACTAGAGAGACGGATGGCTAAATTAGATGGATGGTCAGGAAGAAGACGACATTTGAGCTGAGATCTGGATGACAACAAGAAGCAACAAGATGTGAGATGACCTATGGGTGATGTTCCAGGCAGAGAACACAGGAAATGCAAAGGTCCTGAGGTTTAAAGAGCTCAAAAAGTAGGATGGAGGCCAATGTGTCTGGAGAGTGGTGAGCAAGGAAGTAAAAGGCAAGGAACGGCAGCAGAGAGAGAAAGAGACCAGCTTCTACGGCCTTTTTAAAAAGCCATGGTGAAGAGTGCCCAGGATTAGAAGAAGCCCTGGGAGAGCGTTCAACAGTGGGACAATTTGATCTGATTTTTGCTTTAAATAGCAACCTTGGGCAAAAGTGAAGGTGGGAAATGTATTGGAAGACTGATCTTCGTTTATTTGCACTTCTCCCCTGAGTGAGCAGCCTGGGCTTATGTAAATATGGGGCACAAGTGGGAGAACACCCCCAGATGCATCTGGAATACATGGGGCAAAGACATCCTGAAGTACATGAAAATATATGATTGAATCTTCAAAGTGCACCATCAACGTGCAGACCATCAAGTAGACATCAACATGTCTGCAGCAGCTCGAAGCCAAGAACTGGCTTTATAAAAAGAAAAAAGACAAGACTTACCCATCCTTCTGCAAAGTCCTCCTCTCCCTGTCATCCCCAAATTCAGAACATCTGACAGGAAGCAACATTCTCACTACACATGTACTTGTCCACTGGAATCCACCTGCCGAGCAACATGGCAATTTGGAAGTAAGGGTTTGCAAAGAGAAGGAGAAACTTGCCAGCCACATCACTGCCAAATAACATTTATTAAAACCTACTGAGTGCACAGTATATAAGGAGATATAAGAGCTTGGCCCTGTGCTTCTGGAACTCATGTCTGGATGGAGAGACAGGACAGAGGCATCTGCAATACATGTCACAGCCTTCAATCCTCCGAGCAATGGAAACTGAGTTTAGCCCTCTTTATGGGGTAACCAGACAGGTGCAGTGCAGCTGAGGGTCAGGTTCAGGGTCAGGAACTGAGCCAAGTCCTTGGCTAGAGGAGCTGCCAGAGCCTGGCTGTCCCAAGAACACTGATCTCCACAAAAGCATTAGAGAAGACCCAGAGAAACCTCCCAAGAGGGATGGCCCTGATGAGGAAGGTTCCATCACCTCCTCCATGGCTGCTCAAGCCACGGCTCATAAGCCTACCAGGCCAGCCAAGCCAGGTCAATACACAGGCCCAGCCTCCATCTGTGTCAACCACAGAACAATCCCATGCATTGTTCTCTCCCTAATTTGTTTCTCATTGTTCTCTCCCTAATGAGTCCCTTCACACTTGTTAAAGGGCCTAAATTATTATTTTACTTTTTCAGGGAAATTGCACACAATTTAGTGAGTACTCCATAGCATGCTCAGCATCCCTTACAATCTTCCTGGGCAGGAGACTGAATCACGCCAAGTTTCTGGGTCTGAAACACAGCCATCTCTCAGCTGAGTCTGCAGCAAAGGATAGAGCAGCCACCTGGCCCTCTCGAGCTCTCAACTGCTTGGTCACTGAATTAGTCATGATCCGTGGTTGCAAACAATAAAAACGCACCCTGGTTAGTTTCTACACAACAGGAATGGATTGAAAGCATATCAAATAACTACAAAATCAAAAGGAAATCTCAGAAAGAGGCTAGAACCAAGGGGCCAGGGGGCAGGTGGCTACAAGTACACCGGAACTCATGCAGTGGGACAAACCTGGCAGGCATGCCATACCTCCTGCTGCTGGATCAGAACCAACCACCAACACTGGCATGAGGTCAGTGGGCTTTCCTACACGTCTACCTTACTCACTCCAGATGTTAAGTCCCAGTGGGAACATCTGGTTGACCAAGAGAGGGGTCATGTGTTTGTGCAGAGAGAATATCCCAAGCTCTGACTCCTGTGCCGCAAACATAAGATGGGCTTTGACACACCAGGCTGCAGTCAAGTTAACAAATGTCCACTAAAGCCACTGAATGCTGTGTGATATTAGGCAAAACATTTGAGCTGCTCCATGCTTCAATTTGGTCCTTGGTGAGGATAATTTGAATTGAAATAACAACAAGTTTTGAAAATATAAACCAGTAAGAAGCAATCTGAGTGTAATATTAGAAGAAATTAGGGTGGGCCTAAGTGACTTGAAATAGCACAGGCAAAAAGGCCTATTGATGCTGTTGGCTAGAGGGATTTCCCATCAATCCAAGATGGACAACAGCCTCCTCCACAACCAGGCCATAGCAACTGAGCCCCAAGAGGTCCAGACACAAAGTGGAGTATTCAACCATGTATCTTTAAATCACTGTAATCAAAAGCTCAAGGAATTATATGCCTGGGTGGCTCAGTAGGTTAAAGCCTCTGCCTTCAGCTCAGTTCATGATCTCAAGGTCCTGTGATTGAGTTGCGCATCGGGCTCTCTGCTCAGCAGGGAGCCTGCTTCCTCCTCTCTCTCTGCCTGCCTCTCTGCCTATGTGTGATCTCTGTCTGTCAAATAAATAAATAAATAAATCTTTAAAAGAAATAAATACTAAGATGGTGAATTTTAGCAGTAAACTGCAAAGTATATAAAAAAAAGGATGGCTACTATACTATAATTAAAAATTCAATGGCTAGGTTTAGAGAGAATTAGTGAGGAATTTCAGAATAACTTATCCAGGCCAAAGCATGGAGAAAAAAGAGATAGGAACACTGAAAAGAGCATAAGAAATATATATTAGTCAAGTAAAACAAGATTTAAAATATGTATAATGGATTAACAAGGCAAGAAACAACAAATATTGGAGAGGATGTGGAGAAAGGGTAGCCTTTTACACTGTTGGCAGGAATGCAAGCTGATGCAGCCACTTTGGAAAAGAGTGTGGAGATTCCTCAAAAAATTAAAAATAGAGCTACCCTATGACCCAGAAATTGCACTACTGGGTATTTACCCTGAAGATACAGATGTAGTGAAAGGAAGGGTCATATGTACTCCAGTGTTCACAGCCAAACTGTGGAAAAAGCCAAAATGTCCTTAAACAAACTAATGGATAAAGAAGATGTGGTCCATTTACACAATGGAATATTACTCAGCCATCAGAAAGGATGAATACCCAATTTTTGCATCAACATGGATGAGACTGGAGGAGATTATGCTGAGTGAAGTGAGTCAACCAGAGAAAGTCAATTATCATATGGTTTCACTTACTTGTGGAACCTAAGGAATAGCATGGAGGACATCATGACAAGGAAAGGAAAAGTGAAGGGGGGAATTGGAGGGGAAGACAAGCCACGAGAGACTGCGGACTCCGAGAAACAAACTGAGGGTTTTACCAGAGCGGTGGGGGGAGGAGGTGTTGGGTGAGCCAGGTGATGGGTATTAAGGAGGGCAGGTACTGCATGGAGCACCGGTGTTATATGAAAACAATGAATCATGGAACACTGCAACAAAAACTAATGATGTATTGTATGGTGATTAACATAAGACAATTAAAAAATTTTTTTAATAAAATAAAATATGTGTGATGGAATCCTAGATGGAGAAAGGAGAAATAATAAAGAAGCAATATTTAAAGAGATACTTAAAACTGATTGGAGACATAGAGCTACACCCCCAAGAAGAGGAACCCCAAACATATATGATAATATAGTAAAAGTGCTATAATAATCAAAGACAAAGAGAAAAAGTTCTGAGAAAATGGGGGGGGGGGAATGTCACCCTCACAACACCAAAAATAAGGCTGACCACTAACTTCCATCAGAAACACTAGAACCCCAAAGACACAGAATCATATCTTGAAAACACTGAAAGAAAACAGCTGAAACCTAGCATCCTTCAATGGACATCAAAAATATTCTTCAAAATTTAAGGTAAACTCATAATATTTCCAGACACCAAAACCTGAGAAAATGTGTTTCCAGCACACACCAACCAAATAATATTCTTTAGACAGAAATAAAATGATCACAGGTGGAAGCATGAAAACATAAGAAGGAATGAAGCGCCCTGGAAAGTGTACATATAATAATAGATAAATCTAAGGTCATGTTGTCCACACCCTCGCCATTCCCATGCTTTCTAAAATATGCCTGGAAAGAAGGAAAAAGGAAAAGAGCATACCAGCATCTCCCAGACAGGGTGGCTGTAGGAATTAGAGGCAATGAATAAAACATGTCTCTCCCACTACCTAAAATGGGGTCATTAATTATTGGTTATTAATAACTGTTTCTCAATCCATTTTCCAATCCTTTCCCTGGTGGGCCGAGTACAGCAAGAAAAGGAGACTGCACACTTAGAGGTTTTTAGAATGTTCACAAATAGATTGAGAGGGCAGGCTGTAGATGTATCCTGGTGTGTGTTCGCTTTTTGAGGAGAAATATCCTGAAACCTTGGTCTCCTGCCTGCAGGGGTGTGGGCGACATTTACAGGTGGCTTTGGGGCACCCTCTCGTGGTGGCCTGTGGTAACTGTTCCCCACTCAGCGGCTGAGTCTTGAGTTGAAAATGAATTTATTTAAGATGTTCAAGGATATCATCTTCCAGATTTGGTGGTGAAGCTCTGGGGTTTGTTGGGCCTCTTTCTCAAGAAACATGGGTGGCCTGCCAGCCTCTTTCCGACCACATCTTGTAAAACAATTCAGAGCAGCACAACGTTGAGGAGGAATGCCACAGCATTGCTGATCTGGGGACCTTACAGGGGTTTCTAATGAAATTACTTTTTTTCTTTCTTTCTTTCTTTTTTCTTTTTCTTTTTCTTTTTTTTTTCTTTTTTTTTTTTTTTTTTTGCAAATACAGAGGTGATGGAAGCTGCTGGCCACTTTCTAGAACCTTTGTCATTGACTCAGGGCAATGTCTTCATCCTCATGATAGCCAGCCATCATACCCAAGACACTGGAGGATATAGGATGCCCTCATAGGCTGTTAGGAGCTGTTAGGCAATGAGGTGACATCAGGGGGTGGGCTATGTTCCTAAGAATAATAACAAGAGCAGTCATGAGTGGGCCTTTAATATGGGACTAACTCCGTATTCAGCACTTGACCTGAATTTTCTCCCTTACTCCTCACAACAGCTATATCCCAAAGGTACCATTATTAAGCCCACTTAACAGATGAACATGCTGAGGCAGGAAGAACTTCAGTCACTTGCACAAGGCCGCATGATTTTAGGTGGCACAGTGGCACCTGTGTCTGGGTCACCCTGGGCAAGTACATACTTATAATCACTGTGTTTCTTTTAACCGATATTTCTTCTCCTCAGCCTCATATTTCCTATTTAAAGAATCCCTAAAGAAAGAAAATGTCCATCTTTCAAGTTTCCATGCCAGCAGATCATAAAGTCATGGCCAGCGGTGGTGGTTGGGAACCAGCCTGTGAGGTCAGGATGTCTAGGGTTGGATACTGGTTGTGTGGCTTGGGGAAGTTGGAAACCTGCACTTGTGTATGTACAAAAAGGAATTGACCACAGCTCCCTCAAAGGACTGATGTGAGGATTGCATGAATTACCATATCAGGTTCACAGTCAAAGGTCAATAAACAATGTTCATTTTCTTGTCCTTGAAGCCAATGCCAAAAACAAAACAAAACAAAACAAAAGGCAAGTCTGAGTTAAGAGTCAAACAATGAAATGCATACATGTGGATAGCTTCCTTCTTAAAGACAGATTCCATCTAGTTCAGAGAGGAGCTGAAATCTCAGTGGTCCAGTCTTAGCGGGCACAACAAGAAGCTTGAGCCCTGGACCCGGGGGCAGTGGCAAGCTGCAAAGGTCCTGACTTAAATGAGTTAATGCAAGCATAAATCAGACTTTAACACAGGGCGATCCTCAATAGAAGGAGCCACTATTATGATACTGGGTCCGAAGTGTGTTCTAGCCAGGACGGTGACCATTGGGAGATAAATATGTCATATATTTGTCCACATCAGGGCCTTGGAGCAGTAGAAGCTCTCAGGATTGACACATATAGTTGTGCAGTCTGTGCACTGCACAATGGTACCAGTCTAGGGGGAATGTGGGGGCTAACAATGGACACGTGCCTGATTCCACACCAGGCTCCTTGGCAGGAGTCTGCATCCAACCTGGAGGAAGGGGCTTTAATAAGTGGGAAAATACTTTGCTTAAATGATCAGTGAGGAGGAAGGAAAGCTGCCATTGGTTGCGGGGCGGGGGGGGGGTTGGTCGTGCACCGAATACCAGAAGGAAGGAAGGATGGATTAACAGAAGGAAAGGAGAGGGAGGGTTGCGCAGGACACTCCTGCCCGGAAATGCCACCCCCAGCCCTCCATGGCTGACTCATTCAATCCATAGCTCCCAGGCCCTCATATTACAAAACAGGCCAGGGTGTTCCCTGAAGCCTAAGGGTGATAGTCAGGTCAGGGCACAGGAGCAGAGGAATTGGAGTTTCTCTGAAGAGAGAAGCTTCTGGGTTTGGGGCCAGGAGCAGGGCATGCAGCCCAGTTTGCGGGTGGTTCTCACTTCCCATGGCAGTGCCGGTTTGTCTAAGATTGGGACCATGGCTCTGACCTCTTCAGTGCTCAGAGAAAAGCTGAGATGGACTGGAAGAACGCCATCCAGAGGCTGTGGACATGCAGGAGTGTGGGGTGAGGGGCCAGCCACGCTGGTACCCGACAGTGTGCAGGGTGTGGCACATTCCTGTCACAGACATCTCAGCCTCTGGTTTTAGGAGAGGTCACTTAGCAACCAGAGATGCTCCCTCAGGTTCTTTATATGGGGCTTTGCACCTGCCACAACAGGTCTGACCAGGTCTCCTTTAGGAGGAACCTCTCCCAGCAGCTCTCCACCCTAATAAGAGTCCAAGAAAATGGCCACAGCTTTTAGGGGGCCCAGAGCCCTGCAGTGACCCAGACAGATGACCTATCAGCTGGCCCTGGGGTTGACATCAGGGAAATCTAATCTGAATTAGCCCCAGTGTTAGCAGCTCTCCCTGGGCCCCCTCCTGCTCTGGCCAAGTCCGCTCACCCTGCTGGCTCCTGTTCTTTTCAAGGAGGGTGCCAGGTGGACCTCGAGCTGTTTGAGGGTGGTTTCGAACTCAGAAAACAGCTGGAGGAGCAAAGTGGTGGAGGAGTAGGAGACCTAGATATCATGGGGTCCCAGGAGCTCTAGCTAGATCGTTATCAAACCATTCTGAACACCTTCAAACTCAACAGGAGATAGAAGAGAAGAAGAGCAGGAAATTGGCCACTTTCTGGAAGGTGGGACGTGCGGAGAAGTGAATCTGAGGTGATCTATGGGCCGAGAGACCGCGGGGGGAGACCGGGTGGTTCCCGGCAAGCGGTAGAGCAGCGGAGCACAAAGTCAGAATGATTAGCGTCTGCTCCACTGAGGGATGGCACTCCAGAGGCTAAGTGGGTCTGGAGCCTTCACTGGAACAGCGTGGTCTCAGGTCCCGTGGGGTCACAGAAGGATCAGGGGTGTCTGAGTGCTGCAGAGCTCACAGGAATTAGAGCGGGGAAGCCGGCTACAGAGACGGAGCCGAGGAGTGAGCTCTCAGCTCGGGGTCCCCTTAAACTGTTTTCCATGACACAGTCAGGCCACTGATCTTCGAGTAGGGACCCCACAAGTGGCTGATCTGTGGAGACACACCTTCCTCCTCTGGGAGCCCACAGCAGGAATCTCCAGGCGGGGTTGTGTACCAGAGACAGAAATGCTCGGTCACAGGCCCGGTGAGTTCAGATAGGCGGCCGGAGGCCAAGGAGACAGGAGAGATTGGGTGCTTTTCTCCAAGGGCGGACTAAGGAGTGGGGCCCCGAGCTCTCGACTCCTCCGGGCCAGAGACCGGGAGGCCGCCATTTTCATTCCCGTCCTCCGGAACTCTACAGAAAGCACTTAGGGAACAAAAGCTCCCAAGAGCAAACCGAGAAGATTACTCAGTCCGGCCCTTGGTAAGGGTGGTGCAATTCCATCTCAGACAAAGTCATTTGAGAGTCACTGCAACAAGTCCCTCCCCAAGAAGACCACCACACTTCACAAGGGCACCAGCCCATGCAGACATTGGTTTTCCCAGACTCCACCAGCCATACTGCCCTTGGAGTTCTCAATCCAGCCCAGCATTTCTGCTTTTTCTCCTGTTCTTCCCCAAAGCTATTTGTTACTTGTGAACACTGTTCCTGAATTATCTGCCTCATTCTTGTTCAATCTCATCAAACGGCCTTGCAGTCCTCTGACCTTGGGAATATATAAGCATTTCCCCCTTGCTTCATTTCCTAGTCGCTCCTAACCTACTGTTACCTTTATTCCACCCCTAGCTCCATGAGAATGGGAACTGTTTTCATAAACAAGGGCCCTGGATCCCCAAACTCCCACTCTTTAGTCTCCATCTTTCTTCACTCCTCTCCGCACTTGGTACTGTGGAGTCTTCCTGCCCTTTCAAAACTCTCTTCTTTTGATGCTATGCTCTTCCGAGTTCCCTCTTAACTCTTTCATTTCCCACTGTGGACCTGTTTCCTCCACCACCACTTTAGACATTGGTGAGGAAAACCTTGTTTCCAAATCCTTAAGCACAGGAGGGCCTTTGGTAAGAAGAGATTGTAACATTGAGTATCAGTGAAACAAAGAAGGATGTCTTGGTCAAGAAAATGGGGATGGAGGGGCCGGCTTGGTTTTGGACCTTTGTCCTTTTGAGGGTTTTGAGCTCTAGTGTCCATCTCTCCTAACATTCTCGATAGAAATTTTGGTCTTGGTGTGTCACCTGCTTGGAAGCTCCCTAAGAATCTGAACTACACCAGAGGGAGGCCCAGAGCAGTGGAACCAAGAAGCAAGGACCATGGGAGCCATCGTCTTTAAGAGAGAGAGAGAAAAGATGCTGTTCAGCCCAGCTCACTAGGGTACGAAAGAAGCAGAGATAAAGGGCAAATTCTATGACCAGGAGGAGCAAATATTAGTCATTCAGCCAGATGACCCCAGTATACTCTCCCTACAAAATCTTGGCTTTGTAAGCAGATCCTAGAGACTTTTTTTTTTTAATGAGTTGTGATGGGAACCTATTATGGTTCCAGATTTTTTTATTTTGTTTCTTTCACCTTTCGAGTACATTTCTACTTTGCTCTTCTTTTAGTTTCTCTACTCTCTGCTCTGTTTCTTACATTCATTACTTTATGAACATAGCATTCATCGAGCATCATGTACTGCAGACGCCATCAAGCACAGAAGACAGAGTGGTGAAGAGTACCGGCCTGGTCCTGGCCTCTTTTCCTTCTCCCACCAAGATTCACTCCTGAGTCCATATGGCTCCATTGCTACCTGACACTCGCCCAGCCCACAATCACCCCATCATTACCCCCTCCCTATGCCTAAAAAGCCCTTTGCACTTGCTCACTTAGCAAATACAATTGACCCTTTTTTTCAATAAATATGGAACGGTACGTTATTGTATTTTCTCTTCCTAATGATTTTCTTATTAGCACTTTCTTTTCTCTAACTTATTCTATCTTACAAATAGAATACATATAACATACAAAATGGGTGTTATTCAACTGTTTATGTTATCGTTAGGGCTTCCAGTCAAGAGTAGGTTATTAGTAGTTATGCTTGGGGAGAGTCAAACTTATACACAGATTTTTGACTACATGGGAGTCAGCATCCCTAACCTCCACATTTTTCAAGGGGCACCTCTGCCTAACAAGTGCCACTTGTGTGGAAAACCCTATATAGCGTCTAGAGTACAGAAATGAACAAGATAGATGAGTTCTTATCTTTCAGGAGCCTCACATGCTAATGATGCTGAAGAACCCCAACACCAGCACCAAATACAGTTCATTCCATATTCAGATTAATTTGGAAAAGAGAATGAACAGATCTTCAGCTGAACCTGGTACAGCTTTTGGGGACTTGCGAAGGCAGAGGGAAGAGTGGTGTGTGTGTGTGTGTGTGTGTGTGTGTGTGTGTGTGTGTGTGTGTTAATTTCCTTTCTTGAGAACCTATCAAGTCACTAGCACTAGCCTGGTAGATGACAATATCTACAGACATAACATTTGTGGTCTTCAAGAAGAGAATTGACAACATTTCATGAAGAATATTTTTGGTCAAAATAAAGGAATTTAGAATAGTGATAGAGGTATGTGTATTAACTGTTTCTGTCATACTCAGACTATTGATTAAAAGATTTATGTATACCAAGTAAGAAAAATCTTTTGCCATTGTGCCATGGACCAGTTCTTGATACTGTTCTGATCCACTCAATTCTCAAAGATGTCACATATCAGCAGGTGACATACTTTTTTTTTTAATTTAAAGACCTTTTATTTGGATATTTAAATTTCCAACAAAGAAGGTAACTCCCACAGAAAGATATAAATATTAATTGTGAAAAATAAAGAGAATTGAACAGACATGGGAGCAGGTGACATACTTTAATGGGACAACAGGTAGGCCTCAAGAAAGATTACTGTGCCATTTCCATTCAACCTGGAAGTTCTAGCCAGGCAGTTGGGCAAGACAATAGAGGAAACATTGGAGAGGAAGAACTAAAACTGTCTAGCACAGATGACATGTCTTTTTTTTTTTTTTTTAAGTAATCTCTATACCCAGTGTGGGGCTCGAACTCACAACCCCAAGATCAAGAGTTGCATGCTCCACTAACTGAGCCAGTCAGGACACCCCAATGTCTTTTTATGTTTTTTCTAAAGATTTTATTTATTTGACAGAGAGATCACAAGCAGGCAGAGAGGCAGACAGAGAGAGAGAGAGGGAAGCAGGCTCCCCGCTAAGCAGAGACCCCGATGTGGGGCTCGATCCCAGGACCCTGAGTACATGACCTGAGCCGGAGGCAGAGGCTTAACCCACTGAGTCACCCAGGCGTCCCCCCAATGTTTTTTATATAGAAAATCCTATGGAATCAGCTAAAATCTTTTAGAAATAATAGGATAACTCAGCAAGGTTGTAGGATACAATACTGATATGCTAAAATCAATTGTATTTCTATATATTTGCAATGACCAATCCAAAAATGAAATGAAAAAACACAATACCACTTACAATAGCAACAAGAAGAATAAAATACTTAAAACTAAATTTAACCAAAGAGTGCAAAACTTATATTTTAAAAACCATGAAGCACTGCTGGAAAAAAAATTAAGATACAAATATATTGAAAAACATTCTATATTCACAGATCAGAAGACGTAAAATATTGTTAAAATGGTAATACTCCCTAAAGTAATCTAGAGATTCAATAAAACCCCTATCAAAATCTCAGTTAGTGTCTTTGCAGATACTGATAAGATGATCCTAATATCTACAAGAAAATTCAGGCAACCCATTAAAGCCAAAACAATCTTGAAAACGAAGAACAAGGCAGTAGAACTCACACTTTTTTATTTCAAAACTTTCTACAAGGCTACAGTAATTAAGGTTGTGTAGTATTGGCATAGGAAGGATATATACATCAGTGGGGAAAAAATGACAGTCCAGAAATAAACCCCCACAACTATAGTCAGTTGATTCTCATCAAGCATACAAAACAATTCAACGGGGGAAAGAATAGTCTTTTCAACAAATATACTGGGACAATTGGATGTCCACACGTTAAAAGAATGAAGCTGGACTTTTACCCCATACTGAACATACAAAAATAACTCAAAAGGGGTCAAAGACCTAAATGAAAGAGATAAAGTCAGAGAGGTCAGCATCATGGTGGCATAAGATGTCCATCCCTTTGTCCCAACTTCAACAGCTAAAATTCAGCATCCATCCATAACCAAAAGCATCTCTGTGGGACTTGTGGGATCTAATACCACATGCCAAGGGTCTCAGAAGAGTCTCACCCACCTGTGAATCAGGTAATAAGCAGACAGAACAGTACAGGCTATGGTACTGACAGTTGCCTGTAAACTGGCTTCAGTCCTCTTGGGCACATTCTGGGCATAACTAGGGAACACTGACTTGGGCAGATGTCCATGAACAAGAGATCCTTTGTAGAAGACCAGGTTTTACAGAGAATGCTTTCCAGCACTACACTGTGTAAAAAAGAGAAAAATATGTCTGGGCCCCTAGAAGTCAGTAAGAGGAACATTACCAGAGCTATAGGACACCAGAGATCTCTCCTGTGGAGAAAAGGGAAGAGCAGTGACTGTCAGCATCCAGCTTCTTGGCTGTACAGGGTGCTGCTGAAGAAACCCATCTCTCTCCCATCTCTCTCTTCAAGATGGGCTGGTAGGGGGTGGGCGAGGGGGTAGGGAGGAGATTGGGAAAGTGGCAGATACAAATATCCAAGGGCGTTAAAGAAACACAATTCCTGCTAACTGCATTTTGGACTCCAACAGAAAGCCCACCCATGAGCTGCTGAGAAAACCTCACCCAAGGGTCTTCCCACCTGGCCCATGGACATCCCCAACATGCTAAGTGCCACACTCACACCTCTCCTGCCTCTGCAGGCAGCTTCTGGGGTCACTCCTGGGGGCAACAGTGAGAGTGAGGTGGAGTGGACCAGAACACGTGGAAAATAAGCCAGAATCTACAAGCTAAGAAGAAATTACCATCTTGAGCTGTAGTGCCACCTTCGGGGGGGTGGGGGGGTGGGAAGAGTGGTTTCCAACAGTCAGCCTGGTCTGTTATGAGAAAGAAGACACACAAGCTGAACAATTCAGCCACAAGAGGGAACAAGAGGCATAGAGCAGGTACATCCAAACAAAGTAAAAAAACTCTCTAGACACAAATAGGACCAATGAAAAGTATCTCCCACCTGAAGCAGCTAGTAAAGATTGGAGGAGGAGACTTACTTTAAATGCAAAAATAGCAACGCAAAACCCCAAGGAGCCTGAGGAATCAAGAAAACATGACTCCACCAAAAGATCATCCCACAGACATCAAATACCAAGACATTGTGACCTGTGATTTATCCAATAAGAAATTCAAGATAGCTGTTCTGAAGAAACTCAGTGAGTTACAAGAATACAGAGAAATACAATTCAACAAAGTCAGGAAAACAATACATGAACAAAATGAGAAATTTAACAAAGAGATAGAAATCACACACACAAAAAGAATCAAACAGAAATTCTGGAGCTGAAGAATTGAATAAATGTAATGAAAAATGCAACAGAGAGCATTAACATCAGAATGAACCAAATAGAAGATATAATCAGTGAGTCAGGGGATAGGAACTTTGAAATAACCCAGTAGGAGGAGAACAAGGGAGAAAAATGAAAAGGAGTGAAAAAAAAAAAAAAGAAAGAAAAATCCTAAGTGTTCTATAGGACACCATCAAAAAGAATGAATACCAGAATTATTAATGTTCAGAAGAGGAAAAATATTAATTTTGGGAAATAATAGCTGAGAACTTTCTAGTTCATGAATCTAATAGACCATCCCATTATTTCAATTCAAAACAGTCTTCTCCAAGGCACATTATAATGAAACCATCAAAAATGAAAGACAGAGAGAGAATCCTAAGAGCAGCAAGAGAGAGAAAAAAGATTTTAATCTACAAAGAAACCCTCATTAGGCGGTCAGATTTCTTAGTAGAAACCTTACAGGCCAGGAGAAACTGGAATGATATAATTAAAGAGCTGAAAAAGACAATGCCAGCCCAAAATACTCCATCTGGCAAAATTATCCTCCAGAACTGAAGAAGAAATAAAGACTTCCCCAGACAAACAAAAGCTGGAGAGTTCAGCCACACTAGGCCAGCCTTACAAAAAATGCTGAAAGGGGCTCTTCAGAATCAAATGAAAAGCCACTAATTAGCAACATAAATGCATATGAAAATACACAACACAAGAGTAAAAGTAAATGTATAGTCAGACTTAGAGAACTTTAATTCTGTAATATGATGGTGTGCTAACTACTTAACTATGGTGTAAAGGTTAAAGGAAAAAAGTATGAAAGGTAACTATAGCTACTATAATTTGTTAACAAATACATAGTATAAAAAAAGTACATTGTGACATCAGAAACATAAAAGTAGAGGGAGTAAAAGGGTAGATTTTGTGTGTGATTAAAATAAGTTGCTATCAGATTAAAACAAACCATTATATCTGTAAGGTGTTTTAGGTGAGCCTCATGGAAACCACAAAACAAAAACCTATAGTAACTTCACAGAATATAAAGAGAAAGGAATCAGAGCATACTACCAAGGAAAATTGCCAATTCACAAAAATAGGCAGCAAGACAGGGAAAAAAGGAACAATGAAACTACAAAACAGCCAGAAAGTAATTAATAACATGGCATTAGCAAGCCCTTCCTTACCAATAACTACTCTAAATGTAAATGGATGGAATTCTCCCATCAAAATGCCCAAAGTGGCATGGTAAGAAAGTGGATGGGTAAGAAAAAAAAAAAAAAGAACCAAATTATATGCTGCCTCCAAGAGACCCACTTCAACTTTAAGGACAAACACAGGCTCAACATGAAGGGATGGAAGAAGATACTCCATGCAAATAGAAACTAAAAGAAAGCAGGGATAGCTTCACTTATATCAGACACAATAGACTTTAAACAACAACAACATCAAAAAAAAAACAGGTATAAAAGAAAAAGAAATCATTATATAATGATAAAGGAGCCAACTTATCAGAAGAATGTAACTGTTGCAAACATATGCAGACCAGCATCAGAGTGCCTGAATACAGTAAGGAAATAGTAACAGATTCTGAAGGGAGAAATAGAAACAATAATGGCAGCAGAGGACGTCAGTTCCCCACTTTCAGCAGTGGATAGATCATCCAGACAGAAAATCCACAAGGAAACACAGGGCTTGAAAACGTACTTCAAAGCAAATGGACCTAACAGACATATCAACAACATTCCATCCAACAACGGCAGAACACACGTTCTTCTCAAGTGCACACAGAACATTCTCCAGCCACAAAACAAGTCTTAGCAAATTCAGAAAAATTGAAATTGTACGAATAACTTTTCTGACCATAATAGTATGAAAATAGGTATCAACAAGAGCAAAGCTGGGAAATGTATAAATATGTTGAAACTAAATGACACACTCCTGAACAACCGAGAGGTTAAAGAAGAAATCAAAAGAGAAATTAAAGAATCTCAAAACAAATGAAAGTAGAAACTTAACACACCAAAATATAAGGACGGCTGCAAAAGCAGTTTTTACATAGTTCATAGCCATGAATGCCTACATAAAGAATAAAGTAAGATCTCAAATGAACGATCTAACTTCACTAGAAAAAGAAAAAACAAATAACTAAAAAAGAAAACCAGACTGAGCCCAAAGTAAGCATAAGGAAAGAAATAACAGAATTCAGAGCAGAAATTAATGAAGTAGAGACCAGAAAAATAATAGAGCATCAGTGAAACTAAGGGCTTGTTTTTTGTAAGGATAAACAAAATTGACAATCCTCTAGCTAGACTAACAACAACAAAAAAAAAGGTGGGGGTGGGAGATACAATACTGTATTGCATACTTCAAAGCTGCTAAAAAAAAGACTAGATCTTAAATGTTCTGGCCACAAAATAAAATGACCAGTCTGTGACATAGTGGAGGTGTTGGCTAACACTGGGACAGTAATAATATTGTAATATACAAATTTATTAAATCAAAAAAAGAGATAAAGCTATAAAAGCCTTAGAAAAACAGATCAGAATATATCTCGAGTTTGGATTTGACAAAGGTTTTTCCAATATAAGACTTAAATAAAAGCAAAAAAAGATAAAATAGATCATTTTATTTTGCTGATTCATCATTAACCAGGTCTGCACTTCAAAGGACACCATCAGGAAAGTGAAAATACAACCCACTGAATGGTTAAAAAAATATATATACAAATCATACATTTAATAAGAGAGTTATACTTAGGATGTACAAACCTAAGTGGCAATGTTAAAAAATTGGAAACCTCATACACTGTCAGTGGGGTCGGACAATGGTGCAGCCACTTTGGGGGAGGTGTGCGCGGAGGGGGAAGCAGGCTCCCACCTGAGCTGGGAGCCCAATGGGGGACTCAGTCACAGGACCCTAGGATCATGACCTGAGCCAAAGGCAAACACTTAACCCCCTGAACCATCTAAGCACCACAGTGCAGCCATTTTGGAAAGCAGTGTGACAACTCCTCAAGGTATTAAACAGGCGGTTACTACTTGACCCCATAGATCCACTCCAAGGAAAATACATGAGTGAAAAACAAACACATGTTCACATAAGAACTTGTGTTCATAGCAGCATTACTCTTAGCAGCCAAAAAGTGGAGGGAAAAACCCCTCCATTAACATCTGGCAGCTAACAAATAGATAAATGTAAAGTGATATATGTATGTGTCCCAGGAAGTAGTATCCAGCAGTAGAAAGGAATGAATTATTACTGTATGTCAATACATGATTAACCTTGGAAACACTGTATATGAAAGTTCTTCACAAAAGATGACATAATCATATAATTCTGTTTACGTTCAATGTCCAGAATAAACAAATCAACAGAGACAGAAAGTAAAATTAGTGAAGTACAAACTTCCAGTTACAAAATAAGTAGACCTGGACATGAACTGTGGTGACTAGAGTTAATAATAATGTGCTGTGCTGTATGCCTGAAAGTTGCTAAAAGAATAGATTTTAAAAGTTCTCATTACAAGAAAAAGAATTATAACTATAACTGTAGATGTTAGCTAGACTTCTTGGCAGGATCATTTTATTATATATACAAATACCAGATTATTATGTTGTACACATGAAACTAATACGTTACACATCCATTTAGATCTCAACTAACAAATAAACAAATGTAGGGGTGTCCGGTAATTCAGTGGGTTAAGCGCCTGCCTTCCGCTCAGATCATGATCCAGGGGTCCTGGAATCGAGTCCTGCCGGGGGCTCCTCCTCAGTTGGGAGTCTGCTTCCCCTCTTTGCCCCTCCCCCTTCTTGTGCAAGCACTCTCTCTCTCTTTCTCTCAAATAAATAAATAGAATCTTTAAAAATAAATAAATAAATAATAAATGTAATTCATAGATAACCATATTTTTTAAATTACAAGAAATAAAAAGAAAGTTGATCAGTGGTTGCCGTGGCCTCAGAGGCACGGGAGGATTGGGCAGTAATGGCTAAAAGGTATCTAGATGGGGTTTTTGTTTGGGGTGATGAGAATGTTCTGAAGCTGACGGTGGTGATGGTTGCCCGCCTCTGTGAATATACGAGAAACCACTGATTTACACACTTGAAATATGTGAAATGTAGAGCACATGAATTATATTTCAATAGAGTAGTTAGGAAGAAGACGGAGGAGGAGGGGTGGGGAGAGAGCCCTTGCCGGTTCTCGACCTTCTTCAGCTCAAGACATTATGGGTAGGCCTCCCAAGCTCGGATTTGTCCTCCTTATCTCTGCGGGTGGGGTGGAACCACGGTTGCTGGGTAGTTAGCCCTCCTCTGATGCCCCTGTGGCTCTAGCCACAGCTTCGCCTCTGGGCCGTAGAGTCTGGGAGTGTCAAACGGAACAAAGACTCTATCTGCCATTGCCCCGGTCAACTAAGGGCATGCTTCTGACTTTGGTCCTCAACAGTATGAATTGCTTCTGACAGATCACGTCCCCCGCCCCCCACACACAAACACACAGTGCCCGCCCCTCTCCCCCCGCCCCTGCCCTGACCTTAACTAGACCAGCCTGTGCACAGAAATTCTTAATTCTGGTTTGAGGATTAAATTGCTGTAAATTAAGTTGCTATACATTTAATTTCCCACAAGATGGCAGTATTGTTACACTCCAATGCTAACTCGTGGCCCTGTTCCAGGCTCTTAGTTAAGTAGAGATATACACAGAATGGATTCTAGTTTTCTGTCCCTCTAAAAACACAGAAGCCTGAGTTTTATTTGAATAAATGACTTTAAAATAACTATATATAAACTTTAAATACTATATATAAACTTTAAAATAACTATATATAATAAAATAAAGTGTACTTCAAAGGGAAAGAACTATGATTATTTAAAATGAAACACTCTTCTTTATTAAACCTCCTTCTTATAAAAAAAAGGGGGGGGGGAGTTCCTTTCAAGAATTTAACTAAGATCACATCACACTCTGATATTGTTTTCAGATGGCACTGACCCCTTGCAAATTGCAGCTTCCCTCATAGCCCTTGGCACCTTCTCTTCTTCCTGAAGTGGGAGGACCCCAAATGAGCTCAGGAGCTCCAGGGACCATAAGATCTGGACTTGAATTTTAGCCCCATCACCTGTTGGATAAGTGGTCTTCACTTCTGGGTGCTTTATTTTGCTCATCTGTAGGAAAGAGTCTCCTACCTCACTGAGTGGTTGTGCGAAACAAACGAGAGTTAGAAAAATTCCACGCATGATAATATGTGCTCAATAACTAATGGGCATTTACTCAGTGGTTCTCAACTCTGAGTGCTCATTAGCACCTCCTGGGGAATTTTTGAAATTACTATCCGGTGCAAATCAAAATCATAGGGAGATATTACCTCATATCTGTTAGGCTGGTTATTATTAAGCAAACAAAGGGGAAATAAGCTCTGGCAAGAAAAGCAGAGAAACTAGAATCCTTGGGCATTATTGGTGGGAACCCCAAATGCTGTGGAAATCGCTAAGGAAGATCCTCCTAAGTTAAACATAGAATTCCCCGGCAATGCAGCAATTCCATGGTAAGATACATACACAGAAGAATTGAAAGCAGGCGGGTGCCTGTGGCTCAGTCAGTTAAGCAACCGACTCTTGATTTCAGATCAGGTCTTGATGTCAAGATCCTGAGTTCAAGCCCCATGTTGGGATACATGCTGAGTGTGGAGCCTACTTAAAAAAGAAAGAAAGAAAGAGACTCAATGAGATATTTACACACCCATCTTCACAGCAACATTCTTCAAAATAACAAAAAGAGGGGCGCCTGGGTGGCTCAGTGGGTTAAAGCCTCTGCCTTCGGCTCAGGTCATGATCCCAGAGTCCTGGGATCGAGCCCCCCATCGGGTTCCCTGCTCTGCAGAGAGTCTGCTTCCTCCTCTCTCTCTGCCTGCCTCTCTGCCTACCTGGGGTCTCTGTCTGTTAAATAAATAAATAAAATCTTTAATTAAAAAAAATAGCCAAAAGATGGAAGCAACCCAAATGTCTATCAGCAGATAAATGGATAAACCCATGGGATATCTAACATAATGCAGTATTCTTCCGCCCTGTAATGGAAACAAGTTCCGACACCTGCTCCCCGGATGAACCGTGAGGACGTGATGGTGAGTGAAATAAGCGAGGCATGAAAGCACAAAGACTGTAGGATTCCACGGGTAGGAGGTGCCTGGAGTCGTCACTTTCACAGGGACAGAAAGCAGAAGAATGGTTGCCAGGGGCCCCAAGGGGTGGGTGTGGGATGAAGAGTTCTGGCACAATCGGAAGAATTCCAGAGCCGGACCATGGTGATGTTTGCACAACCATGTGAATACGCTTACGGCCTCTGGACCGCACGCCGACAAATGGTCAATATGTAGATTTTATGTTAGGTGTATTTCACCGCAATTTTTAAAAAACGAACTCTTAGAAATTTTCGAGAACATTTTTTAAAAAGAAGAAATTACCGTAATGAGAGAAATCCACATTCCTGCGCTAGAGCCCAAGCATCAGTATAAAAGCTCCCCTAGGAATTCGGATGTTTTGGAGAGTTCTCTGATGGGGTGGTCATGCCCAGAGCGAAGCAGAGAAGGGAGCTCAGGGAGAGCCTCTCCTGGTGGCTCAGACTCTCGAAAGGACTCCTTTCTGCCCTCTGCTGGCCCAACTCCGCTTCTGAATTCCTCAGTGGCTGGGATTCCGAGCGGTTGAGCAGCTCTAGGCAAATAAAAGGAGTCACTGAAATTTCCATGTGGATAGTGGCTTTGAGGCCAATTGGTGGTGAAAGCTTCCCTTAGGACTGAAATCTGGGACTGAGCCCACGGGGTAGGCCTCGTCAACCCCCTGCAAGACCTACTCTGGATGAAGACCAGCTGCTCCCTTCTAAGGAGCGGCTCAGCAGCCCAGACCATATGATGTTCCGACTGGAAGATTCCATCCTCCCAGGGTGACTTTTGAGCTGGCCTGGGCCCCAAGTGAACACAGGCCTCCCACGGAGCTCCTGGTCTCTGGGTCTCAGAACCACAAACGGACCCCTCCGGGCCTACTGGCCTCCTGGGGCCCCGAAGAACGGAGGTTTGTCGCGGGATCAGGGTGACGCATCACGGCTGTGACTCCCATCACCCCGGGGTAGAATGAGGCCCCAAGGAGTTCAGACCGGTGGAGTGAGTCCTTCCCCAGGAGGTGGTCTTGGCCGCAGAAAGGCAGATGTGGCCTACAGGACAGTGGAAAGAGGGGACAGACGAGAAAGAAATGCCTAAGAACCCAAGGGTCCAGGGGCTGAGAAAGGGCTATTCTGGGAGCTCCTCTCCCTCCCCCCACCCCTCTGCCCGCCCTGTGGTCTCTGCCCCGCTCTCAGCTCCCGCCACATGAGCCAGGTAGGAGGCAAGGCTGATAGGCAGAGTTCAAAGTTCCTCCCACATCCTCCCTCACACACACACGCACACATATGCACACTCATGCACACATATGCACACCCCCACACACCCTCGCACGGGCACAGGCACATAATCACACAGAAACACAATACCAGCTATATTACCATTATCTTTTATTTATTTTAGAAAGATAGCATGTAGGAGCCCAGAGAATCTCCAGCCGCCTCCGCACTGAGCACAGAGCCCATAGCATCTGTGTCATTAATATAGACGCGGGAAGCGTATTAAACACCTTAGGGAAACCATGAAACCATTCAAAACAAGCTCTGATAAACTTTGTATTTTTTTCTTCCAGGACCAGCAGTGTGTTCCAACTCCCCGGAAGCTACACAGTCCGGAGCCCACGGGGGCCCTGCAGGGGATGGGGGGACACCTCGAAAAGGTACTCTCCTCTGCGCGCTCCTGGGCCCAGGCTTCTGCTAATCTGTAAACACCCAGTGCTGGAATTACCAGGAGGCAAAGGAGAAGGGAACTCATTAGATAAACCCTCGTGCTTAGGGCCCCATTAGTTAATTAAATTATCACTTTACTGTGCCCAAAGTGAGCCGTGAGGCTAATCCAAGTGTCACCGGCTTTATGGGGTCTGCGGGCTCTTTACAAGCTTCCTCTGCTCCTAAGTGTCAAATTGGGGCTGTAGGGATAGATAAAGGGAAAATCAAGCTTGCAATTGCAGCCTTTCCCTTCGATATCTTTATACTGCGCTATAAAAGCCTATTATCCTTAATTTAAAGAGTGAAAATTGTTGACATCTCTTTCCATTGCTAATCTTTAGGAAATAAGAAGTGGCATATTATTTGAAATGAATAATGCGCTCACTTTATTGGAGAGTAGTAAAAATCTAATAGTTGGCAAAACAGCACGGTGTTTACTCTTCAAGATAGTCAGGTTTATTAGCTTAAGCACCGAGAGCACTCTGCAGTCGGCCCAGCCGCCACAGTAGGAGTCTGGCTTGGGTCATAGCACCCGAGGGGCTGCTTGTGGCTGTCATTGTTTTCCCTTTTTGCTGTGGTTCTCTCCTTTCTTTCTTTCCCCATTTCCCTTTCCCCGCTCCCCACCCCCGAAAAGGATCACAGGCTATTCTGTCAAGGAGCCTAATTTCACATGCGGCATACATTCATTTCATTGGAAAACATCCTACAAGAGAAAAATAAATAAATCATGTGTGTCCCACGCTCAATTCTTCCAGGTTGTAATTTTCCAGGGCAGGCGGCTGGGAGTTCGCAGGCAGGAGTGGGCTTCTGAGAAAGTTTGATGGGTCTGTGTGTCCACGCTGCACACATATGTACACATATGCACACACACACACATATGCACACACACACGCACGGAGCAGGATGGGGAGTGTGGAGGCAGGCCGAGCGCCCTGGGGCGTCTGTGACACCATGCCATGTTCGCGTGTCTCCTTGCTCTCCCAGGAGCTCTGCAAGGTCCAGGATTGGGGGTACTTGTTCAGTGATATCCTGGGAGTCCGGGACCGGGCTTGGCACAGAGGCATTTCATAAGCACCCATAGAACAAGGTGCTAAATGAGTAGACTCTGAATCAGAGAAATCATTTTTATGAAAACCTTTTGAGAACAAACTTCTTTGTGCTAAGGGCTCCAAAATCTTCTTCTTCAGGCCTCAGCTTGGTTCTTCGCCTTCGGTGATCCCAGCGCCTCCCCCGGGCCCAGGAGTCTGTGAGTGGATGGGTGTGCATCTCGTGCTGTGTGTGTATTTCTGCAGACTGATTTCACGGCTCAAATGTCCCGAGCAGGGGAGGTCTGTTCATTCGCGGCTGACTGTGCCTTCATCAAGGACAACCATCTGCTCCTTTGCACAACATAAAGACACAAAGCTCTCTTGCCTGCATCAGCCTCTCTGTAAATGATGATGAGCTTTTCACTTCCGAGATTGTGGTTCTTGGTTTTCACACTGCAGGGCCAAGTTCCCCAACCTGAGTAGATATGGGTCTTTGCACAGCAATCGTGGGGAGTGGCCCCAAGAAATAGCCTCGTACAAGTGCGCCCAGAAATTTCAAGTGCTCAACGTGACCTCATCCAAACTGAGGCCACTTTTCTCCAGAAACCCCACAAAGAGAGGACGGCTTTATGAGCTTGCCCTTAAGTTCTGAGCTCCCTGAAGGCAGGCCTTGGGCCTGAAGAAGCTTCTGAAGCCCTGCCCCCCCCACACACACACAACAGGACCCTAAGTACTTCTGCTGTCCTGTGGAGTGGCCCAGCCCAGCATGAACTCAGGGACAAAAATCACACCAGCATTGTATGCTGAGGTGCGGTCCTGTGACAGGGCCTAGCATGTCCTCTCTGCTCATACTCGCTACTGCTGGAGATTATGAAACAGCCAAGGGGAATGGGGGCCCCAAGTTCAAAAGGTGAGGCCTCCCAAAACAAGACCCCACTGCTGAGCCTGCTGATCACTCATGCCAGGAGAAGCTGCTTATCTCTTGAACTTTCAGCCGGCTAATTCCAACCAAGGTACATATCGCTTAGCTTTAGGCAATAAAAAGAAAAAAAAAAGTGTTTATCTGTGGTGAGCAAATCCAGCTTCTCCCAGGTGACTCTTCTGTGGGACTATTTCCTTGTTCATGTTCCCGTTTCTGCAGTCAAGGCCAGCCAAAGATCGAGGCTCACTCAGGGGCACGAGAACTTGGCCTTGTCAGGCACGGCAGTCACACAGCCCTAAGCCCGGAGTCACTGCCAAGGTCAGGGGCAGGTACGCAGAACAGTCTTGGCCCCCAGGATCTCTATTCCATACATAATCGGGTGCTGGTTAACTGGGATTCAAAATGCCTTGGAAACACCTAAAAAAGTCCCTTCTTTAGGCAGATGGGGACTCCGGGAGGCCCAGAAAGACTAATGCCTAAAGAAGCCACCACCTAACTCTGGGAGGCATCTGGAGCCCTAAGGTGGCTGCCAGACCAGGCAGGGCAAGACCAGAGCCACAAAGCCCACCCCTGCTGCTAGCTACTCTACCTGCGAGGGTTATGCAACTGCCTTGGAAGGGAAACAGATGGGTGGCAAACAGCAGATGTCCCTTCATTCCAGTGGCCCCGGAGAGAAGGGACCAGATGGAGGACAAGCCAGCTTTGGGCAGACTCCTGGACTCTGCTTGGGAGCTCAGCCCCTGCCAGAGCAGATCCCAGGTCCATAGGTTCACCCCGGGTCTTGACTGAGGCTTGGGTTAGCTGGTGGACATGTGGGTTTTGGCATTGACTGAGGTTTTGCCATTGACCGAGGCTTGGATTAGCTGGTAGACACGTATGTTTGCGGGGGCCCCCCAGTTGGCGCAGCGGTCAAGCACCTGACTCCCGGTTTCAGCTCAGGTCATGGTCTTGTGAGTCAGCAGGGAGTCTGCTTAGGGATCCTGTTCCTCTGCCCCTTCCCCTACTCTGGATTAAATAAATAAATCTTTTTTTTTTTTAAACTAAGTTTGTGGGGCACCTGGGTGACTCAGTGGGTTAAGCCTCTGCCTTCGGCTCAGGTCATGATCCAGGGGTCCTGGAATCGAGCCCCGCATCAGGCTCTCTGCTCAGCAGGGAGCCTGTTTCCCCCCTCTCCCTCTCACTGCCTCTCTGCCAACTTGTGAGCTCTCTCTCTGTCAAATAAATAAATAAAATCTTTAAAAAACAAAACAAAAAACCAACTAAGTTTGTATTTCAGCTGCCTCCCCTGAGTCATGGTTTGGTAGCTTTATGTCCCCCCCAAAGCAGCATCATTTAGCCCCCTAAGGCTTCTCTGTAGAAAGCAGGGACCCTTAGGAGCACCTGGGAAAGGGTTGCATTCAAGAGCACTGGAAATGGCATCCTTTAAAACCATTGAGGACCCCTCACTAACAGGCCGGAGGACCCCACAGGACAGTAGTCTGGAGGGACAGCCCTGTTTCCCTGCACTGGTCCCCGTGCAGGGACTTGAGTAATAGCCGAGCACCACAGTCCCGAAGGGAAAGGAGGTGAGAGCCTGCAGAGTTTCGGGGGCATATTTGATACGTCTCATTGTCTCCCTAACCAGCAGACGGCACCGATTCTGCTAGGGCATTAATGATGCTTGTAAAATAATAAGGCTCGAGACCGCCCGCGCGAGAGCAAGCCCTTGATAAAAGGGAGATTTACAGCCACATCCATCAATTTAATTATCTTTTACTAGGGTTTAAACTTAGTAGTAATACTAATCTCTATTTAGGGTGGTTTACGGGATCTATGGACACTTTACAATCGTCCTCTACCCAGAAGTGTCAGGTTATGGCGATATTGATAAAACAGTGGAGTAAACGGGAGGTGAGACACCCCAGAACGAGCTAATACACTTTTTACTGCACTGTAAAAGCCTATTACTCTCTGATTTCAGGTGAAAATTTGTGGTCAATAATCTGAGTTGATAATGTTTCGGAAACAATTCCCCAGATAATAAAAGTTGCCTGCTTTGCCTCCATCAACACTCGCACCCCAGCCCCAAGCCCAGGCCCAGCCTCCTCCATGGATTTGAGCATAAAAAGCCGGGGCCACAGGGCCGAGGTAGGGCCTGCTCAGCCGATCAGCCGCCACTGCTCGCTCCTGGGGCCTGTCTCTCTGGGGCTGAGCAAGGCAGGTCTGGGAAGCTTCTGGCGGCCACGCTGTGAAAGGGACCCCAACCACCCAGACTCTGGGCTGCTCAGCTCGCGAGCTTCCTGCCAGTGGACAATTCCTGCCCTTGCAGAAGTAAGCTGCTCTATGCCCTTCAGGCAACAGATGGACAGAGCAGCCCAGAGCCGGGGCCCCTAGAAACTGCCTCCTGGAACATCTCTGGCCAACCGTGTGGCCACTGAGAGGAGAACGGGGGCAGTTATTGTGCTTCTGAGCCCAACACCCTCACGAGAAACCATTGTACTCACGAAGGGGCTCAGTTTCTTTCTCATCCACCCCCCTGTGCTGTGAGGCCCATCGGTCTCCCCTAACGCCCTTCAAGGGCTGGTGTCCTACACAGAACACAGCGTCACAACCTTTGGTACTTCCTGACCTGACTTGTTTGGAACTAAGACCACCAGGCATTCCAAGGCAACATGGCGCTGTTTACAAACGGGACCTACGGGACAGAGGGTCTGCAGCAGAGAAGTTTGCTGGTTCTGGAGAGAAAGGGAGATGGCCTGTGCCCACCTCTCAGCGTCTAGAACCTTCCAGGGGCCTTGGGTCACTCAGACGCTCCAGCCCCAGGCAGGATGCCTCGAGCCCTCATGGTGCAAGCCTGGCTATCATGGCCGAGGCAGCCGCTCAGCCCCAGGGGAAGTGCTGTAGACCCCGAGTTCCCCAGTGCAGCAAGTCCCGCTTGGAGTTTGCACTCCAGATCGGCATCTCTCCCCACCCCCACCCAAAGCCACCTGCTTCCTGGTTCTACTTTTCTGCCAGTGTTGTGATCAGAATAGGGAATGGTAGCCGAGAAGGCAGGGACAGAGGGATAGGGAAGGAAGGGACACAGCAATCCCACCAGCCCACCTGCAGGGGACACCCCCCACGGAGCAGCTGCTGTCGCCACCACGACTCCTACAGACACTCAGTACTATTGTGGGCACAAGACACTTTACAACCATGAACCCTAGTACTTTCCCAACGGGGGACTCTCTCAACACAGATCAGACATTATCCTTGTGAATCAGAGAAAGCCCAGTCTTGGAGTCCCAAGAAATAAGCACCGCCGCTCTCACGATTTCTCTGAGTCACAGGTGTGTTGATTTGCACAGTGGAGTGGAAAGAGTCTTTATGGAAATCTCATGGACATGTAGTACACATGGAAACGCATTGTACACTGTAGAGTGCTGAACAACGGCAAACACAAACAGCTCTGCCTACCAGTTCCTCACCATGTGCCTGGCACGGGGCTCAGCATCTCCTGTATATTAAGTCCTTAAGCCCCCAAACCCTATGAGGGAGGTTCTGTTATTGTCCCCCTTGTGCTGAGGCTAGGAGAAACCGAGGGACTTGCTCCAGGTCCGGTAGCTGGTAAAGGACAGAGGCAGTCTGCTCTCCCGCCAGGGCCCCTGACCTTGCAGTGCTGCTCCTGGAGTTGTGGGGGAGGCACATACAGCTGGCAAAACAGAAATGGCGTGAGGGTGGCCAACTGGCCTCAGGGCTGCAGGAACCCAGAGTCAGGCTGGCATATAAACCCACAGGGGAGAGGTTAGAGCCCTTCCTTTGCCAACATGGCTTCACAATGAACCCATAGATACAATATGATTCTGCTAGAAGCTCTGGTGTTCACCAGATCTGAACCAAACAGCATGACTAGATACTAGCCCAGACTCCTGAGATCCTGAAGCCGGTGTTGGGGACAAGAGGCGGGGGCTGTAAGGATCCAAGGGCCCTAATCCATCAAGGCAACGTGATTTGTCCAAGGTCACACTGCTGAAGGGAGGCAGCTGGGGGACTAGAAGACACCTGTCCCACCTCCCAGCGCAGGGCCTGTTCATGGAACCAGGTCAGCATTCACGAGGTCCCAACCCATTCTGCATTGGAGCCATCCGGGGTCTGTGCTCAGATACAGATTCTAAAGCCGCCTTCACTTGCTGCTGACGAGGAATCTGCATTTTAAAGAAATCCCCTGCATCCAGTGCTATGTCTGAGGGGGCAGGGGGTTGGGCCTCATTTTTTGTTGTTTTTGTTTGTTTGTTTTAATGTGGGATGAGAGAAGAGGCTGCCCCATGACAGTGAATTAAATCTACCTCCCAGGCGTACATTGCTGCTTCTGCACGGTCGGACATAACTCTTAAAATGGCCCTTCCTGTTTGATCTTTCCACCAAATCCTTTCCCCACCCCCTCTCTCCAGGCCTGATCCAACCCAGGGCTGGTGGTTCAGTCCCTACGGCAATCCCACATTACCTTTGAGAACCATTTACAAAGCTTGAGTAGGCATTTGTCCCTCTAAATGCAAGTTAGGAGATGGAATGTGGGCCTAGCCCATGCCCAGAGCTGGGGAGGGGGCGTGTTTCTCAGTCTGTGCCATCACTGCATGTGCCCTGGGCCTGGACACGGGTGCAAAAGCCAGAGGTCAGAAGTGGCTTGAAAGACAACGGCATTTCATAGGGCAATGGTCTGAATTAACATGCTTGGTTGAGGGGCACATGGCGGGATCCGCAGCTCATGGTGGAAACGCCACCGTTAGCGTTCAACACTCTGCGAATGAACAAACTTGAGCAGCCATGATAAATGAGAACTGTCCGGCAGCCTCAGCCTCACGGGGGCTAGAGTGGCCTCGGGACACTCAGCAGATACACTTGGAAGAGCAGAGAAAGGAGGAAAGCCTGCCCTGGAAGGAAAGCAGAGCTGTGGGGGCAGAGTGGGTGGGTGGTGGTGGGCACGTGGGGAGAGCAGGCAGCCTGGGAGAGAGAAATCAGGGAGCTTGGGAAGGGGAGAGCCTCGGGATGGGGAGAACAGAGCTTAGAGTAAAGGAAATACAAAGTCAAGGTAAGCACAGCTATCTTCACCGATTTTCTCAGGATTGGCTGTACAACCTTCCAGAACAATGCAGATTACAAATTAGCCGCTTCATACATTGCTGGGTACAGACACTAGCCCCTCGAATGAATCACCTCGCTCTGTGCCTACCACTGCCAGAACATACTGAACCTTCCCAGAGGTGGTCTGACCACAGGCAGGGCCTCAGGGCCCATCCATCTCTGAGTTACAGAGAAGGTGAGTGGCATGGGTATTTCTGGAAAACCAGAGAAACTTCTTTTGATTCAGAAGGAACTCTTCCCTCTGTTGAAAAAGAAGAAGGAGGAGGAGAAAGAGAAGGAGAAGGAGGGGGAGGAGGAGAGGAAGAAGAAGGAAGAGGAAGAGGAAGAAGAAGGAAGAGGAAGAGGAAGAAGAAGGATTTGACAGCAATAAGAGAAGCCTCCGATACTAATGACAGAGATTAAAAGAACATTCTCAAAGATTGTCGAGGCAATTGCAGTAAAATGTCAACAATGGCTGGAAATAAGTCAATACAATTTCTTTACCTGAAAATATAAATGTTCCAGAGATGATTTATTTGACCATAAATTATTTTCAGGCACCCAGTGTTTCCTCTTTTCCATTGTACATATTTTTAAATGACTGTCGCTTTTATGAATGAAGACTGAAGTGCTCAGGTAATTTAAATCTTTTTGACATACGTATTTTTTTTTTTTTTAATTTCTAAAACGGTTAAGGAGAAAGAATAGTTGGCTTCTGGGGGCAGGAATTGCTTGGCAGGTCCAGATGGTTTTGCCAAACGATGTGAAGACGTTCAGGCAAGGGAAGCACACGGTATTGGATTGCGCCCGCTTTGTTTGCCCGTGTGCACGGAGGCAAGGAGTCAACCCGGGATTCCACCCTATCTTATCCACCCAATCTTATGAGGTGGTAAATCTGTCCTTTGATCTTGTCAACAATGTGGAAAGTTGGAGACAGCTGCCACCCCCCCCCCCAGTCAGTAGGGCCTCACCATACCCTCATAAAACATTTATGAAACCTGTAATAAACAGGCCTGATAAGGAAGAAGGCTCAAGATTTCAAAAGTCAGCAGCTCCACTGAAGAATGCCCTCTCTACCTCCAATGTTCCTTTATTTGAAGGGCAAACACAAACCATCAATTCCCACTGGCTGTAAAGTTTCTGAGCAAAGTGTTTCACCAAACCCAGAGATTAGCAGAATCTGTTTGGAGTCTTACCCACATTCAAAAATCACCTCCCCTCCCCTGGCCCAGATTCTCTGCACTGATACGGGTGGGCACAGGGGGGCCGGGCAAGGCAAAGGGCTAGGCCAGAGTGACCATAAAAGTTCAGTCACAGAGAAATAAAGAGTCATTTGTTGCCACAAAGTAAACTGACATCCTACAATTGAGTTTAGCAAAAAGAAAAAGGTGCAGCATTTTAGTAATACGTCATAAACTATAAATTTGGGATATTTACTTTAATTTCTGTTTTATTTTCTGTGTTTAGCAGACGTAGACAGACGAATTATTCCCCCACTCCAAGAATTTTCTTAGCTGACTTTCTTGGGCAAGTATCAGACCAGTTGAGTTGCTTACACCAGAGGTCTTCAAAGAATCAAGAAAGGAGAGCCAGGAGTACGAGAGGGAAATACACGAAGTGAGGCTGGAAACTCTTCAGGGCAGGGAACGTTGTTGGTTTGCCTAGGACAGGAAGAGGAAAAGCACTGGAAGTATTTGTTGAATGATGAATAGGTAAAGGAAAGAAAGACTGAGCCACAGGACCAACTTTCCAGGAGAGGTGAACAGCACACTTGAGCAGAGAGAGACAGACAGACAGACAGCAGAAAACTCACACACCACTGGAACACTCTTGTCTATACAGTGCCTTGGATTCAAGATGATACAGGTGACAGGCAAAGGATAATTGAAGTGGTTGGGGAAAAAATGTCTAGGACTTTCATTTTTTCTCCCCCATGAACCATGACAAAAGAAAGAGAAAGGAGGAGGAGGACCTTCAGGAAAGCCTACGGAACTGACCGCTCCAGGCTGAGCAACTCCCCACATGGAAGCATAGATCCCCAGGCTGGGGAGACGTCCCCCATGTCTACCTCCTAGGCAGCCATCTGTTGGGAAGCTCAGCTCATGTCTGTCTTCATTCTCACACTTGTCTTGTAGCTTGACATAAAGGAGATTCCTATACCTCGTTACACATGAGCCCTCGGGTGGTGTGTGTTCTGTGCGTCTTCTATGTGTTTTCCATTCAATTTTCCTGAGGTCAGGACAGTAAGAGGCCACCTTGACCAACATCATCATGTACCTGCCCCATCCCCAGGCACCTGACGCTAATGATAATGGTGGTCCAGGGAGCAGTGCTAAAGGATTGGGAGCTGGAGGCGCTCTTGCCTTCAAGATCTGTCCCTATTTCAGCGGCCTGGAATGATGCCTGGCAGGTGGGCTCCACGAGCATGTGGGCTCTGGTGGGCTTCACTCTTCCAGTCACTGGGGATGAGAGTGCCTAGGCTAGTGGAAGAAGTAGAGAAGGGGGCCAGATGTAATTGGGGACCAAGGGTAACACAGTTGGCAGTGTCTGAGATGTCCCAAAGTGCTGGTCATCACCATTGGTCAATAGTGGTTTGGCCAAAACCCATTAAGGTAGGCAGAAATGAAGTAATCATTCTACAAGACGTAAGACCCTTTTAGTTAGTAGGCCATGGTCTTTAGGTTCATATCTGAAGTGTCCGCAAATGCTCGTGGGACAAGGGACCAGAGATGGATTTTCACAAACATTTCCCTCAAGTAAGCAGTGGTCATTCATGAAGTCCCATCAGATGTGTCCTTCCCTGTCTGCTGCTGTCTCCAGACCCCAGAAAGCCAGTGCCGGAAACCACCACTTCCGGGAGGAGGGAGAGGGCTGGCCTCTCAGGGAGGGCTGTGTCGGGGAGGGAGGTGAGGAGGAGGCCACCCTGCAGAACAGGTGCACAGGTGCCCCTAGGACAGGGGGCTGCCCCAGCATTCTCCACAAGTCAAGAAACAGGGAAGTATAGTGGTCCAGAGCGCAGTCTGTCATCTGCCCAGGCTCCCAACCCGGCTCTCACACTCACTACCCTTGTGAACTTGAGAATCAAACAACGGGCTTCCATTTTCTCATCTATAACATTAGGACGATCAAACCAGTTTGGGCCACATCGCTGGGAGGGAGCGATGAGACGGGGTGGTAAGGCATTTAGAAAGCTTGCCATCCCCACGATTGTTCCGGGAATGTCACCAGCACGTTTGCTTCTTGGAGCTCAGAATAAATAGCTTGTACGCACTTTTCATGTCCAAGAAGATGCGGTATGAAGCTGGGTTTTGCCCTCAATTTGGCTTGTCCCGCTTCTGCTGCCGCTTCTGTCCACCCTCGCATCTCCCACCTACATCCCTGAACAATTGCAGCTTTCTTTCTTTCAGTATTGTCCACTTAATGATCACAGAAAACATATCAAGTCGGGGCCATTTTCTCCATTTTACAGGTGAGACCAGAGTCGTGGGCAAATCTGGGGTTTAGAGCATGGCTGGTCAGGGCACGGAACCCGGCGGTGAAGCTTGTCCCTGCTTGTATGTGACCAAATGAGACACACTGAGGAGGTGACACGTTCCTTTATGCAGATTCGCTGGGGACAGGGAAGGGCCCGCCACCGTTCACACCCTGTGGTTTCCCGTCTTCACCCAGGCATCCCCCTCCAGGGCTCGCCATGCAGCCCCAGTGTGTCACCCATGGATCTTGGCACCCCCCACCTTCCTTTCATACCAGTGTGGGAGGGGGAACTGGAGGAAAACTTATTGTTCAATGGGCACAAAGTCTCAGTTTTGCAAAGTGAAAAATTCTGGAAATTGCTTGCACGACACTACTGAATCGTACACTTAAAAATGATTAAGGGGCACCTGGGTGGCTCAGTTCCTTAAGCATCTGCCTTCGGCTCAGGTCATGATCTGGGGGTCCTGGGATAGAACCCCGAGTTGGGCTTCCTGCTCAGCAGGGAGTCTGCTTCTCCATCTGCCTCTGCCGCTCACCCTGCTCACACACACACACACACGCACACACTCTCTCTCTCTCAAATAAATAAATAAAAATCTTTTTAAAAATGAGTAAGATGGTAAACGTTGTGTTATATGTGTTTTATCACAGTTTTTAAAAAGTTTGGGCCTTAGATCTGGCACCCTTAGATACAGTGGACTGCCACCATCCTCGTCTGGGGAGGAAGCTCAGTATGCTGTCCCCCACCCCGTGCCCTAAGGGGGTGCTCAGCTTGGTGGCCTGGTGCAGAGCTGCTTGTGCTCAGAGGAAGGGCTCCCTTTCCTAATTTGTACAAAGCTGCCACTAGTTCCACCAACCCTGTGCCCACGGGCTGTGTCTGCCCAGAGGGGTACCGTGCCCGTATCCCACAGGCTCTGGGTGGGCTCAGGGGTGCCCTGATGCCTGTTTCTCTCCCAGCTTGTCTGGGAACTTCCCAGAGCAGGGATCATGTTTACTTTTCTACATATTTCCAGCTGCTCACTCAGGGCCCTGCACACAGTCAGAGCTTAATAAATACTTGTGGAAAGGAGAAGAGAAGGAAGGCAAAGAAAGGCAGAGAGAGAGAGAGAGAGAGATGGAGGAACAGGCAGAATGGATGCACGGAGGGAAGATGCAGAAGCCTTTGAGGGGGGGGGATACAGGTAGATGTGTCTCAATCTCTAGTTTGTGTGTGTCCTAATGGCCTGAGAACCGAGGGGGTTCTTCTGGGGTCTCTGAACTTCCCATGGATTACAGGGGTTTTATTTTAGAGTTTCATGTGTCCTTCCCTCATCTCTCTACCCTGAATTCTGAGACCGGCAGTGGGCTAGAGGGTAACCCAAGTCCTCACTGGCCCTGGGCGTTTCAGAGCCCTTGCTATGCCCTGAATGGCCCCATGGTCATGATCACAGCAAATGTCCCAGTGCCTCCAAAACCCTTGTCACCCTGCTCCCACTGGGGCCCTTCTGCTCCCAGCTGCTCCCCCACTGCGTCTCCACATCTAGGGCGAGAAACTCACAAGGGCCCCGTCCCCGTGGAGGTGATGTGTTTCTCGTTCCCCACCGCCTCTCATCCCCGTACCTCCTCCCCTCGCCCCTCCTGGGCCTCCCGCAGCTCCCATCTCCACAGCCCACCCTTGGTGGGCCCCATTATCTGCAGAGATGGTTCCCAGGCGATAAAGCAGCTCAGGTCAGGCAGAGGGGAGATTTGTGGACCTGCGGAAGCTCAGGGATTTTCCTAGCTCGTCACCCTGCTGTTTGCCCACCTGTCATGTCAGCTTTGTGACAAGGCGGACATGAAATGTGGGGGGGAGGGTGCATTTTTGGCAGAAGAGGTAATAGGCTGCCGGCTATACACACACCCATACACTTTTCGGTTGCAGCCCTGGGCCTGCCCTGCTGCCCCGGTCCTCTGTTAATGCGTAACCAGTGACAACTACTCTCGAGACAGGTGCACAAGTCTCACCCTCCATCTCTCCTTCCCACTCCTCCACATGGGCCAAAAGAGAGGCATTGGAGAGCACCCAGTTCAGCCACTGCAGCCCTTGGCCTGCCCCACAAGGGCCTGCTCTCCCAGGCCTTGGGCCTCCAGCTGCGGGTGGGAGCAGTCACCAGGCACAGGTGTGGCTCAGCGCCTGACCTCTGAACTCCACAGGACAGGCATCAGGACCAGGTGTGGTGGTTTCGTGGGCAGAGAAGAAAGGGCACCTCGAAGACTAAGGGACAACAGCCGGGGGATGAACACCATCACCTTGTCACCACCTCCACCCACAGCCCCATACACACTCCCTGGAGGAAAGGCAAGCCGCTGGATACCAGTACAAACGAGTCACACAGCTGGAAATCAACCTTTTAGAGTCTGTTTTCTTAGAAGAAATATGCAAAGGGGCCAGGAAAAGGAAAGCCAGACTGACGTCTGGAAGCCAAGTATGGCGTGCTCAAGTTGGGGTGCAGGCAATGACAGATGCAGGAGCGGGGAGAGGGACGTTTGCAACCCAGGGAGGTCAGGCGCCCTGGGCTGCTCTGGGAGCATCCACCAAACGTGCAGAGAGTGAGACCAGCAGGGGGCAGCAGAGAGCCCAAGGGCGGCAGGAAGCTAGGGTAGGAGGATGCTTTGGGCTCCTTTGGGTAGTCCCTGCCTATCTTTCCTCCAATGGTCCATCCTTTTCCCCCTCTTCCTCATTCCCTTTTCTTCCGGTCTTCCTGGGAGGTTGCGCTGTCAAAGCCAGACCCCCCAGAACCATGCACCTCCTCATCACATCTTGGAAAACTGTCTCTGTGGAGAAGCCCCTACTTTACAAATGTGGTTTGACAAGCAGGGGCTTGGGGTCACTGAGAGGCTTTCTGAGAGCCTCGGATGGGGCCACGACCCTCCTAGCGCTCAGGATTCTCACCTCAGAGTGATGGTCAGGCAAAGGGCTGGCTGGGATGGCACGTTGGCGTGAAAGAGCCTGACATGCCGTCGGGTTGAGCCTCTTGCTACCGCCTGCCCTTTGGCTCCAAACGATCAAGGAAGAAGAGAAAATTAAAGCCTTTCTTATTAATCATGCCAGTGGGTGCTACGAGTGCTTTGGAATAGGATGAAAAAGCAAGAAGGTATTGAACATAACGAGCAGGTACGGAAGCCATCGGGTGTTGTGTGTCTATCACAGAGCAGTCCCTGGGCACAGTCGAAGCAATAAGTCACTTAAATAACACGTACATGGTTGAAATGACAAGTTCCTAAATGGCCTCAAATCTAGAGTGAACTTGGTGTTGGGGGAAGGGAGGGCGGTTTCCAGGAAACTCTCTCCTTAAAAATCACATCCATACAGAAAAGCGCACACATCGCACGTGTGCAGATAGATTAATTGCCACCAAGGGAAGCCGTCTGTGGACACTGTACCCAGACGACAGACGGAGCGTGGCCAGCACCCGAGAAGACCCCCTGCCTTTTTGGGTCATCCCCTCCCAAGGGGAACCACCATCCTGACTCCAAATACCATGGTCGAGCTTTGCCTGCTGTAGCCTTTTACGTAAAGAGAGTTGTGCTGTGCGTTCTTTTGTGTGTCTGCCTTTCCCGTTCAACACAAGGCATGTGTGGTTCATCCGTGTGGTTGTATGTAGTTGTCGTTCAGGTGTCTCTGCTGTTGCGTTGTCAGCCACTGGGGAACAGCAACACAGTCTCATCACCTGTTCTGCTGTTAAAGGACGTAAGGGCTATTGGTGGTTTGGGCCATTATGAGGAAAACACATGCATCTAGACTCCTCCAGGGCATGCATGTCCATCTGGTGGGTACGCAGGGGGATGAGGAACGAGCTGGACTCGGAGATATCTGTAAGTCTCTTCTTCTCTCTGGGGGAGGCAAGCTGTGAGTATGAAAAGGGAATGTTTGTACTGACTTAGTGAAAGTGGGTGCAAAATCTGGGAACGAGAGAACCTGCTGCTGAAACGCAGACTGCCATGTGGCTTGCGGGCAGGAGCTGTGTGAATGTGGGAGCATCTGGATGCAGAGCTGCCGGGGAGTTTGCAGAGCTGGGCAGCCAGGGACGGAGGGAGACACGGCTGTCCCTGGGCCGGTCTTGGCTCACTTGCTCCCTAGGACCCACTACCACAGAGCAGGGAGGGCAAGAGGCTGCGAGAATGACGTCACCTCCCCCGGCCCTCACCTCCTGGGCCTTGGAAGTTGTGGGCATTAGTTTGCACCTCTCCCTCCAGCCTCCTGCCCCATCACCGGCAACTAGCGATTTCGTACCGCACCCTGGCCGGCTGGCTCTTCTTCCTCAGCACACACGCTGGGCTTTCATGGCCAGTGAATGTGAGCTCAGTGGGTTCTGATGGGAAGTGTGCTCTGTTAAAGCTCCGGCACCCCATGTGAATTTCCTTACCGGTCCTCCCTATTCTTTGTAAATCAGAAAGGAGCAAGTCTCCAGTAGGAAGGGTGCCTCCTTTTAAACACATCCCTGTGGCTATCTGGAGTTTGCTGAAGATCTGAGGAAGGGGTGGCAGAAGAAAGAAAAGAGGGCACATGGCAGATGCAGCCCCGCCTGGTCTCTTTCCCGAGCAGTGTGAAGAACAGCGGCCCGGTTGTGGGGCATTCTCGGAGATGTCATCTTGACGCCCGGGGACCGCTGCAGGTGGGCAAAGCAGCTAAGCCCACTTTGATGTTTCATAGGTGTGAGCCCCACGTCCGGTTCAAGCCAGTACATTCAGGGGACAGTGGGCGTAAATACAGGGAAAGCTAAGGCCCAGCTGGGCGCCTGGCCAGGGGTGCTGCTCCCTCTGTGCTCAGCAGCTACCCCGGACCACCACCGAGTCAGTTTGTGCTCCCACCGCTGGGGAGCACCACTCAGTCTCTGCACCGGCTCCTTGCTCTCCTTCTGAAGGCCCCAGGGCATGGTTGGGGGATGGGGGGAAGTGAGGCCCGTGCAGGGAGGGAGGGATGCCAGAGGAAGGGCGAGTCTGGATCCCCAGAAGCAAGGTGACAGGACAGGGTGAGCTTTGTGGGAAACTGGGGCTTCCCCAGTAGAACACCGAGTCTTACAGGGGGATGCTGTTTCCCCTCCTGGGGGCTGTCCTGATGGGTTAGTCACATGGGTTGCATCGGTCCCACGGCTGAGCAGGCCCAGATACTCTGTGGGAACACAGGACTCACAGTGTCCCTAGGGGATGCCCTTCCCCCAGTTTCTTCCCCATTAGCTGTGCCTGGAACTGTGACGTTTCTGGGTGACAGCGGGGCCTTCCCCGGACTCACACCGCTGTAAAGCATGAGGCCCGCCCATCTCCAGACACAGAGCATCCCTGTAAACAGCCGAGGGGATGCTGATGTGTGGACGAGCCGCAGCCCTGGGACCCGACACCCTCCTTCCTCAGGGGAGCAGAGAGGTGTTATTGGACTCATCAAAGGGGGCCTCTCAGCAAGAGCTCACCCCGTTATTATTTTATGAGATTGTTATCACCGGTAACCACAGTATTAATAAAAATTGAGGGTAATAAAAGAAATCACAGAGGCAACTAATGCTATCAACTATGCAATAAAAGGGAGGAAGCAGGCTTCATTTATAATGACAAATTCTCTTTGTGTCCCAAAGTGCAGAAAGAAGGCTGGGAGGAAGGGGCCACTAGGCAGCTCTAGAAGAAAAGCCCACACCTTGCTTCCAGGTAACCACCTCTCAGTGGTATGCTCTGGCCTGGGAGAGCTAGAGGGCTCCCCTCCAGGAGAACATGGGGTGGAAGCAGGGGTTTTCTGGTCTCGTCTGTGCTTACCTAAGCCCTTCACCCTCTCCACCTGGAGGAAGACACTTCTGAGCCTCCCACTCCCACCCTCGCTGGGTTCGCGGCACCCAGCCAGGCATTGGGATTGCCTGGTCCACGTGGTGCTCCAGCCCTGCGGGGGGCTAGGACCCGGAGTCCTGCAGTTGGCCTCCCCACGCTCGGCCCTAGTCACCCTTTCTACTCTCTTCCCATAGCAACCGGCACGGCACCCACCCCTCCAAAGAGACAAGGCCACCTGGGAGGCAGTGTCCCAGCATCCTCCAATGCCCTGAAGCCTACCACGGAGGTGCTCCTTAACTTCTCCAGATAGCTCCTTTTCACCCCACTTTTCACCAGATCTACACAGTGGGTCCCCAGAAGAATGGCAGCAGTAGGTGACATGGGGCATGAGCAGCAGCGATAGGAGGGTAGGCCCGGGAGAACCTCGTCCAACCCAGCCCCTACCCCTGTCCTTCCCTCATGCAGCAAGCGTGGGTACTGACCCTAACCCTGACCTGGTCTCCCAGTGACATAGATGTGGTACTGAGGTGTGCTTTGAGCTCACATGACCCACTGGGATGTCCCTATATTGGAGAAAGGGCCTGTGCCTCCCACAGCCATAGAAAAGGAGGTGAAACCCAGCCCCAGTCTGGGGGAATGAACCTCAAGGATAACCCGGTCACCTCAGATGAGAGAAAACTTGGGCTCGTGCAGACCCAGCTCTGAGCACTGTGGAGGGGGTGGGGGGAAGGCGTTGGGGGGTGCACCACTCGATGCAGCTTCATAAGAGGGGGAGGACGGATTAGACTGGGAATACGGACGGTCTAGAGAAGAAGACCGGCTGGGAGGACAGGGTCTAGGACGTGGTCAGTTAGGGGAGGAGGCAGGAAAGCAGACGTGGTGGGGGAGGGGGTATTGGTGGCATCCCTGTGGCTATGGGACGGAGAGATGGCCCAAAAGGTGGGAGAAGCAAATGCACTCTGCACGTGTTCAGCGTGATCTTCCTGGAAAACCGGGATGGTTCTGGGGGAGTCATTTGGGCAAATGACTCTGAAATCTTCCTCTACTTTATTTAATTCCTAAGAACTTTCTTACAATTATCAAGAAAGCTAGGAGGTGCTTCTGGAGGAAGTCAACGTGCTTTTATAACATATGCATGGGAGGCCCCCTGGCTCGTCTGAGCTCCTACCTGGACAGAGGGAGAAAGAGAAGGGCGTACCATGAAGGAAAAAGGATTTCATAGACCCCGCTTTGTTTGGACCCTGAGCAAAAAGCCCCCCGAGGAGTAGCACAACCATGACTCAGCCTGGCCTCTTTGCCCTTCTGCCTTTTAGGTATCCTACTTAGACCTCAGCTTCTGGCGCCCCAATATCACTTTGGGGCTTTCTCCAAAAGGAGATGTAGGTGCTCCCCCCAGGAGCCCAGGAAGGGGGCGGCTAACCACTCGGATGCTGCAGTTTCCCAAGAGGGGCCTAACTCCAGTATCCAGCCAGGGCTGAACTGGGGCCAACTGGGCTGCCTATCAGCGCACAGTCCAAACACCAGCCAAGGCCCCTTGGCCGGTAATAAATCCAGCCGGGCGGCGAAAACAGGTCAGAGAGCCCGAGGAATATAACCCAGCCCTGGTAATGATTAGCTAGCACCCCGGGGCCCTGGAGGTCACAGTGATAATGAGAAAGTTTCCCCGAGCTATCTCAAGTGCGGAGGACCTGGGGAGGGGCCCTGGCTGGAGGCCCGACTCCTGGACAAACGCTCCCCACCCCCTTCCAGGGCGCGCGCCTTTCAGTGATCAAACACCGCGCCTCCCCAGGGAACAGGGGAACTGACATCACAGCCCCGGGGTCGCGGCCCCAGTGAAGCCCGTGGTGGAGACGCCAACGAGAGCGTCTTTCTGGGAGGTGGCTTTCCCCAAACCCAAGACTTGATGATAAGCCCTTCCTTCCAAGAAGAGGAGGCTTAGTGCTTATCTTTATGGCCCCGCACATCCTAGGACGCGGAGGCCCCGCACCACTTGAGTGAAACTCATTCCAGCGAGATTTTTTTTTTTTTTTTGGTACTTTGGTATCCTGCAAGGAAGGTCTCCAGCAACTTTCTTCAAGTGCAGGACTTAGGCCTCCTTGAAACTAGAGGGGATTTCAAAGCCCCAGCTATGTATGCATTATGACGCGTAGCAAGGACTTCAAGAGAGTTCTTGGACTGAGAAAGCAGGGCCAACACAGAGGGAAAGTAATAATAATAAGGACTCTAAGATGAAGGCTGTAGGAAGCCTCCATGCTCTAAAAAATTGCAGTGTCTGCTGGGGACTAACCCAATTTTCAGATAGAAGTGAAGGCACAAAGAAGATGTGTGTGGTTGTCAAGGGTCAAGATGGCGCCATGAACTGGCAGCCCAGCTCCGGCTTCTGCACCTTCCTTTGAACTATGCAAGTATTCTCATCCACTGCCAGGGTCCCAACCTTTTCACACTGCCTGTCTCTCCTTTATCTTCGGCTCCACCTCCCTCCCTGAACTAAAGATTAGAGTCATCATTTCTACCTCATACCAAAGCCAGGAAGACTCTTTTCCACACTACAAATTGTTCTTGTAGAAAAGGAGCCATGGAAGGGGCACCTCGGTGGCTCAGTCGGTTAAGCGTCCAACTGTGGGTTTCAGCTCAGGTCATGATCTCAGAGTCCTGGGGTCAAGGCTGGAGTCGAGCTGTGAGCTTGGTGGGGAGTCTCCTTGAGGATTCTCTCCCTCTTCCTCTCCCTCTGCCTCTGTCTCCCCTACCCAGCTTGTATACATTCTCTCTCTCAAATAAATAAAAAATCTTTAAAAAAAGAAAGAAAGAGAGAGAGAGAGAGAAGAAAGAAAGAGAGAGAGATAAGAAAAGAAAGAAAGAGAGAAGCGGAGCCATGTATATTTCCTTGAAAATACTGGTACTGATTCCTACTGACACACCCATCACATATTACTCAAAGCTGCCCCACGATGTTACCAAATATTGACATCCTGCGCTGGGTGAGGAGGTAGCCGTAGTGAAGTAAGAGCAGTACTCAGTTCTGGAATCTTCTTACTTCAGGAGGCCAATCACTGAGCAGTGTTCTTATATTCTTTCCTTCGTTATCTGATTTACCAATAACTTCTGTTAAGACGCCACCCAGAGTAAACCATTTCCAGTTCCAGTCAGGGTCTGTTGGGTAAGTCCGTTTTTACATTTTTCAGATGTGTGTGATAATATTGAGCTACTTTTAAGTACGCTATACTTAAAAATGGCCACAACATCACGTGTTCCTGGTGGACACAACAGCACCACCTGTGAAGTAAGTATTCTTGAAAGAGAGAGAGAGAGCAAGGAAGGAAGAGAGGCAGGGAGGGAGGGAGGGAGGGAGGAAGGAGAGAAAGCACGAGAGAGGAAAGAGAGAAAGAGAGAGAGATGAGGGAAGGAAGGAAGGAAGAAAAAGGGAGGAAAGAAGGAAGGGGGGAAGGAAAGAAAAGGGAAGGGAAGAGAAGGGAAGGGAAAGAGAAAATCAAGCCCAGCCAAGCTTCTAGATCTAACTACTAGTGTAGAGGAAACACAGGACTCCGGAGGAAAAAATGTCAACTGGCACCCAGGGTTGTAGTAGCAGAATCCGGGATGTGGGAAGCCGGACATCAGGTGATGCCTGTCATAGCTGGTGACGTGCACAAGGGAGGTCGTTGCATTATTTGCTCTGCCTTTGGGAATGTGTGAAAACTGTCTAATAAAGGCTTAAAAATACCTGCAAGTGTTTGGCTCATACACACAAGCCCTCCTTTCCCTGCCGACCATGAACTAGCACAGTTCTCAGGCATGGGCAGGGAGTCACGCCAAAGGCTGTGTCCTCCATGAACTGGCCATCCTTGGGTCTAACCGAGATGAAACACTGGATGTGGACAGATGCAGAGGGCGATGCCGTCGGGCATTCTCAGACCTGGGTTCTCCATCTGAGTCTGCTCTCCACCAGCTTGAGGAACTTTGGGCAAATCACTTACCCTCTCTCTGAGCACCCATTTTTTTTCTCTACCAAAAGAACCACTCATTCAGCAAACACTTGAGGTGGATGTGGAAACAAGGTAGACAACTGTCCCCGCACTCAAAGAGCAAGAAGTGTGCCCAAGGAATCCATTACATAAGGTGGGTGGGAGAAGGACCATTCGAGAGCTAAGGGCACCAAGGGATTCTGAACCCAAGAGAATCTCTTCTCTCTCAGTCTCAGGGAGGGCTCCCTGGAGCAGGTGGCATTTGAGCTGAAGCCTGACAGGTAGGATTTCAGCAGCGTCCAGGAAGAGGAGGGCGAGCCAGCAGAGGGAGTCCGAGCCGGAGGGATCCAAAGGAAGTGATCTATGGTGCCTGTCTGGGAAGCCAGGGCAGGGCAGGCTGTGGAGGCCCTGAATGCCCGCCCACTGTGGTGGAAACTTCTGTGGAAGGCAATAGGGAGCCCCCTGGACTCTTGAGGAGAGAGATGCTTTGATCAGGATGGTTTTTAAAGATTATACAGAGCAGATGGATTAAGGAGAAAGATTGGATCCTATTTACAGCAGGAGAGAGGAGGCCTAGCTCAGCCGGTCTACGAGCCACCTCTGAGGGTAAAAGTGCAGAACATGCCTGCAAGGACGGCGGGGCTTTCTTCTCCCAGGGAGAGTGTGTGCGTGTACGCGTGCGCATTTGTGCACACACACACACACCCACACACCATATACACATCACTCCCCCCCCCACACACACCACACACACACATCACACATCATACATCACACATCACATACCACACACTCCACACCACACACACACCACCACACACACCACACATACCACACCCACAACCCACACAACATACCACATACCACACACACACGCACACACCATGCACACACACACCACACACACCACACCACACACTCCACACCACACACACCACACACACTCCACACACACCACCACACACACAACACATACCACACCCACAACCCGCACAATACACCACATACCACACACACACACACACACCATGCACACACAAACCACACACACCACACACCATACACACACAAACCACACACCATACACACACGCGCACACCACCCACATACACATCACACACACACACCACACATAGTAGTGAATCCTGAGGCCTGGGGCTGGAGAAAACAAACCATGTATGAGAGAAAGTATGACAGGAAAAAGGAATACATCAACCATCAAATGCAGACACAGTTTGGTGCGAAACTGAGAAATGGCACAGGGAATGCCTCCTGTTTCCTCCCATTTCAGAAAGATCTTTTTGCATCTTGTCCTGGTTCATTCTGGAAACAAGTTCACCAGAACCCAGAGATCGGGGGCTGCTGCTGCTTGCTGGGTGGCTCAGACTGCCGGGGGTCACCGGGCCCCCACAGCCAAGGCCTCCGTCCCTGAGGGAGTGTTGGGAGCCCAGAACCTGGCAGTCTGGAGCGCTGCCTTATCTTTCTATCTTCTCTACAGAAAAGGACATTATAAAATCAAAATGCACACCAGGAAAACAAGGTAAGAACAAAGAATAGTGGCAGATCAGGCTCTCTTGGCTGAAGGTGACACTGCCGGGTCCCTGGGATCCCGCACTCACCCAAGGCTCCTGGGCTCTGTTCTGGCCCGTGTCACACCTCGGTGTGTGATCTTCACCCAATTACCCAAAGCCCAGATTTGTTAGCAAAGGTGGTTTCCTAACTTTTTTAATTAAAAAGTTCTTTTTCTTTATTTTAAAGATTTTATTTATTTATTTGACAGACAGAGATCACAAGTCGTCAGAGAGGCAGGCAGGGAGAGAGGGGGAAGCAGGCTCCCTGCTGAGCAGAGAGCCCAATGCGGAGCTCGATCCCAGGACCCAGGGATCATAACCTGAGCTGAAGGCAGAGTCTTTAACCCACTGAGCCACCCAGGTGCCCCAGTCCTCTTTCTTTAGAGTAACTAATGCATCCAAACAGGAGGAGACCCGATGTGAAATGTGAAGAATTTCAGGGGCAGGGAGAGGGCTATTCTGCCCTTTGCCTTTGCCCTTCACCTTCACAAAGTTCCAGAAGCAGAAAGGTGCTCCTGATCGCAGTGGGTAAGTGGGCTCCTGGCACAGAAGTGGACCCAGGGAAAGCCCCATTGCTGGGGAGCCTTGTCACTGCCCTGGTCAGTTTCACTCCCCAACTCTCTTCCGGGAGCCCCTGGGCTGTGAGAACATGGGAGGCGGGACGGACAGCCGTGGCAGAGGTGGAAGCCGGTTCCTGAGGGATCCCACCTTGTTCCTGGTGCAGGTGGCAGCCCACTGGATCCCCAAGCAGACCCTGAGGTCCAGCTCCCTTAGTGCCTCCAAGTCCCGCCTCTGACTCCGGTCCTCACTTAACACTCTGCAGGCAGGCCTCCTCCCTGGGGAACGGATGCAAAACAGGGCGGGCTCACACCCCAGAGAGCCCAGCTCTGTGTTTTGCAACAGTGGACACTCAGGGAATATTTGCTAAAATATTAGCGCTAACAATCAAGGCGCCTCTTTACTTCTGAGCCCGGCCTCACTTGTTGGTGGGCACCACAGGCTCCAAGCCCACAGGGCACTCATGTTACCTGTCCTCAGGAGCCAATCCAGGAACCAGAATAACAGAAACGAACGCACTCTCTCTGTCCCGGCCCACCCAGGCCTCTTTCCCACGGTGTCCTCATTCTTCCTCCACTCCAGACGGCACAATGCCTGCACATGTGCGTTGCCTTAGGCCTCCTGTGCCCCGAGCCAAGCCTAGCAGGGGGAAGCCAGCACCCTGGGCTTCCAGAGAGACCTCCAGGTTCCGTACCTGGCTAATCATTCAGTGGGGGCAGCAGGAATGGCTGTTTGCTTTTGCTGGGGATGCCAGGGAACAAGCTGTTCAAATCTCCCCAGGCCCCCGCCCCCTTCTGACACCGTGCTCCCCATCAATTCTCCACTATCTCCTGTCTTATCATCCCTCCAGGAACACTTGTTGAAGTTCAGGAGGCAAGGCTGCCTCCCTTGCCCTTGTTTGCAATCCCAGATTTCTACTCCTGGTGGTTCCTTGCCTTTGGCCCCAGAGTCCTCACTGGTGGCCTGGAGGGCCCACATGGGACGTGCTACCTCTTGGAGGCCTCCAGAGCCTGGTGTCGGGCAGGTATCCAGTATCGTGAGGGCCAAGAGATGGGATGTCCTGGGAGACAGAAGGGACAGAAGGGATGGTCCTGAAACATCTCCTTGACTCACCATCACGGCAGTGGGGAGAATGAGAAATCTTACATTACAGTTTCTAGGCACACAGAGCCCAGGGCAGTGGCCGAGGAGGGTAAGAGGAAAGGAAGGTGGACGTGGTTGCAAGGTGGTCACTAGATGTGTGACCCCAGGCTGGCCTTGAACCTCCCTGGGCCTCAGTTGCATCATCCGGGGGAACTATCATTCCTATCTCATAGGGTTAGCCTAAGAATTATAAGAGTTTATAGAAAGCATAGGGCCATCTGGGTAACATAAAATTCTTAATATTTATTTATAGGTAGTTCTCAAGCTCTCCTTCCTGCCAGAGGCATCTGGAGGAACGGGGAGTTGATTACTGATAATGTGTGATATGTGCCACAAAATTCAAACTCACTCTTTGGTCTGGAGGCTCTGAGAGGGAGGGAAGCATGAACAGAAGTCCAGGTGGAATCCTGTTGCCCTGTGTGAGGCAGAGGTCTCTGGGTGGGCTCAGTCCGCCCTCCTCAACAGGCCTGCTCTCCCGGGAAAGGACGTCCCTGCCATGGGCCCCACTGTCCTACCCTCCTCTCTCTTTTTCTAATGACACTAGACTAGATTAATTATATCTCCCCATATATGTTCTTCCTAACATCAGTAAGGTCCTAAATGCTACTTAATGCTAATGTCATTTTTACTAAGTGTCTCGGGAGAACATTATCAGTAGAAAGCATAAAAATTTATGAATCATCTGGAAACTTCCCTCTTGCTGGGTGGGGGTGGGGGGCACTGGTGAGGGGGATGTAGTCCCAAACGGGTTAGGCGTCTGCTTCTCAGCTCTTTGGATAAAAGTATGGATTTGGCTTCTTTGACCAGCGAGGCAGGAGTAGTATGGCTCTTTTATGGAAAGAGAGTTAAGGTTGTTTGCCCATAATCACAGCCCAACAACCCGCTGAGGCCCCACATCCTGGGCTCTGGGCCATCACCACACCCGCCCCATCAGCAGCCTCGCTGCCCCCAGTTTGTCAGGAAGGTGCCTGCCATGTGTAGCATCTGCCCTTCTTGGGACCCATGAATCGGCCCAAGCCCTCTGCACCTCTCACGTCACCCCTTGTGCTCCCAATGAAAAGATGCGACAACATTTTGGTAGCTGGAAATCCTCGTAATCAATCCCTTGAGCCCCAAACTGGCAAATCTGGGTAGTGAAGGCTGTCCTCACTGATCTCCACTCCAAGGAAACAGAAAAGACCCGGTGGGGGGCGGGTAGGGGCGTCTTGATCCAGCCAAGATCCCATGCCTGGAGATGCAGAATCGTCCCCCTTGTGCCGAGGCCCAAGGACCATGTGGTGAGCCCGGGGCTATGATACAGGGGAAACCACAGGGCTGAGGATCTATGAAAGCTATCATTTTATTGAGAGCCAGAAGCAACCCTGATGGGGAGTACTTGGAATTGGCAGCACCAAGCTGTTCGGGATGACTGCGGAGTCTCATGTATACGGAGAAGCATATCTGGGTTTGCTTGTTTTGAACTCACATTCATGCTTTAGTCACTAGGAACCACAGAAACCCCACAGGCTGCTCACTCTGCCCTCCCTTCCTGCTGATTCCAGATCCTTCTCCCAGCAACTGCTGCTCTGAGCTATTCCCCCACCCCACGGCCCAGACACCTGCCCCGGGGCTCCCACCTCTGACCCTGAGCCCGACGCCAGCCAGGAAAAGGAAAAGGTGGCCGGGAGGCAAAACTTGACAAATTTTTGAATTGGGGTGAAGGGTATAAAAGGGGACCTTGGACTAGTCTGTTTGCGCATGCTTGAACCTTGTAGCGACACAGATTTTAAAATAAAAAGACTGGTTACGGAGCACAGCACTGAGCTAAGAAGCAGTGCAAACAATGATTCACATAAGATGGGCTAGGCTTCTCCTCAGCTCTCTACACACATTGTTTCATGGGACTGGTACCTCGGACCCATGAGGTTCGTGCCCACCATTCCATACTTTGTAGATGGGGAATCCTAAGTGCCTGGAGCTCACACAGAATCCACCATGCCCCGAGCCATGGTTCTTCCGTCAGCCCCTGAGGCTCTCACACGAGGGGCCAACCCAAGACCCATGGCCGCTGACCCCACTATATCCTCATCTAGCCAGCATTCTGCGGGGAAGGCACAGTGACGGCTCTTACGTCAGGGAGGAAGCAGGGCTTGGGGAAGTGACTGGCCCAAGGTCACGGGGCCAGGAAGAGGCAGTGCAGGACAGACCCCCACTCCCCACTCGGGGCAGGACTCCTGCTCGGGTAGGTAGCTAGAACGCTCTTTCCCTCCTGCTCAGGGAAGGCCCAGAGGAGGTCAAACCAGGTCCTGGCCTCTTTGGGAAGCAGAGGTCAAAGAGGCAGGGAGGACTGGGAAGCAGTTGGGCTGGGCGAGGCAGGCCGCCCCTCTCAGCACCCGTGGAATGCAGAATTCCTGGCGTGGCTCTGGGAATCTGTTTTACAAGTTCTCCAGGTGATTATTGCAAGCACTGAACTTGGTGAGCCATGCCGTGCTGTTTAAATGGCCTTTCCCAACGGCCTGCGACACCACTTTTTCCTGGATGTCGGCTACCTATCAAACATAGGAGCACGAGGGCCTGGGAAGACGATGGAGAACAGGCACCCAAAATATAAACCGGGGGTCATCTCTGGAGGCTGAGCTGACAGGTGACAGGTGACCTATCTGCTTCTGCTAGAACAGTGTTCGACACTTGCCTAACTCTATAAAAGCCAGCGTCTTGATAACCTCTAGCTTGCAGTGGATGAAGGAAGCAGCAGGAGAATCCCCTAGAAGGGTATTCGTGGAACAGGAGGTGATGGGATGTTGATAGTCATCCCGGGAGGTCAACAGTCACTCATCGTGATTGGGTACTTTCAGGGTTCACGGGGCCCTGCAGATCAGCCCCGGCAGGAACTCTGCCCTCAGCTGAGGACACGTTTTGCAGGAACAGAAACTGGTTTGAACACATGTTGCATGTTTAAATTCTCAAACAATACAGATTTAAAAATAAAGGGACTGTTGGTGGGTCCCCCGCTGCCACCCAAGGGCTGGGTTTGGGTCCTGGGGACTGTAGGGTTGATGAGGGACTTGGCTCTGTCGGAGGGTATTACGTTTCTTCCTCAGCAAATCTTAAGAAACTCTAGCTTCTGTGCGCTATCGTTCGAGGGCTCTCTGCATGGAGCAGGGACTGGTTGAAAGGTGGAGGGCCGATTCTGGCTTCAAGCCCACCCTGTGCTGCCCCAGTCCCCGGACAGGAAGCCAACAGCTCTTGCTTGCTCATAGTGTGATGGACCAGCCGGCGAGGCCATGACACGGAGGCTCACCGGCCATCAGAAGCTTCTCCAAGGCTACTCGGTAAGGCCAGGTCCATGTCCACACTGACATTTGGCGTTGTCGTGGAGTGAGGTGACCAATGGCGCAAGCACACACATGGCCCTGGCTCCTCCATGGGGCCATGCTCACCACCACTCTGGCCCAGAGGGGACCCAGGGGACTCCCTGAACCACACCGGTCAGAGTACCCCCCCCCCCCAGGACATAATGACAACTGATGGCTTAGACTACAGAAACAGAGCTCTGCAAAACTCGGGGCAAAGCCTGTCCTGACTACAGGCTCATGCAGGGTGAGCAGAGTCAGCCCACACACAGGGCCCTGGAGGGAAGGGAGGGCTCCAGGCTCCAGGAGGGCCCTCCTCCAGGCTGTCCCCTGCAGCCCTGCTCACTGGCCGGGAGCCACTTCCTGAGTGCACTCCATTTGGGGATTCATAATCCGTTGCCCAAACTTCCTTGGTTTGTCAGGTTTTCCTATCAGCCGCCCTGTCTCAGTTAGGAAATCAGCTTTCTAGAACTTTCCAACTCAGCTCCCGCTCTCTCCCGCTTCCATGCCTCACCCCAGGGCCCATGGGGAAGGAAAGCAAAAGCAAGAACAGGTCTCTTACTTTCTCCCTCATCGCCAGCTAGTCTTTCTGTGGAGAAATGAGAAGGGAGCAGCTGGTGAACTCAGAAGGGGTGATCAGGTGGGCTGTGCTGGGGAAGCCCCAGGACCGGCCCAGGCCCAGCCACCCTCTAAGTGCTCGGCACCACCCCCTTCCCTGCAGTCAGCTTCCCTGGCCTGCCCCAGCCCTATCGCTGGCCATTCCCAGCATCTCGGGGGCATGATAAGTTG